>NC_134418.1:7658642-7972488 GCF_030867145.1 Opisthocomus hoazin | reverse complement strand
TCCCCACTACTATTTATGGTTCTGTCAATGGTGTGATATCCGTGTTGTATGTACGTGTGTGGGCAGCTCAAAGCTACCCTGTCCTTTCTTGGTGCCAAAATGCATTGCAAACACATTCTTGTTGAGTTGCTTGTTATCGCCTCTTTGTCTCTTTTCCCTCCATTGTTTTCCTGCTTTCTCCTTTCCACTGCTATGATTTTAAAGATTGTGGAGAACTGCGTCCTTCTGCTCAAAAGGCAAACGTGGTGAGGAAGCTTTGCTTTAAGGAGATAGAATGTTCTCTAGTGCAAAAGACCCTAATGTGCCCTATTTTTAAAATACTGGCACGGACTGCTAAAGGGATCTTTCAATATATCCTGGCATGCAGCGGATGCTTAACACTCATTTCCTCTCGTGAATCCAAGTATCAAACCCAGATGATGAAAGTTTAATCCTTTGGCACAGGTACTGCACATTGTATCTTTCAACACAATGGAGCCCATTTTCTACGGAGAAGAGGCAATGAAAAATGCCTTGCACAGGACTCCAGCACAGGTTCTTGGGTGAAAAACAGGAGAGGTTAGTAAAGCTGCAATTTCTGCAAATTGAGTCCCATCTCCAAGACACACATCTAGCAGGCCAAGGCATTTCTTAGCAAAAAAAGTAGAGTGCCTTAAAGCCATCTGCACAATTTCTTAAAACTTCGCTTCCCTGATGGATAACAGATGGAGGAGGAGATTTATAAGTAAAAGTTTAGAGCAACTCTTCTTATAAACAGGAGTACTAATCACTCTGCCTTTGCCCCAGAGACCAGATTTAATCTCAAGGTTTAATTTAATGCAACTGTCTTGTTTCTGTTGCCAACTGAGAATGTTCACATACTCGCATGATAAGAGATAGTTTGGGATGGTACAAAGCTAAACATTGCTTGGCCATTGATGAGCCAGCATTTAATCAATGATTGCACTCAACATAACACGTTGAAATAATGGACTGGGTAATTTGTGCATTCAACACTTATCATCTCCCAGTGTTTAAATCTATCTGCTCCATAGTTCTCTACTGCATTTGTGCTTTATCAGTAGTACCTGTACTTTCTGCCCTCACCTGATGGTTTTATTCAGCACCCTCTGAAGCACTGAAATGAAAAGTGAGACCTCGGAGCATGTTGGGAATAAGGCACGGGGCAGTGGATTTGATGCAGGAGAGATCTTCACTCTCTTCTTCCTCTTTGGAAGAAATCTCTGTGTGCTAGGTAGGGGGTAGTACATGGAAACCACTGGTCTGTGACCTCATGAGACGTCTCTGACAAAAGCCTTTGCCGAGAGCTGTGGTGGAACAACAGCAGCTCTTGTCCCAGCACATCGCAGGGTGTAGAAGCCTCAGCTGAGATTTTGTGTCCTAACTACCTGTATTTCCAGTCCTTTCAGCATAAACTATTAGGTCATGGATTTTCCACTCTCTGTTTTCTATTTCTGTACCCTATTTTTTGTGCCTGTTCTGGAGTGTTCCGGAAAAGAACAGAGGGAGTGCAATTAGACCGATGATGAGAATTGATTTTTCAATTTGCTGCTTGAAGTGGAAATTAAAAAGGAAAATTGTCCAAGTCTGACCTGAAACCAGAACATACTAATTTTATCACGGAAAAGAAACCACTGTGCCTGCTGTACCCCTGCTAAAACAAGGTACCTCCAGGATAAAAAGAAGAATTCTATTCAGAATAGAAATTTTGAGTTTGCTCCTTGTTTCTGGTAGCTTTTTAGATGTTAGGTAGTTACCTACTGTCCTGGGTTTGGCTTGGATAGGGTTAATTTTCACAAGAAGCTGTCTGGGCTGACCCAAACCAGCCAACCAAATGAGGTATTCTATTCCAGGTGATGTCATGCTCGGTATTTAAGTGGAGAGCTGAGTGGAGATGGGGGATTTGCTGTTTGGGAGCGAGCTGAGCATTGGGCGGTGAGAAAGTTGCACTCTGTATGTTCTTTCTATCAGTATTCTTACCACCCAGCTGAACCCATAACACATACCTAAACTCAGCTTCACAACACAACAAAAACTGAAATAGTGCATCTTGAGAAAACCCTAGCGGTTGTGGTTTTTTCTCCTACACTCTCTTGCCATGTGTTGGAGAGCTGATCTGAGTTTACTGTTATATTACAAGAAAGCTTTTATAGCACAAATACAGAGAGAAGTCTTGCCTTTCTTTTAGTATTTTCTGATAGCTCATTTTGATGACTCCCTGCTCAACTTGTCAACTTCTGTGAGCTAATTTTTCTTTTATGTGGTCTGGGAAATCCTAGGTATCTAGGCGCAAAGAGCCTAAAATTTAGAAGCTGCAACACAGGTTAACAACATCTGAGTCTGTTGATAAGCCCTGATTAATGAAATGCTTGTTAAAAACAGCTTATCTAAACTTCAGAGTTTTTGTGATGAATAAGCATGAGGTTCACCTTTGCTGATTAGGAGAATAAATAGACCTGAGGACATTGTAATACAGATAGCTGGGTCTATTGGTGAAACACACAGTTAAGAATGCTGAACACTTCCTTTCTCCCTAGAAATAGTAACTCTGCTCAAAGGATCAAAATAAAAGCAATTTATGTGATCTCTGGTCACTATGTGTATGAATAATAACTTGCTCTCTTTTTGCATTTTTTTGTTTGGTTTATTTGAGCAACATGGATTTAGGGATTATCCGGGACTGTGTGAGAATGTGACTATTCAAGGCTTTTCAAGCTCATTTGACGGCAAAGAAAAGGAACAGAAACAAAATTCTTTGTGTCATGAAAATAGCTGTCCTGGTACTAGATGCAGCAGAGGGACAGGCCACAATGTGAGCATGCCCCTTTTCATTTTAGACAACGGGGTTCACACTTTATAGGGAAAAACTCCCCGAGAAGTGTCAGCAAGACCCTGCACCTTATTTGACTCTTGAAAATCCAACACCAAGACACAAACTCACGGGAAAGCAGATAGTTGCATAGCTCATGGAATGAGTTACTTTAAATAAGATTTGGAACAAATTAGTATTTGTGGTCTGTTTCCTGAAGATTGGCAACACTTGACCAATGGAGAATGGTTCATTGATTATGCTATCCACCAGTGCTGACAAACCTTTAAACTTCTATCTGTTTGCTTGTTTGCTTGCTTTTCAAAGGCCAGTTTCAGAATAGACTGGGATGTCTCTGAAAGTAAAAGCCAGGGGAAAACAGATTCCATGTTGCAAAGCCACAGTACAATCTAGGTTGGAGGTCTGCATGGTTTAAAGGAGACTTGCTCCCCCTTGTCAGTAGGAAGCTAACGAGCACACCCTTGAGACCTTTCTGGAATAATGCTACAATTTTGGTAAGCTAATTTATGAATAGTAAATGCATATGTCAATGCTAAGGATCTCAAGCCTCTCTTTATCAGGCAAGTTTTCACATCCAGTGAAGGGAACCTTTGAGGGTTTTCTTTTTTGAAAGAATGGGAACTTGTATAAATATCTGACTAAAATATTTCTTTTTTAGACTTGGAAAAAAAAGGAAAAAAATCCCAGGAAACCCCAAGTATGTCTTTGATAATCATGTTTATATAGAGTCTGAACACTAGTAGTTTTGTAAGAGATTTTCTTTTTCTGGACTTCTGGCTTCCACATTTTCCCCTTTTATGAAGTGTGTTTCTTTTAGACATCCTGGCCTCATAAAAGTGGCTTATTTAGAACAGACCTGGCCATCTGGGGCTGCTTTGCTATAGGCTAAGCTTAACTTACTAAGTATTGTCGTCCAAAGACAAACAAAGAAGCTACTAATGTGTTTTTTGCCTATTCTGTGAGCAATAAAAAAAAAGAAAGAAGAAAGAAGTAAGGAAATAAAAATTGTATGAGTTTTCTGGAATTTGCCTGCTTTAGGAAGAGCTAAACTGAGTCTACGGTGGTGTTCAACTTCATTTGACTGCTGAGGGGAAGAGGGGAAGGGGAAGAAAGCGCATTTTCAAGTGTCTGCTGAAAACTCACCTGAAACTGTCTTGCCTGTAAGTACAGAAAGGGTGAAATACCACATCTGCTGTGGCACAGTTAGCTTAAGAAATTCTTCCCAGCATCCAGGACAGCAAGAGAGACATCCCAGTTTCAACACTCAAAGAGAGTGTTGCAACTGGGGTGTCAGTCTTCTTGGCAACAAAACAAACTCCCTTTAGTGCTGCAACACTTGGACAGCATGGAAAGCTTAAACAGCACTTACCTGGGTATTAGCGTAACTCCTGGGGAGCTGGGTGTTTTTGGTAAGAAGTAATTTCTCACTGCTTCAGGTTGGCTTTGGTCACCTCGTCCTCTCCGCAAGATCAGTCTCAGAGATTTAAACCCCAAATGTCCAAGGGATTTTCCCTAGGGAGATCCTGGGCAATCACTATAGATCCCGCTGGCAAAGTCACAAGCAGAGCTGGGGACCATTCACATGAGCTTACCTCTTTCTCCCCTTTTTTGCAGGACACTAGTTGTATCCATCTTTTGCAATGTACAGGCACTATTTCAGACACTATTATCTTCCAAAACCACAGCGATTTCTAGGTAGGAAGAAATAAACCAGGCAGTATCCTGCAGTCCAACTTCTGATCCCTGGAGGCAGAAAGCACCCAGGGCTCTGGAAGGGAGTGCTGGAGATATCTCTTTGCACGCAGGTAAAGTGCAGTGCTTATTGCAAGGTTTTCTCCTCTCCTGAAACAGCCAGAGGTTGCTTAGATTGGGCCAGGGAACTTTTAGCGATTTTTTGGATATCTTTAAGAAGAAAATGGCCCAAGTATGTCTTGTTCAGAATACCACCCAGCTTGTTCATCTCCTTACTTTATGGTCTTTGAGGTTCTAAAGTCAGTTAGTAGTGACACACAGGACATTGCAGAAGTGTAAAACTGTGTAGATTTATGAGGCTATCCACGTTCAGGCACTGTGTGGAAACTGAAGTCTCAGAATCCAGTTCAGCTCTGGTCTGAAATGTATTTTCCCCTGAATCTTATCAGCATCTCAGACACAAAATTCCTTCATTTCTGCTGGGACCTCCTTGTTTCTTGCTCCTGCATTTTCTGGGAGCATTTCTCAGCTGTTCAGAAACAAGGTAGCACTTCCTCCTAAACTGACTTTGGTAAAAAACATCTTTTGTGAGAAATTAATTACTTAGCCCTGATGAACCCTCCTGTTTTGAAACTAATTGCCTTTAGGAAGTGGGAGGATTCTGGAAGGAAAGTATCTGCTGTTGGTGTGTGGTTGCAGCTTAATGTGCTATGCCTGAAATAAAACACCGAGGGAAGATTGCTTTCCACTGTCTCGTTGGGGAGGAAGAGTTTTTGAAAAAGCTGAAGACAATATGGAGATTAGGCTGCTGTTGTTTCAGCTCAGTGGTAGAAGTTGAAGCTTTGGCTGAAAGCCCATCGACAGGACCAGATGTTTTAGTCTTGCACTTCCTTTGCAGTGGGAAATAATGAAAACTGAGCCTTGTAAATGAAATGAGACTTCACTGATTTAATTAGTTTGTGGTGTCATTGTGATTGATATCAGAAAACCTCTCTACCAGGGGTTCAGACAGGCAAAACAGGAGCTTGTAAAGGAGCTGCTAACGAGGTTTCACAGGTGCCCTTGTTTTTTTGCATCTTGTTTTCACTTCTCAGATGTCATCTTTAGTAGCTCCCACCCTGAGAAATCTATGGGACTTTATCAGTTTTCCAAAGGCAGGTGCTTTCTGGGAATTCATTTGTCCTGATGTGCGTGATACAGCCCTTTCCTTTTATAAACCAGTTTGTAAGAACTCATGGAGGACTTGATTTTAAAGTCAAGCACAATGCTCAGAGAAGCTGATGGCCTTCCCAGAGCTCTGTCCTGGGTGTGATGGTGAGCACCAGTGTGCTACCTGGAGACCTGGGTCACGCTTCACATGATTTAGCTCTGGTTTATCCTACCTGACTTAGCAGAGGCACTTTGCCCTTGCCTTCGGCGTCTTCTGTACACAATGCAGAGAGAGGTGCCTCCAGGAGCGATTCAGAACTTTTGTTGGGGAAATCAAATTTATTGGTGCCCAGCGACAGGACAAGGGGCAAGGGGCACAAACTGAAGCACAGGAAGTTCCGTCTGAACATGAGGAAGAACTTCTTCCCTCTGAGGGTGACGGAGCACTGGAACAGGCTGCCCAGGGAGGTTGTGGAGTCTCCTTCTCTGGAGATATTCAAGACCCGTCTGGACACGGTCCTGTGCAGCCTGCTGTAGGTGACCCTGATTCGGCAGGAGGGTTGGACTAGATGATCCACAGAGGTCCCTTCCAACCCCTACCATTCTGTGATTCTGTGATTAATCCTCTTTTCAAAGTGTTCGCCTCTGTGCTGGCTGTGTAAGGAATGTGGGCAGCTCTGAGTGTCTCCATGAAGTGGGATGAATTCATGACAAACCCTTCTCAACAAAGTATGAGTGCGCTTTTTTTTCCCTGTTCCTCCCTGCACCGGAATCTAAACTGCTTGTTTCCTCTGGCAGACTGTGCACTAGTACACTGGATATTTTCATAAAGTGACTTATAGACCTCTAAGTGTGAGAAGCTATGTGCAGGAGGTTGAAGCATCTTTCTTTCCAAATACAGGCAAACCAAGGAAGTAATAAAGGTGGCTGAAAACAATTTGCATTGCAGAAATCCCTGTTTCTCTCAGAACAGTGTTTTAATTTGTCATGACTTCTGTTGAGTTTTGCTGAAATTAAAGCCAGAATGAGCCTTCACGACCACCTGGCCTGATAAGTCTACACTCAGTTTTGCCCAGAGGCTTCTGCACTGGAACGTTTCCCTGTCGGGAGCATCAGCAATGCTGCTTCCAGACCCACAGTCCCACCAGCCTGAGGCTGTCTGCGATCACCAGTGCTGACGCTCTCCACAAACCCAGAAAATCGTCACAAAAACCATGTGCATCCTGGACCAACAACATCAAAAGCAGCCAAGTTAGGGCCATTGTGAATAGTGGAAAGGCAGAATAAAAGAAACAGGTGATAGAGGAAAAGAGAAAAATATCTTACTAGAACTTCGTACTTAGCAGCAGTCAAGGAAATTTGCTCTTAAAAAAATCAGCACTGGAAGATGAAATATACATTGTTTTCTCACTAAGAAAGACTAGTTTTCACTTTTTTCTTCTTTGGTTATTTTAATGATGCATATGCAGTTTTACATCTTTTTCACTGTATGCTACAACAAAGTTTTAAATACAACATATTGCTTACAAAGCCAGACCTTTACAGTTTGTGCTATTGTAACAGAATAAAAAATTACAGCACTTCACTCCTATTAAACGTAGCTGGAAGCATGTATCTACCTAATGGAGTCAAATAATATCCTAAAAATATGCCTCAGAATATCTAAAATGCTAAAATCTTGAAATAGAGGCAATAAAACATAACAGATTTGAAAGAAGGAAAATGCTGTAAATGAAAACCAGAGAAGAAAGTCTACAATAACAATATATGGCCATCCACAGAGCCAAGCTCTGGCAAACGTTAACCAGTTCAGTGTAACAGGCTGTCATTTGTGATCCTGAGCTCGGTAGCTTGGATGGGTTATTAGAAGGTACGCTCCGATTAGGATCTGTTTTATGATGGATATGAAGAATGGGATTTTTAGCAATTCTATAGCTCTCTTCCCGTAAACCTTCAGCAGGCTTCCGTTGCTGCAGAGTTCAGTGGAAACTGAGGCTTTTGAAAATCCCACCCAAAATGTTTGGTGTCTGCATGTGTGTGGTTGCACCTGGTACTTTGAAGAGGAGGATGCTGAAGACAAACACGGTCACTGAGGCTTTGGAGCTCTGCCATTCGGTGTACAGCAGGGAGACAGGTTCACATTAAATACAGCAAAGAGTCCTTCGGGTAAAAGGAAGATGAGATGCAAATTCTTCCATTAACTGTGTTTACAGAATTGTGTAAATATGTGTGATGATTCTACTCCTCTTTACTTGTGCTTGCTTTCCTAAACACTTTCGCCTGTCTGGAACATGCTTGTGAGACATCCTGAGCCTCTGTGGAGTTCCGTTAGTTCCAATGGGAAAACAAGTGATTGAAGGGGGGTTTTCTCCTGGATGTCAACACAAAGGTCCTTAGATGGACGCAGCTTGGTTGTGTAAAAGTTATCAGGTTGTGTCCTGCACTCTAGGCACTACCATAAGAAAAAATAATTACTAATAAATAGCAGCATAGGGTTTGGTAATCAACATTGCCAGTTGCCCAGGGCATTTTGGGAAAGCAGGGTGGAGAGCATAGATTGATCACCCCCACTCTCACGCATTTTAAGGCAAGAAGGAGCCATATTTGTTTCTCCTCTGCACTTTGTCATGACAGAGCCGTCATATTTCACTCAGTAACTTCTACATGCAGGCAAGTGCCTTGTTCGCACGAAGCTGGTGGCACCTGGGGGATGCTTCAGGAGATGGAAACTCACAATTTCCTTGGGTAGTTTGTTTCCTCTGACTCATCCACACTGTTCGGTATTTGTGCCACATTTCTTGTTGGGATGTCTTTGCCTTTACTTTTCATGCTTTCTGTGTTAGGTTAAAAGCCTTTTGATATCTGATATACACTGTCTTTAAAGAAACAGTGTAGTCTTTTTGACACTGAAATCATATCCCCTCCCTTGATCTTCTTGAGGACTTCAGGAGAGTGAGTGCCTGACATTTCTCTGTAAGGCACATTTTCCCAGCTCTCCAACCATCAAGACATGTGTGTATCTCTCTGCTCTGAATTTTTCTGAATGTGGTAGTGAAAACATGTGCCTGAGATTTGGTACTACACCTCATACAATAATGTGCTTCTGTATGCACAGACCTGTACAAGCACACATAGAAAATAGCAAGCTAAGTCACAAGATGTCTTAAGGACAGAAAGACAAAAGGAACATCTTTGCATCTATTGCACGTTAACTCTCTGTTAGAAGATGTTTTTTTCTTCCATCAAAATCTAGTAAAGCTGGATAAAAAGGAATCACGTACTGTTCATTGTTACAGAAATAAAAAAAATGAAGTTGGTCACATTCTTCTCCCCCAACAGTTTAGCTACTTTTATGACTTGCATCTTTCCACTCTTCTTCTCCCCAAGCAATTTACTTAAATGATGTTTTGGCAGCTTGTGGTATAATCAAATATTTTATTGGAGTGGCTGACAAACAATTGGGAGAAAATGTGCCATTGTTAAATATTTTATATGCTAATGTTTTCCTGAAGAGCTGGGCACCTGCCTGCTGCAGTCCTCTGTGTTTCCCAGGAGATGTCCACAAAAACAGGAGTCAGACTGCTGATTAAGCAACATTTAAACTACAGAAGTAAAATCCTCACATTTTCTCATTGCATTTCAACGAAATAAAGATGGCCATAAAACTGTCCTCATCACAGTAAGCTAACCCCATGTGTGGGAATATTATGCTGCTTCTTACTCACAATACGGGTTAGAACATTATTGAAAATTGCAAAGCCATTTACATCCTGCCTGGCAAATAAAATGCTGCATTTTTCTTCTTAATGTAATCTAAAGCATTCCAAAACACAGACAAATATAATGGAAATACTGACAAGCCTTTACTCACAGTGTCACTGAGACATCGCTGATGATTTGACCGCAGCTACAAGCAATTATATATGCCGCTTCTAATAATTTCTCATGGCGTGGTATCTCTATAATATTGCACATAGGGACACATTGGCATGTGTAAAATTTTATCCCTACTAAGTGAATGTCAAGATAAGAGATTTCTTCTATACACCACTAGAAGAGGCATGATTCTTCTTGGCAAACAGAAGAGCAGCAAGTGGGGGATGTGACTCTATCTCCATTAAAAGCTTTAATTAGACAGATCCCGGAATACTGTGTCTGTTTGTAGCATACACATTTTAGTAAAGATATTATGAGATGGGAGAGAGGTCAGGGGAAATAAAAAGATTTTATTGCAGCAAAATTTATTTCACAGCCAAAGAAAATAATTTGTAATGAGGGATTTATGAAGCAAGTTCTTAGGTTATCAGAAGAAGACTGAAAATAAAGGTCAAGAGATGAATTAATTTCAATCTGTACGTTCTTTCACACGGAGAAAAGTGCCAAGACCAATGATCCCTACACTCTTACGGACAGAGGCATGACCAAGTTGAAGCCAGACATTTTTTTACAGAAGAACAATTAAATTTTGGGAAAATTTCCCATGAGAAGTGAATGGATTCTCCTCCTCCTGCCATTCTTGGGAAGTGTCTTATGCCAGTGCCTGCTGGAAGACCTGCAGTGAACAAAGTCCTTGGTTTAGCTTGTGGGACGAGAGAACAAGTGTCTGTGTCACACGGACACACAGGTACAACTGATGTTCTGCTCTCAAAACCTACAAATGGAAAAGTGAACAGCAAACTTACTGTCTCTACATAGATGCAACAGCTTCAAGTCATGATGGTGCCTCCAGTGTGATGGCCAAATCAAACCCAGGTTTATGTTCATGCTCTGTTGAGGGGAACTGCAGGTCTCTCTCAACCATTGCAAAGTACTCTAAAGTTTTAATATGGCCACCAAATAAGTCTCAAGAGAATTTTTCTGAAGCCAAGACTTAAACAAGCACCCCACTCCTTCATGCATTTACGGATTAACTTCAACATAGGGCAAAGCCTGCCACATTTCTTTTGTCAGCTCTTTACTGAACCAGAGCAACCCCCACACCCAAGGAATGTATCTTCATTCTCAACATGAAGGACTTACTGCAGTGACTGGGGCAATGGAAGAGAGAAATCCACAATGACTTGTTTATTCAGTAGAAGAACAGTAATGTCTTTCTGTCAGCAACAGAAACAGAAAATCTTTGTAAGTATACATGTATACAAGGCAACTACTTCCAACCAAGCAGCTGGAGTGCCAATATTTAGAGATGGGACACAGGCCTGCCTTTTATAAGTCTGCTAAAACACCGATGCAGCTCCTAAATAAGGCTGTTATTGTGGCTATGAGATCTAACCAGAAAAATTGGCTGGGCAATGAACAGGGTACTCATCTGATTTCTACATATGAATAGGGAGAAACTATAGCTCAAAAGGAAAATACCCATGGAAGTGTCTGCACTTTGTAAGTCCCTATTCTAATTAAATGTTCATAGCACTTTGAAGAGTGTTGGACCAGTGTCAGACAAGCAGTTTTCCCTGTGTCTGCCTGGGACACTTCTAGATTTTGCAACTTCAAACAAGCAAAGAATGCTGAAAATCAGATCCTTATTCACTTTCCTGTCTGCTGGAAAAAGCAAAACAAAACAAAACAAAACAGCGAAGTGGACTTTTAAACAACAAATGAGGTCTTGTCAAGGGGACTGTAATAATATCACTTTTTGCACATTTCAGTCTGCGATCAAGAGAAGCTTCCTGGTTTTGGAGTAATGTATAACTTGCAGCACAGGCACACCAGCAAGGGACTAAAATACACAGCTGCTAAAGAAGATTTTCAAGTTAAAAAGACAAGACAGGCTGGTAGCCAGGGAGTGCTACCTTTGTGATTTATGGGTGGGAACTGAAGCAGAGAGCATGGTTTGTCCCAGGTGATAGCAAAAGGCTGTGACCAATCTGGGGTGCAAACACAAACCAGAGCCAGGTGCCTGCAGTGGGCCAGATGGGCTTGTAGCTTTGGCTCTCTGCAGGCTCTGAAGGTGTTATCGAGCTCTGCTGTGCAGTGCAGAGCATGAGGGCGATGACTCCAGAGGGTGAGTCTTTGTGCTCCCTTCCCTTTGATCCCACCCCTCTGCCAGAGATGGGCTGCTCATCCAGCTCCTCATGTGCAAGTGGTGAAGATAAACCCCACCCGGCACCTTCTCCTGAGTGTTCATGCTGTGATGCTGTAAGCTGGGGAGCTCCAGGGCAGGTGAGAGGAGGCAGGAAAAGGTTTACGTGGATCCAGAGGTGGCACTGACTGTGCCTTGTACAGCTGTGCTGGTATGACACTGAGAAAAGGTTGGGACAATTTGTGCTGTCTCTGTGGAGAGACGTTCCAGAGAAGTGCTAGACTGGAGGTCTTGCCCTGTGGTCTGGACCCAACCTGCATTTGCTCTGGCATGGTGCAGATGGGGGAAAATACCTAATTAATTTAGTCTAAAATTTAAAAAGTTAAAAATGTCAACATGATGTTCCCCTGCTCCCTGGGGCTCCCCATATTGGGGAACAACACCTTCAGACATCCTTAAAAGTCCTGTCATTGTGATTTGAAATACTCATGTGGAATTAGGACCTATGTGTTTAATGTTTGCAACCAAACATTGCGCACATCAGTTTTATTCATGCACATCAATTCTGAAGTTGGGGTGAAAGGTTGCATAAATATATTCTTATTACAAATTTGATATGCACTGCAGCCCACAGCAAAAAATATGCTATTTGAGAGACCACTTTTTGAAAACGAGGGCATGTGTGTATAACTTGGCTGAAAGATTACTAAGGCGTTGATACAATAACCACCATAAATATTTGAAAGGTGTCAACATCAAGGTCTAAGTTTTACCCACAGATGCCAGCACAATGTTTCCATTGATTAGCTGTTCTGTAATATAAGCCTGTGTATGGAAAATGTATGGTAGAAAGAGTCTTATACAGATCATGCCAGGATTTCACTTCCCCTGCTTTTGTTGTAGCAGTCTGAGCTGACTAAACCCACTGGAAGTTTGCAGATGTTTTTATTACAAGTTAAAATCAGGAGCTTGTTGTAAAAAATCATAATAATAATAAAAAATTTTCTGGACTGACTGAGGCTCAGAACAGGATCATTATTTGGGTCCGTCATTTCCTAGATAATATTCTCTTTTGGTTAACAGGTCAGCAAGCAGCTTTACATAACACTCCGTCAGAGTGTTAATATTCCTTATATGTGGACAGTAAACTGGAGGTTATTCTCTGTCTAGCAAGCTAGTTGCATTGTGTAGGTGTGCTCCAGCCTCCCAAGAACACTTACAAATTTCAAATCTTTGTTATTCTTAATACATTTAAGCTTCATCTGATGCTGTGCATCTTTGTAACACCCATACGTACAAAAAGTCACCCGTCACATTTATGGCAGGGGTGGGAGCACAGATCAGATCTTCTCGAGTCTGCACTCTCATGTTCCAACTCAATAAAGCAGTTCACACATGCTGCCTTGTTTTATGGTGGAAAAGAGTCCTGTTAGTCCCATTAACTGTGAAACTAATTCTGCGTTTGAAGTTAGCCACGTGCCGTATCTAATGCCATACCTAATGGAAATAGGTCTTCAACTATGTTGTTAATTATTTTCAGCCTGTGCTGCTCACACATGTCCTCACCATTAATAAAAAGCATTTTTCATGGAAAATGCTTTCCACGTGTGCACAACAAATGCCTGCTTTATTATAATAAGAGTTGGTCACAGAAATTTTGCAGGAAAAAAATTAGGTTGAAATAGATTCCAAAATTAGTACATTTCACAAGCGATGGCAAATTACTTGCCTATGAGGAGAAAATAATTAAAATGTTACAAAAGAATTAAAACTTGCCATTTGGACATTTAGAAATGGAACCCACTATCCTTTTATTTCAAAACATGGTTTTATTTTGATTTTTTTTTACTTTGCATACTAGTAGCCTTTAAAAGTTGAAATTCAGTGATGTGCTTTTTAGAATTGGAATACTTCAGTGAACTAAAAAGGCTGTATTTGAGATAATTTCTCCTTCTGTAGAATCTTGAAATATTTGGGGTTTTGCTCTGATTTGAGCAGAAACATGTATGGAATTTCCATGCTCCTTCACAAAGTGGAAGTCTGGAGCTTCCGTTTCCATGCAGCTTTATTACAAAATTACTTAGTAAAGCCTAGAGAAGGGAACCAATACATTTTTCAGTTCAGTTTCCATTTGAATTGAGCCTTGACTGAAGCAGTTCCAGGTCAAATTGAACAAAACTTCAGAATAATGGTTTTGGTTCAAGAAAAAATAAAAGAAAAACAAAGAATCAGTGATTCAAACTATTTTTTTTGTTTAAGTCCCCTCCCTAAAAAAACCACAGGAAAACTTACTAATAATTTTAGTCCTATCAGCCAACAATGATCTCCACCTAATGTTATGAAACTGTAGGTTAGACTGAACTAAGCCTATCCAGACTGTTTAATCTGTTCAGCACTGAATTATGTCCTTAAAATGAAAATATTAATGAATTGGTTGCTTTGGGCTGTTTTTTTTGTTTCTTTGTTTTGTTTTATACTAAGCAGTTAATGCACCCACAGATTTGTACCAGACAGAAAGAGCGTCCAGATTTTACACGCACAGGAAATATTCCATAAAAGCATTTAATTAGGTTACAATTAGTCCAAGGTTTGTTAATATTTACCCTTTAGATGATGGCCTTCCTTTGTTTGTGAGACCTTGATGGGAAAATTGCTTTGACCCCACTGAGAATAACGGTAGCGATATTTTGTTAAAGGTGTTGGCACAGGGACAGAGTAGAGGTGCCCTTTTACTGAGCCGTGTCTCACTGGTGAGTGGCAGGGTGGCAATCGGTGGCTGACTGGGTCTGACTTGTCCTGGAGAGTGTAGAGCTCTGCACAAAGGGACGAGGAACCTGCAGGCAGCCACAGGAGGATGCAAAACAAGAGCTGCAGACTGCAAACCTGCTCAGACCACGATAGCAGGCTTTAATTTAACTGGCATTTTTGAGGAATGTTCTTTGTCTGTTGGCAAGCAAACGTTCAGCTGGCCTCCAGGGTACACCACGTTGTGCCACCCCAGAGAAAACCCCAGGTAGGTCCACTGGCCTTTGTATTTTGAGATGCAGGAGACAAACTGGTTTGGGCATTTTTATGTGTGCTGTGTGTTCCTGGCGGTTGTTTTGTTACCATTGGAAGTGCCTCACCTTCCCATAAAAAGCAGAGCTGCCTGGGCTTTCTGCATGTATTGTAGGAGAGTGAGAACATCACTACCAAGCATTTCTGCAGCCTTTGTGCCCAGCAAGGGTTTCCTCCAAAAGTGCAAGCTCTCACACCAGTGAGGACCGTGGTTCTGGTCCCACCGTACCACCATGCCCTGGGGCGCTGCCCTACGCATGCATCTGGGCTGCCACTCTCCTGGGGCTGTTTGTTCAGTGCTACCTGAGGTAATGTTGTAGGTACTGCAAATGCTGTAGGTGCTGTGAGGAGTGTGAAGAAGTGATACAGCATTCAGTGTTCAGATTTAGTCCAAAAGAAGTAGATCTTTCCTAATCATTAGAGCAATGAGAATAGACTTCTAGATAGAATAAAGTAGATAACAGGCCAAAACAGTCTGTAAACGAGGCACAAGTGATAGCAGAGGATACTATGCATGACTTGGGCCTGTGTCAGGAGGTGAGTGGACCAATTCCCTTGCACTTTAGTGCAAGAGGATAACTGGGTGAAAATCTCTGTTACAGCTGGCTGTAGGGGCAGAAATCTCTGATGGGTGATGTCAGGATAGTAATACTGAGATGATGCCACATCTAACCATGGCTGAGTGCAAACCCACATTTTTTTTTAAGTGTCTGAATGCAGTAATTCCAGATTTCTTTCTAGATATTCAAGCTTTCTTTCTAAATCTCTGCATACTACAACAGGTACCTGAAAACGATGCCACTCACCATACAGTACATCTAGCATTCACTCCATCTGAATCTGCTTGGAGCTCAGCCTTAGGCAACCCAGATCTTAAAAACAGAAGCACTTTCAGAGAGGAACATTAGCCTCTTTGCAAGATTAAACCTTGCACTTAAAATCGTGTTTTCGGATGGTGTTTTGTTCTGGGGTTCAATCCTACAATTAAATGTGGTGTATTCTCTTAATAAGCACAAATAGTGGGCAAAATTCTTCTGATGAGTGATAAATCCTGGCAATAAATACTGTTCCTGGGGAGAAACCGAGATCTTGCTGTACTCTGAAGAAGCAGAAATAGCAGGGACACTGGCAAACATAGTAGGAGAAAATACTTCTGCTGCCTTGGGGGAGTGGGGAAGGTGGCCTCTTAAATCCCTTCCTACTCTTTATTTCTGTGGCTCATCCAGACCTGCCTGTAACGGGCTGTTGCATTGCTGCATTGTTAGTTTAACTTCTTTGTATCCTGAACAGCCAGTGGGTCGGTAAAAGAAGCTCTTTGTACCTTTGGTGGGAGAGAATGGCATGAGCGTTGTTCTTGGAAGAGGCCCAGGGAAAGTGTGGGGTGAGGAGGGAGAAGGGAATGAAAAAAAATATTCCCCAGAAAAGGGAAAAACAGAGAAAGAAAAAAGGTGTCTGTTTCACAAACCCTGACCTTCAGCAGAGCTGCCATTTCCTGAGACTGCACAAAATGTACCGACCATTGGCGTTCGCAGGCCGGGTAAAGAGGGATGGAGCCAGGCACTGACACTGCTGCAGAGCTGGCTGCCCTGGGTCCCAGTGAAAAGCTGATGGGCAGCCAGGTCAGTGAGTCCCTGATCCTGCCTTCACCACAAAGAGCAGCGCAAGCTGAACAGTAATGCTTGGCTTGGCGTGAAGTGGAAGGAGGAGCTGCGTGCAGTAACCATTCCCTTTCACATGGGAGTCTGAAATGGCAGCTTTGCCAGCAGCCATGTTGTCTTTGAAACATGTTGTAAACAGGAGAGTGTGTTGCTGAGTAAAACTTGCCCTGTCTAATTACTACATCTCCTGATGAGGTGAGCCCTTGGAGAGCTGTTTGGACCTCCCTTCTCTGGTAAGCTTTTTGTTCTCTGGTGCTTCATGGGTAAAAGTGCTGCTGAGAGGAGGAAACAGGTCAAATTGCTTGGAGTACAGAGAAGATCTGGGGTTGTTCCAAGAGGAGCAGCCAAGTCAGATGGGGACCATCTTTCTGGTAAAGAAGTCCAAGTGGGGAATAGTCAGGGAGGAGCCTTATCAGTTTGGATTAACTTTATTCTTGCTGCTTCAGGGAACAATGTATTTGCTTGGGCCAGCGACGACACTGCTAACACTGGGAAGGAAAGGTGGGAGGGTATGGCTGCATGCCATGTTCCAACAGCCTTTCTTCAGTGCCAACAATGGACAATAGTGGATCTTTATCACCAACAGTTTTCCTGGAAAACTTCAATTGATGTATTTCATATTAGATAGAAATAAGTCTTATAGAAATTGAAAGCTTCATGGCGGAGACTGGACTGGGGTTATAATTACGGAACAAACATTACCCCCAGAAAGACAATGGAGCCAGCGGCTTTTGCATCTTAAGGGCAGCTAGATCTTTCTTTCCTCCTGCAGACATGGGACACATTAATGTGCTAGAACAAGGAACTGAGTGAAATATTGTCAGAAAGATCTCTTCTTTCTTCGTCTGACTGTTTCACAGAAATGTCTTTCTTTTCTACTTAAAAACGGGACAGTGTTTTGAGGGAGGGACGCAGGCCTCTTCTTTCCTAGTGGCTGGATAGTGAGGTCCCTCCAGAACGTGAGGTGTCTGTGTTCCAGTTCCAGCTCTGACTCAGAAAAACAAATTCCTCATTACTTGCAATACAAAGCAAATGGAGAATAGTTCAGATGTCTTCCATGTTCTGTATTTTTTCTTTTAGCGTGAATCCTACATTTTTCCATGGCTCAAAATAATGGTGAACATCTGCTTGGCTAAGATATGTGGGACACTGCGGGAGAGAGGGAAACATCTTGAGAGGCGTCATAATCTACATCAATCATGTATGTAGTGTTGCTATGTTGTACTTTTGTAGTTTATGCCAAACTTCTCACCAAAGTCCTCCAGAACTTGAATGGATACACCCAAAAGGTGGGAACCTTTCCCGACTTCTGGGTCTTAGGCTGCGTTTACCACATCCTCGCTCTACTTTAGAAAGAGAAATGGGTGCACTCATGTCTGTTTGTCAGCCCTGGTTTCCAGATGAGGGCAATGTGGATAACTAGTCAAGTCAGAATGGCAAAATGCTATGGAGCTCACCCTCCTTGCAGCTCAGACACAGACAAATTCAGCACAGAGACTAGCAAATTGCCATTGGCACAGATACACTAATTGTTATGAGCACCAAAAGATGGATATGTCTGTAAATGACAGATAGGAATCTGCCAGGTCCTTCCTCTACTCCTCTCCTCAAATAAGAGAGAGTTCTCTCCTCGGGTAAAGCCTTAATAAGCTGTTTCTTGAGGGGCAAGGCTCTGTAGCTATGGATCTTTTGCCTTCTGATTCTAGGACATCTGGACAAAGGAAGCTTGGTGAAAGCCAAACTTCTTTTGCTGTTTGTTTTCTGAGTGTGTTGAATTGTTACTACCGTGTTAGCACTGTGTTGGGTCAGTCCATCAGTTTTGTTGTCTTGGCTTTACTCTGGCTGAACAGTTCTGCAGTTACTAAGTCACGTCTCAAGTGAAAGGTCTGGACAAAACTATTAGTGGGTTGACATATGTGTGGGAGAATGACTGAGGAAGGTGGACAGTAGCCTACAGATGGGGGCGCTCAGATGGGATGGGGAAGATCTGGGGTCCAGAACTTACTTTCTCCTTGGCCATATAACTGTTGCCTGACAGGCTTTACTGCAGCACAGGTTCTACAGGACAAACAGAGCATGACCTCTTTTTTCCTATCAGCCAGGCTGTTCTGTATCCTGACAGCTCCTGCCACAAGGAAGATTTTGATTGGAGTTAATAAATTTGGTGAGAAAACTAAAGTTCATAAAATCACAGAATCACAGAATCACAGAATCACAGAATAGTAGGGGTTGGAAGGGACCTCTGTGGGTCATCTAGTCCAACCCCCCCGCCGAAGCAGGGTCACCTACAGCAGGCTGCACAGGACCTTGTCCAGGCGGGTCTTGAATATCTCCAGAGAAGGAGACTCCACAACCTCCCTGGGCAGCCTGTTCCAGTGCTCCGTCACCCTCAGAGAGAAGAAGTTCCTCCTCATGTTCAGACGGAACTTCCTGTGCCTCAGTTTGTGCCCATTACCCCTTGTCCTGTCACTGGGCACCACTGAAAAGAGCTTGGCCCCATCCTCCTGACACCCACCCTTCAGATATTTGTAGGCATTTATAAGGTCCCCTCGCAGCCTTCTCTTCTTCAGGCTGAACAAGCCCAGTTCCCTCAACCTCTCCTCGTAGTGGAGATGCTCCAGTCCCCTCACCATCCTTGTAGCCCTCCGCTGGACTCTCTCCAGTAGCTCCTCATCCTTCTTGAACTGGGGAGCCCAGAACTGGACACAGTACTCCAGATGAGGCCTCACCAGGGCAGTGTAGAGGGGAAGGAGAACCTCCCTTGTCCTGCTGGCCACACTCTTCTTGATGCACCCCAGGATCCCATTGGCCTTCTTGGCAGCCAGGGCACACTGCTGGCTCATAGTTAACCTGTCGTCCACCAGGACACCCAGGTCCCTCTCCGCAGAGCTGCTCTCCAGCAGGTCCACCCCAAGCCTGTACTGGTGCATGAGGTTGTTCCTCCCCAGGTGCAGGACCCTGCACTTGCCCTTGTTGAACCTCATCAGGTTCCTCTCTGCCCAGCTCTCCAGCCTATCCAGGTCACGCTGAATGGCAGCACAGCCTTCTGGTGTATCTACCACACCTCCCAGTTTGGTGTCGTCAGCAAACTTGCTGAGGGTACATTCTAACTCTTCATCCAGGTCGTTGATGAAGAAGTTAAACAAGACTGGGCCCAGTACTGACCCCTGAGGGACACCACTTGTCACCAGCCTCCAACTAGACTCAGCGCCGCTGATGACAACCCTCTGAGTTCTGCCATTCAGCCAGTTCTCTATCCACTTCACCGACCACTCATCCAGCCCACACTTCCTCAGCTTCCCCAGGAGGATATCATGGGAGACTGTGTCGAAAGCCTTGCTGAAGTCAAGGTGGATAACATCCACAGCTCTCCCTTCGTCTACCCAGCCAGTCATGTCATCATAGAAAGCTATCAGATTGGTCAGGCATGATTTCCCCTTGGTGAATCCATGCTGACTACTCCTGATAACCTTCTTTTCTTCCACTTGCTTGATGATGGCCTCCAGGATAAGCTGCTCCATCACCTTTCCCGGGATGGAGGTGAGGCTGACCGGCCTGTAGTTCCCTGGGTCCTCCTTCTTGCCCTTTTTGAAGATTGGAGTGACATTGGCCTTTCTCCAGTCCTCGGGCACCTCTCCTGTCCTCCAGGACCTCTCAAAGATGATGGAGAGTGGCTCAGCAATGACATCCGCCAGCTCCCTCAGCACTCGTGGGTGCATTCCATCGGGGCCCATGGATTTGTGGACATCCAGATTGCTTAAGCGATCCCTCACAAAGTCCTCCTCGACCAAGGGAAAGTCGTGCTCTTTGTAGGCTTCTTCTCTTACCTCCGGGGCCTGGGATTCCTGAGGGCCAGTCTTAGCACTGAAGACTGAAGCAAAGAAGGCATTCATTAGCTAAAATAAAGCATATGCTCTGCCACGGGCTGGACACTGAGTTTTTTCTAAGAGATGTTCAGTTTGGTGCTAACCTGGGGTTGTGTGCGTGGCTTTGACTCTTAAATCAGCAAAGATCACCCAGACACTCAACACGCAGAGAGAGGTAAGAGTTCAAACATGTGCGTGTGTTCAGTGCTTCCCATTAGCTCTAGACAGTTCCCTGCTCATCATGTTGGATTTCCTGGGTCCTAACTCCAAATGGACCAAAGATTTTACTCTGAATTGATCTGTGATGACCACTGTTCATTAATAAGGTTGCCACTATCCAAGACTGAGCTCGCCTTTAGTCTGCTTGAGCTGTGCAAGGTCATGTCACTATGCCTGGTTTAGGTTCCCTGGCACTCCTGTGCCAATGCACGCCCAACAGAACCAACACCCTGCCAGGCTGCAGCCAGAGGCTGGGCTTTGCGCCTGACTACACCTTCAGGCTGCTCCCACCAGTGAGCCCTGCCGGCTCAAAGGCCAAATCATAAATCACATTTCGGTGCTGCTTTCATCTCCAAAACACATCATAAACATTAATCTTAACATCCCTGTTAAGTACCAGTAGGTTCAATGGTCAAAATTTAATAACTTGCAGACATTCCATTATCCAAGACAGCAGTTTCCCACTGTGCAGAGCTGGAAATAACCCAGCTCATAGATGATGCTATTTATTGCACCAGTGTTACCTTCTGAGACAGATCCTGATCAATGTCTTGGGACATGCATCAGTCTGGTGGCAGCTTTCAGAATTCTGTCCCATGTCCAAAGTATCAAAACCAGGTGCTCAAGTCTGTGGAAGCTGAATTGGTAAGAAAGTAATAACAAAAAAAGACATTTTAAAAAGCTATACAAGTAGACTAGTATTTGCTCTTGATCTAACTAGCAACTGTCCATTGCTTTCATGTGATATTACATGTAAAATGGCTGTTGTTCATGGCTGAAGGAAAGCCATAACACCAGCAGTCAGTATGGGTAAGTGGAGCTGATTGCTGGTGTTCAGGGTGGTCATCCTGTGAGGCTGAAGGCAAACCAGATCATCGTGCAGCATCATGTGCGGCAGTGCTCTTCAGTGAGAGAGAGACCAGAGACTTCTCTGAATCTAAAACAGATTTTGATGCCACATGTAGAAATCCATCCTGACTGCAAGTCCACAAGAAAGGGGTTTCAGCACTCGCTGAACTGCAACATGTTAGCCAGCTGGATTTTACTCATATCAGGCTATCTATCTGCTTTGAAAACCACTGCTTCTCTGATCCCAGTCCTCACAGTACGGTTGGACCTCTACTGTACAATGAGCTCGAGGTCAGCAAAACATTTTTCAGTTGTGGTGGAAGCATTTAAGTTGGAATTTATTAAATCAGAGGCACAGTTCCATGGGTAGAAATTGAACTTCACGTGTGACATTTCTCTTATTACACTTTAAAGTATTAAATCCTGCAGGTTTTTACTTCCATTGAAAACAAGTTGCCAGGTTTAGCATTTTGTTACTTTGAAGTCTTTCTTTTATTGTCCCCCAAAGGGCTTTAACTTTCAGACATGGTTATCCTTAAAAATATATTTTAAATGTTGGTTTTGAAACCTTACAAAGGATATGGCATTGGAGAAATTCACGATGGAATGACTTTCTTAAGGGCAATAATCAGGGAACAGCGAAATATCTCAATTTTTTTTCCACTCCCACATTTCCCCTCAGTTTCCACTATATTTCATTGGCTGTCAGCTCTTCATACCTCCTCTACAAAGTTTTCATGTTGAACTTTTAGGTAAGCTTTTCTTAGGATGAGTTTCTACTGTAACCAGTTCCAGAGAATTTGCCTGTTCCCAGCAGCGATCTGAGCTACCAACACCTGTGGCTGCTCCTTTGCAAACATAACCACAATTAATATGTTAGAGAAATGTTCCTAAAATATTGAAAAGCAAACCAAACTCTTCTGGATCAAAGCATGATTTGGAATTGCTAAGAGCAGTGAAGTCTCACTGTGAGAGGACAGAAATGTTGAAGGATCTTTGCTACACCTCGGTGCTCGTAGATAGCTGTAGGGAGAGGGACAGGCTATGGAGAAAGTCTCCTCAGAGCAGCCAGCTGATTTGGCTCTGTGTCTTTATTTCAGATGGAGAGCTGCAGAATTCCCCACTGTGGGAAATGTGCAAGGGAAGAAACAGAAAGTAACCAAGGGGTGTTTATAGACCTTCCACCTACTTGGTCTGACAAGCAACAGATGTGTCTCTCGCTGCTCTGGCCCTGGAGTCTGTGTGAAAGGCATCTGTCATTGCAAGGACATCCACACAGCAGTCTGCCGTCCCTAATGCTACTCTCTTCTCCTCCCCCAACCATACAGCGCCTTCAAATCTTCTTCCAGCTCCTTTCACGTGTTCAGATGACACAAGACCAGGGCTGATAATCACCTT
Source organism: Opisthocomus hoazin (assembly GCF_030867145.1). Classification (NCBI taxonomy): domain Eukaryota; kingdom Metazoa; phylum Chordata; class Aves; order Opisthocomiformes; family Opisthocomidae; genus Opisthocomus; species Opisthocomus hoazin. The sequence continues at coordinate 7,949,748 of NC_134418.1, read as the reverse complement.
GCTTGCATTACCCTCCATCTTCAGCAAAGAGCATTATCCATCACTCTGATTCTCTTGTAGGTTATTCTGGCTTAGCCCCAACCTTCTTGCTACTGCTGGAAGTGTGAATGTAACTGTTGTGGAAGATGGTCGGGTAGGAAACTTAACTGGAAAATTTTTACTGCCACCTTTCTTTCCATTTCCTTTGTCCTGACAGCCCTTAAATCTTTGGGACAAGTAGGAAACTTTCTTCAGAATGACCAGCTCGGTAACAGCTAAAGCCCTCTCTGTCTCGTTGCAGTTACCACTATCATTTTCTATGCAGTATCTATGAAAAAGTAATACAAATGGTTTCTGATTACACCAACATAGGAGAAGAAACAGTTATACATGGATGTAATTTCTTTTTGTTTTAAGATGAAATAAGGTTGTAGAGGTATATAATTTTAAAGTATTTTAAATTCCCCCAGGTAACATTTAGAGGGGAATGACTTTGCCTGTTGACAGTTCTCTGTCTTCAGATGTCTTCCTACCATGTGTTTTTTTGTCTAGGCAGTCATTCAAAGTCTGGGCTGTTCTGTGACTTCAAGTGAAGTGTAAGTCAAAAGAAATATGCCAGTAAGTGTGCCTCACCTAGTGTGCTAATGATTTTGGGGGGATGGAATGTTCTTTCTCATGGTGTTTCTCTTGCTTGATCTGTTGTTTTGAGATGTAACAGACCCCAGGGGCCCCACTTGATTATGAGGTTTTGAGTTTTTCAAACTCACAATGATACTAAATACGGCAAGAAGTGCTGAAGGAAGAGTCAGCTTAAAACAGTGCAGGAGTAATTTAGCAAAGACGGCTAACATAATTCAGATTGTGCTTTGTCCGAAGGCCCTTTACGGTCTCTGTAGGCATGATGTCACTATTACCAATATTTTTCTCTTACTTGGGTATCTGCAAAATTTCTCTCCTGTATTATAGTTTTTTATATGTGCAGAAAAAGGAGAGGTTTGCTGAGCTGCCAGTTTGCGCAGATCTTAGTCTACTCTGCTGACAAACATCCTTATGTGCCCTTGGTCTTTTTGAATTGATTCACCACAATTGTGCAATGCCTGGAATGAGATTTTTGTGCTTAATTCAGGATTTGAGTTGCTGAGTGATGTAGAAAATGAGGAGAGTAAAAGAATTGAATAACATGGGATATACAAGAGTCTGAACAAGAGGCAGAAGGTGGAACGCAAGTGTTCGAGAGGTAGGAGTGCAGTCAGAGGGTCTGGGGAAGAGTACAAAACTTCACAGTGTTGCATTTTGAAGAGAAGCTAAAGAAGCTTACTGCGAAGCAGTAAGGGGGAAAGGATCCTGAGCTATGGGAAGGTTAGAAGTGGATGGAGGTGTACCTGAAAGTTAGGGAAGAGTTGTCCTCTATGAGTACCAGAAGAAGACAGAGCTTTGGGAAAGCCAAAGACTGTTGCATCAAAGCAGAAGAGAAGGACTCCTGTTATGTGCTAGGCACAGTCCATACTCGTTAATGGACAATGTGGTGCCATCCAATCATAGCAGACCTGCAGGAGATGCGAGGCTCCCACTCTGAGGATGTCTCCTGCATGTCTCTGAAGACCAGTATGGTGAGCAAAGTGGTCCCATTGTCATCAAACCGCTGATTCACGTGAAGACAAGGCTATAGTTCTGCTTTCCCTAGGTCTGTTTTGGGTGCCCTGCCTTGCAAGAGGGCAGGGAAGGGTTTTGTCCTGGGAGAATAGTAACATCTTGTTAGTCTTCCTTTCTGTCCATAATTCAGAAAATAATTCTGCTTACTTAAATGGCTTGGGACATAGATGAAGCAGGTCTTTTTTTTCTGAAAGCCACTCACTGAACTGTGTATCTTGGATGCTAAGAACAAAAAATACCCACTAGTATTTCTCACTACCCAGTCAAAAATATAAAATTGCCCTTTAAGAGAGAATGAACTGGAGCGAGAGCACATATGAATAATTTTCTTCAACAAAACTGACCTTTGCATGATGCCAAAGGTAGTAAGGGGATCTTCCAAAAAAAGTCAAATCAGTCTCTCTGACAGGAAAAGCAAATGCAATTATTGTGATGAAGAACTGCACCAGGATCCAACTGCAATTATTTAGAGACATGACAGTGAGTCACTCTCAAGCAAACCAGTTTGGATGAGGCTAGAGTTTTGCAGAGTGACACACTGGTCCTTGTCATTCAGAATATTATCATCACTCAAGGAATTTACAGGGTCTTTTGTATTCTTCTTACAAAGACTCTGAGGTTATGATTGTGTTGTTTGGATGGTTATTTGAGGAACAACAGTCAAGATTCCTTTTCCTCTCTAAGACTCAATCAGTTCAGAAATACTTCTGGCAACTTTAGAAGATGGTTGTGAAAAAATAAACAACAAAACAGTCAGTTCGAACAACCTGCATCCATTCTAGAGAGTCTCAGCGTGCTTTAGTATACACTCAGAATAGCTGACTTACAACAGAACTACTTATCCCAACCATTTGACCACGTAACCTTCCCACTGACTGGAAGCACGCAAATGGCAATGCAGAGGTTTTCCATTGCGGTATCCTCAGCTACCACTATCCACCATCTGAGTGAGTAACATTTTCAACCGCTAACAGTCGCCACCAGATAGTATGGACTGGCTAAGAAGGAATTCCAAAACCTCCCGATTTGTAACCACCATCACAGGGAGCACGAGGAAATGCTTCTGACAAATTACCATCCTTAAATGCCTTGTAGATAAGCGCCTTATGGCACCTTGACACAAGACAGTTGATAGACAACTGAGTGAAAAGACAGTAGCTACATTCAGATGATGTTTCCATTTTTTGACATGGTACTTCTGCACATTTTCAGAAGAGAAACTAAGGACTTCCTAAGCTTTAGCTTACATATGAAAAATACAGATACAGCAAAGTGGTGGTTTTAAACTCCAAGTATGTATGTGTTAATTTCAGTTCCTGAGAGTGTGCCACATTAAACTGTTCTTGACAGAATTTAATAGTAATTTTGGACATTGTACATTAATATAAGAAGTACTACCTATGTTATTTTAAGTGCAGTGGTTTTTCTTAACTGAGAAAGCCTGGTGCTTTCTCTTGATTTATATGATGTTATGTTAAAAAAAGGTAGTAATGATGCATTTGTTATTCATGTACTTGGAAGTCTCAAAGTATTTAAAATATATCTTGACATGTATGCTCATAAATTGTGTCTAAGATAGACATTTTGGCAAACTGGATATGGAATTAATGTTCTTGAAACTTCCAAACACCATTGATCAAAAATACTTTCAAAATTCTCCAGAACTCCAAACTGATTTCTTTTGAACCTGACTGTGTGGTCAGTGCACCATCTATCAAATTGTCTTCAGCTTGGAGGCGTAGTTCGTGGGCCCAGGATGCGTTTCAGTGCAAATTCCTTCCCTTCGTGAAGGCTTCATTTCATCAGTTTGAGAGGGAGCAGTTGAGCACCAGTCTTTAATGAAGCAATATAAAGAGTGAAACGTGAGTGAGTACAGAGCTCAGCATTCCAAATGTGTGTGTGTTTATGAGTTTCTCAGTGATCATCTTTTTACACTCAGTATAATGTGTGAAAGGCAAAGGCTTTTGCAAACAGGATGTTTACTTTCCACCATGAGCCACACAGTTTCTGTGTGATGGATTTGAAAGAATTGTCTTGAGAAGATTTGAAGAGGCAGAATCAAGCACAGCAGCAGGCTGAGAGCAGGATTCTGGTTTTGCTTCCCTCTCAGTGTATGGGCTTAACTCCTCTGGACATTTTTCTACAAATCTCCCATGTCTGTTAATATTATAAACCGTTTTGAGCTGTTGCAGCCTTCAGCTACAAGTGTAATTCCAATAAACTTTGCTGCATTCTGGTCAATACAGCTAGCCCAAGTAGGGGCCACGAAGGTCATTTTCCTTAGGAAAAGCAGATGGCAGCTCAATACTTCTTTGGCAGAAAGCATTATTCTGGATGCATCAGTAACAAAACTACTGTCCATTCCCTTGCTCACAGTCCCAAGTCCTTTCCAGGCTACTTCTCCTCCCAAAACATGTCCTTGACTTCTCTCCAGGTGTACTGCAAGGGCTTCCTTACCTTTTTAATGCTTTCTGCAGATGGGTATTTCCATCTTTGGGCACCAGAGTGTTACTGGTCTTGGCTGCTCACCTCTATTCCACAGCATGCTTCTGCTGTAATTTAGAGACGATAAAGGTTTAGCTATAATGAGATTTACTTTTATTTACCTTAATGGGCCATTTTAGCTCCCACTGATCTGACCAAAACTCATTCAGAACTTCTTCTTGCCTGATCACCTTTTCAGCATGTGGAAAAAGTCTTTCTGTGTGTCTCTACAAGTGTCTGTTTTTCCTGCAAAATCTGCTCTGTTTGGTTTCTGGGGATAATTTCTTTCTAGTACAACTGTTTCAGTCTCTGAAACAATAGTTCTTTGTTCTTGTGGCAGAAAGCTGAAATAGTCCTGTGACATCTTTTGGGGTGATCCTGTGGTGTTCAGAGCCATCTTCCAAACTTCATTCAGAGCGTTCTTCCTCATAGCTCTGCCCACACCAGACGTAATACCTCTTCTAAAAGTTCCCTGTTGGAATGTGCAGCAAAACTTTTATAAACTGAAAATATCTTCTTCAGCGGAAATGAACATTTTTTTTTTCAGTTTTGCTGTGTAGAAGGCTTGTGCAAGATCCACACTTCTGTGTTCCTTTTCAGGAACCACATCAGAGAACTGATAAAGGACCTGAATTTATTTAGTACTGTGGAAAGTGCTGTGATATTTTTTACTGTCTTTTTGGAGTGTTTTTTTTCTATTCAGGGGAGTGGAATATGCTGTTCCCAGTCTTTTTTTGGAGGTTTGATGCACATAACCAGATGAACTGCTATTGAACCTTACTACTACATGATAAGATTGCTGGTGCAGAGGCTAGTGTGGGATTTGTGAACCTAATAAACCAGACAAACCACTTTAAATTCAAAGTTTAATAGGCTCAGGGGGCATCTCAAGTACTAGTGTACCTGTGTTTCTGTATTTCTCTCAGGGAGCACACATGCTAGTGCTTACAGTGCGATGACACGGTTAATACATGAACAGAAAGGACTGGGGGTAGGATTTGATTTACTGCAGGGAAGTAAATTTCCCAAGGAGAGCTTGTTACTTTACCTGGCAGTGCCAAAGGCTATATCACATTTTTCTCCATGACTTATATGTAAAGTCAAAACTCCATGTAAGCCAAAAAACTCCACAGAAAACTGTGTGTCAAAAAAAAAGCTTGTAGAGCTGATTCTTTCAGAGACCCTCCATTTTCTTTCTGTAAGAGGAGATTTCTTCCTCCAACTGGGTTTCATAGCAAATATGTTTTAAAATTAACTCCTGTTGCTTTGTGCTCATTTCCCTCTTGACAACCCACTTGTTTTGCCATGAGAGAGCAGTAGTGAAAATAGCATTACTGCATGGTGTTATCTGGGTTTAATAAAAAGTCTGATAGTGGCAGGCTTAGCCATCTAAAACCTGCTCCATGGGCCTCGAAGATGGCACAGACTCTTTCCCCAGGGTGAAAAGCTGTCACTTTAAATAGTTACAGGTCTTGTTCAGGTGTATTTTCCCCTCGTTTTGGGTATTTTCAATTTTTAAGACCAACATAATACAATAGACAGGGTGTCCCCCATTTCTAAACATGAACAGGAATCCTGTACCTTTCCCTAGGGTAAGGTTTCTGTGCTTCAGGCTGAATTGACCCCTGCTGCTTGTTTAAGTCATCTCCTTCCTGACGTTTCGTTTCCCTCTGTCCAGCTCCCTGGGTAGAGGAGAAGCTTCCATGGAAGACACATGATGCTCTGTCTGCCCAGCCAGAGATATATAACAGTCTTGGCCATGAAACAAAGAAATTTCATAACAATGATAACTTCTATCTGATCTGTTTCCTGAATTTTGTGGTTTTGCCAATTTTTCTCCTCTCTCCTTCTCTCTCTCTTTAAAAAAAAAGCAAACAAAAAAAATTACTGAGTTTCGTTGTTTCCCTGTTAGCTCAGGAGTGCTGTGAGCCAAGTTAAAGTCTCTTTGCTTTTGACACACCAGGCAAGGAGCAGTCTGTCCAGGCTCATGTGTACTACCTTCCAGTCTCCTTGCTTGCCGTCCTCCCACTGAAGGACCATTGACTGAAAAGCTGGAGAACCACAGCAACCTGTTCCATGTCCTGAGGTATCCTGGGCCTTACTTTTCTGCTCTAAGAGGCATATTTGAGTTCTGACAAGTATCCCTGTGTTAGTCTCCTATGCCTATCCAAGCCCATGTAAGCTGAGATTGCACAAGTCTCCTTGGACTTTCTCTGCTACTTCAAGTCTTCCTCTCTCATGCTTTCCATCCACCTGTAACCTGCTATCTGTCTAGCTCAGACTGATTGCAGATCTCAAGCAGATTTAGATGAAGAGTACAGTAGGTGTGTTGTGTGTGACTTTCAAAGCGGGATGCTCAGGGTGATTCTGTTCAGACCAGCACATAAATTCTCCAACCAGCCTTTTGGGATGTGAGGTTGCCTTGACAAAAGCCTGACCCTGAGCTGACATATGCCTTCTCTACCAACTGGTGTTTCCAAATAGAAGCTGGAGTAGAACGAACCACCAATGCCCTCTCTGTGAAAGTTCTTTAGGTGATCTGAGACCACATTTTATTTATTTAGCAAGCTAGGGGGTTTTTTGTTTCTTTTTCTTTTTGACTCCTTAAGGTCTTGTTTCAGCTAAAATGTATTAGTAAATTCCAGTTGAAAAAGGTGTTCCTTTTTTTATGAGAAGCTTTGTAATCCATCATACCCCATTGCTCGGCATTACGTTGATCCGTTACTGAGTGCAGCTTGGAAGTCCCTAAAAAACCATCAGAATCTATGACAGCAGAGCAGAGGCAGAAGAATCACCTTATAGGTATTTTTCTTTAATGCTTTTTTCCCTAAACTTCTAATACTGGCCATTGTTAAAGAAAGGATACTGTGCTACATGATTTTTTTTGTATTTTAGTGAAGTTTTCTAAAGTATTTTTTTAGGTGCTGTTTAAAATTGTATTTACTTTAGCAGGGTTTTTCTGTCTGCTCAAACATGCTGCGTGCTGCCTCCAAAGACCTGGTCGTATTTCTGTCTGTTCTGAGAAGCTATGGAATTTTGACTCGGTTCCTTTTTAGGGGGTTCCAACAATTGTTTAGATCTTGGTTGAATTATTTTCTGGCCATTGTTGAGTTTTATGTATTTGTTCCAGTTTGATTGTAGATATCAGCTCAACCTTTCTCTCCTGGGAAACTTGATTCCTCTGCTGATATTTGCCTGCCCCGTAGCCAGTATTTTTGTTGTGCAAGGTTGTTTTCACTGCAAGGAGAAATTGGTGACAGGTATTTCTTGAATGCAGTCCTATTTGCTTATGGAGAATGTTCACAGAGACCTGCAGAGGTGACCTAGGAGCCAGTGTTCTTGCTCATGATTCCGTGTTTCTTCTCAAGTAATTCTACCCCTTGTGGATGTTTTTCTTTTATAGGTGCTCTTTGTGGTGTTTTCTACCTGCCACTGGTTACTTCTATCAATTGTTCAGACACACACAGGCCTACTGAGCCATGAGCAGGGTTTATGGTGTGTATTCAGTTCCCAACTAAACCACCTACGACAGCTTAATTGATAGATCTGCCATGCCAGGTAGATTAGTGATTTGAACAGTAACTTCTATTGTTAAACAAAAGAAATTTTTTTTCTCCTCTCCCATTTGTCCTGAACAAAAGGCTGCTACCAGGTCCATAAGCTTCAAAGAGTTTTGGAAATATCCATATACCAAAGACACTACGCTTTGAAGCACTGAATCTTCCACAGAGTGAGAGAGATTTGGGCTCCGTCCCAAGCCTTCATCCAGACCTACTTGGTGGCTGATAGTCTCTTAATATACCTTAGTTTTGCATGCTGAGATACTGAGATAGCAGTAATGAACTACTAGCTAGTCATAAAGCTACAGATATTAGTGTCCGTGAAGTGTGTTTGTGTCCTTCACTGGAATCAGTCTAGAAGTGCAAACCCAAATTAATTAATCGGAATAATGATGGGCATAATTTGTATGTCATAAGCAGATACATGTAATTTAAAAAAAGTTTTTTAATTTTCTTTGAACTGGAGGAGACCCTCTGCAGACTTCAGAGGTGGCCTTTTCTTTCTAAGCCTATAAGACTTTCGCCATTGGGCTTGTGGAACATCAGTTCTGCAGTGTTGCATCATCTGGAGTAAGTATACCAGAGAGTCAGATTTGAGGGACTGGCCTTTGCATGTCTTTCCCACTCCATATTTATGAGTTTTGCTCTGTAGGTAAGGGTAATTATATAGCTATCAAAGGGGAAGGAGTTAAAATAATTCAGCTAGGGAACAGGTGAACAACAATGTAATTAAATGCACAGCTGGAGGAGTCTAGAATTTTGGACTAACAGTGAACGGACATTTCAGTGAAAATGTGAGTGAATGTTTGTGAGGTAGGGAAACCAGGAGGTGTTGCCTCAGTAGTATTTTCTGATGTGCCAGCAAGAATATAAAGACACTACTTTATGGTTATTTTTCTAACAGCAACAGGAATTCTATTAAAGTTTCCATGCCTGTACTGACCTGACGGTTTGGACAGCTGAATGCTGATCCTTTGCCCCCAGAGATTTTGCAGAAAAGAGTTGGTGTAACTTCCCATCATGTCAGTGCTCACTCTGGTCACACAGCCAGGTCCTTGCCGCTGACTCGTCTGTCTGCTGGCACCAGTGCACACTCCCCTCCGTGCTCTGTCTGTGGGGTCAGCATGACCTGGGCTGTGGCTGCAACAGCAGCTCCTGGCTATACATGCCCATTGGCCTCAAACAGGCCCCTTGTCATACAGCTGATATTTTTTCTGCTTTAACCTGACAGGCGCTTCTCTTGATGAATCTCTTCTCTTGACCCTTGTTCTCCGCTTGCTTGGTCTGAACGGACATTTTTTGCTCTGCTAATGAACGATGGAGGATGATGTTTTGCCTCCAGCTCACTGACAACTCTGGTTCCACCCTTAATGCCCTGCCTGAGCCATTAAATTTCCCCTCTAACTCCTTTCCTCTCTCCTGTGAATGTTTTATATCTCCTTCCATTTCTTTTTTGAAGATTTTCAACTTTATGCCTTTTGCCTTTTCTAGGAAGATCTTTTCCACCAAACTGTAAACCCTTTCTTTGTCTTTACAGTCCTATTTTGCTTCTTCAAGCCCACAAGCACTCCCCTACCCATCTGTTCTGGGGGTAGCTCTGAGAAATCTTTCTTTCTCCTCCAGAATTATCTTCTGAAGGAAACTGGCTCTGGTCTGACACTGACCTTTTCCCAAAAGACTAAGACACATGTTTGAATTTCAGTCCTTTTCTTTCAGGGACATTTCTTGTAGTAACATCTCCCAAAACACAGACAAGTTTTTCTAATCTGTCTTTCCTAATTGTTTTCAGATAAATTATATGTCTTAAAACTCGCAAGTCATTAGTAATTGAAGGAACTTTTGGCATGTAAAAAATGGTGTTTAAATGTTGAGAGGAATCTGGCAGAACATTACTGCCCTACCTTTCCAAATGTTGCAAGATATTCTTGGCTTGTTGCATATTATATAACAGAGCCTTTAAACACAGATTATCTTGAGAAAGAAAGTCAGTGATTATTGTCAAACCATGGTGATGAATTAGCTGAAGCTGATGAGATGCTTTTGCAAAAGGAACTGACCAAGAGAAGTGAGAAGTAGCCAGCCTGTGTTGCAAATAACAATGTTCTTAAATATAAGTAAATAATATGTGTGATTGCACATTTATTGTTCTCTTGGAATGATTTTTCTGACTTCAGAATAAACAGAAACTGTGTTTACATTATTGCTGTCTGCTTTTCACAGGGCTAACTAAGGACTTCTGCCTGTCAGTATAACAAAGTAATTGGCCAAAACTGGGAGCCATGTCAAGATAAAATATCTTCAGTTTTCTGTTGGAAGTACTGCCATACAAGCAATTTCTGACCGATGGAGTCAGTATAACTTATGTTTTCTGTAGAACTCTTACTGACATCAGAAGAACTAAATCTTTAGTCTTCAAAAAGAGTAAAAGAACAGGTCTTGGGTGAACAATATCATGTTCCTTGTAGGTATATTTGTGCATCCTACTCCGAGTTCAAAGAATTCTTTTAAAACTGGGAATACTTAACCTGATTTCTTACTTGACTTATCATTAGAGGCTTATGATTCCTGGGAAGAGTAACCTTCTTCTTTTGTGCCTATTTAATAATTTCATCTTTTGTGAATATTTAATGTGCTGGTTAAATGTGAGTACAGCCAAAACTCCCATTCCTGCTGGTGAGATTCTGCCCTTTCTGTAGCTAGCAGCTTGCCAAAGAATGTGGTGGATTCTTTGTTGCTTATAGTCTTTAAATCAGACTGAATGTCTTTCCGAGAAAGATGCCCTGAGTCAACCGCAACTTATTGGCACTCATATAGCAATTGCTGGGCAACCTCCTCTGGGCTATGCTCTGCAGATGTCAGAGAAGGTGACTGCAAAGTTTGCATATGATCTTCAAATCTAGAAATACATGTCTAATCTTTGAAATGCCAGGGTCTCAAAAAAGTTTTTCTTTTTTCTTCAGGGAGATTTTAAGATCTTTGATGTGCTAATGATCAGAGTCGTCTGGCTAGATGGTAAATCTCAGATGAAAGAAGTAGATGGTGAGTTAAGACTTCTTTCTCACCTCTGCCTGGCAGCTATGGCACATCTTCGTAACTTCCTTGATAAACAGTGTGTGTGTTCATGGGATTGGGCATGATTTTAATTACAGCTCAGTAGGAAGCTGTTTTCCTATTTTATGAAAGCGCTCTTGATTTTTTTCAGTCTGCTTCATGGAGCTGAAATTGTACCAGCCTTTCACTCACTTCTAGCTTAAAGCCCAGGGTTTAGGGCTCTGGGATTATAATGCCATGTCCTTGTTCTGAGTCAGATGGAGCAGGAGACTGATCTTTTGTCTTCCCAATCTTACTGAAAGGGTCGAGCTGGGGACTATGGACTGCTCCACAGAAAAAGTCCATCTTTTTCTCATTTTGAGTAACAACTCTATGCCAGACCCTGAAATTTTCCTTGGGGAAACCGGCCAATGTTTTTGGTGAAAATGTCACTTCTGACAATATGATAATTCTTTGCAAACACCTTCCTCTCCAAATAGTAAAATATTTTTTTTTCAGAAAATTTCTGACTAATTCTACTAACAATAGTCACGAAAAAGGCTACACTCAGATATAGAGGGAGATCACGTAAAGCTGTGATATTTTATGAATCTCAGAAGCTTTATTGACCACCAGAGATAATAAATCATAGCAACTGTGAGGGCCAAGATGAAACCACTATCAAATAGAATACAAATTGTATTTTCTCTTCCAAGTGTTCAGGAGTTTTTTAATGAATATGTTTGTATACTTTTAAATCAGAATTTTCTGTCAGTGATAGTGTATTATATACATAGCAGAAAAAAAACCCCAAAAGTTTTTCTTCTCAGAATCAGATTTATTAAGTGTAAACAAATGCCCTTCCCGGTCTGTCTGAAGCTAGAAGTGTTAAGTTGTAGCTTTGCAGAAAGTATTTAACATAATGTGTGTAAATATTATGTTAAAGGTTTCTTGTCCTGTTTTGAACAGTGGCAAAAATTTCCTTTCAGCCTTTAGGTTTTCCACTAATTTCTTTCAGATTAAATCAGACCAGGCTAAAAAAACTGCTGATCAGATCTTTACTGAGCTTTTTTCTAATGTAGTTTAAGTGGATGCAGACGGCTGGTTTTTCTTTTTCTTTATTTCTTCATGTTTTCCCTCCATGTCTGAAATATTATACAGGAGACTGAAGTTCCTGTGGCATTAACATGAGAGTCTCAAAATGGGCCAAAAAATAAATATTGTAAAAATATGTCATCCAAATCAAATACTGTCTGAATAAGGGAAACTGGAGAAGTTACAATTGTGGTTCAAGGTTTTACACGCAAGGTACCTCAAAAGTTAGCTAAATACATTTCAGATGGATCTAAAATACAGAGGAAATGTGTTAAGTATCTTCCCTCAGTGAGATCTCGAGCCTGGCTCAGATAATAACCTTGGAGGTCAGGTTCCCCATGTGGTTACCTATGGGGTGATGGAAATAGGCACAGATCCTCCTCTTCCTTCGACAACAGCATCCACCTGGTAAAAAGGCAGAGGACCTGCTGGGGCCTGACAGCACACCATGGAAGCCTTTATGCTCACCTGCAATCAGACCCCTGAGGGTGCCTGAGAACTGCATCGCAGTATACGGGGCCTTTAGGTTTCCTTATACTGCGCAAAAGCTTTGGCTACTGACTGCTTAACAGTATAATTGTCTTAATTATGCTAAACTGCACTGTGCAGTCCCTTAACAATTATGTGGGTTAGCAATGGTATTAAATGACAAAAATGGCATTAACGTAATTGGAGCATTGTCTAACAGAAGCCTGGAAGTCAGTAAATACCAGAGTCTGCACAGGTTTCCTGTGAGGAACTGCTCTCACCGTTGCACACTCTGGCAGCTGTGTGCAACTTTAGCATGGGGGGGTGATGACGACATCACTGCTTCTGTAAAACAGCTTCACTTACTGGACAACTCAACCAAAAGTCTTATTTCTAAATATCCGTTAAACAGTGAATGTTTGGGCAAACCCACTGTTTTACATCAAAGAGCTGGTGTTGGCTGTCAGAAATTGACTGAAAGTTTTTCAGCTGGTTTTCAGTATAACCGTGAAACCTTACTATTATTTTCACAGAGCTACTTGAATTCAGTAGTCCAGGACAGTTTTCATAAACAGATTGTTTTTAGGGTGCAGTTCTGGTTAGCTGTTTGACCTTGTTGCCGGGCCTGGCAACCAGAGACACAGCGCCTTGAAACAAGAGTCCTAGCAGTGAAAAACAAGAAAGAACTTGCACAGAAATACTGGGGGCTAAAATCTCAAATTTTTTTGCGAATGTCTAGTTCATGACTCTGCTAAGACCTTCCTATCACCTCAGGGATTGCAGACCAGTTTCCTTCCTCCCCTGTCTGAGGCAACAGAGCTGTCTGCGGAAGCCTCCCTGTACGGATGGGCTCTCACTCTTAGGAAAGGTGCAATTCCTCCTCTCAACCTGCTACAATAACTCCAGTCTGGTAAAGAGGTACCTTCCTTCCCTGATGTACGATTTTTGCTGTCATTTATTTTACTATATAATAAAAAAATAATATTTAATAATTTAAATATTTTAAATGTACGGTTTTAACAGACAATAATTTATACTGCATTTGTGCAGCATACTGTGAACTACAAATGTGGCTCTTCTGCCATCCACTGTTTATCATAGGACTCATCTGAAACCTGCGTTGTTTCAGCTCCTGTGACTGGCAACGAGAGACTAAAGACTGTACCTCAAATGAGCAACCAGACATGAGTATGAGCTTCAGGGAGCCCAAGAAAGTTACAGAACCAAGTGCCAGCTTTTATGCTGCACTGTGTGAAGGCCAAAAAAAGGCTATTCATGGGTTATTTAAATATTTGACCAGCTTTGCCATGAAACAACATCAGGAGTGAACAGAAACTAGCTTGTTCTGACTGAGTTTTCATGTTAGGGCTCTTTAAGGGGTTATGTAGGATCCTCTGCAGCTAGCAAGCTTATTACTTGTCTATTTGTAAAAAGATGGTTATAGGTTATGGGTATGAAATAACATGGCCACATCAATGAATCCCATACTAAACATTAGTGAAGCATTTATGCTTGTTGTCCTAAAGTGCTGCTGAAATTCAGAGCAAGGCCCTTAAGCTAAGCCGCTTGATTGACTGTCTCTGCCAGTGAAATCACAGAACCACAGAAAGTTCAGGGTTGAAAGGACCTCTGTGGGTCATCTGGTCCAACCCCTCTGCCGAAGCAGGGTCACCTAGAGCAGGCAAAAAAACCAATTGTACAAGCTAAGATTAATTTATATGATCTCAAAGTAATAACAAATTGTGGAGAAATATTTTTTCACTTAACCTTTCATGGAAAAAACAGTGCATTGCTCTTTTGGTATTCTGGGCTAACCTATAAATTAGTTCCTTAGGTATTTATCAGGATAGCTCAGTGTGTAGGATTTGCTAATAAGCCCTCCTGAATTCTAATTTGGGTTTCCTCTGGTGAAGTAAGCATGCATATCCCCAACTAAGCCATCTGGGCAGACCCTGTTCAGTCTGAAGAATTTAACACTCCTGTAAGGTTTAAGCATTCCTAGAAGATTTTGGATGTTTTTAGTAGTGTGAGTGTAGCCAGACTGAACTCTATCTGGAAAAGATCTCTCATTTATCAACTGAATACCTACTCTTTGAGTACTAAAGAGGGCAAACCCTAGAAAAGCAAAAAAATCTCTCTGAAAGGAGGAAAGAGAGGTATTTTCCTAAGATGGCATGCTTTCCTGTGCTTGAAGTCATACCTTATAGAATATATGGCCAAAGTTCAACATGATGTGGTTTGGGCTTGGCTTCCTTTGGTAAATAAAAACATATATTCAATGGATGGACCTTCCTTCTTTTCAAACTCAGACTCAAGCTCCCTCCAGAGTTTGGGGAATTGTGCTCCCAGGGTTATGACCAATAAGCTGGGAAAGGAGGGACCTGTATGCAAAGCTCCAGGATCTGAGATTTGGGGTTGAGGACACCTCTACCGTTTGAAAATCCTTCCATATACAATCGCTCCACAACAAACTAACTAAAAACCAACAAAGACTTACAAAAATGTATTGAAAAATGAATGCTTTGTTTGTATATGAGTGTTCTTTTTTTAAAAAAAAAATCTGTCTGTCCTCCTGAACTCACAATCAGTAGTGCTTCTGAAAGCACTCAGATAAAACTTTGCAGTTCAAGAATTGCTTTATCAGCCAAAATGATCTGTAAAAAAACTTGAGGAATTTTCTGGTGAATAAAATATTATACTGCAAATATTTGCTCTTCTTTAATCTGGCATTCTTCCCATTCTGAATCTACTGACAATCTGGGGAGAAAGACAAGTTATCATTTTGAGCTGTGTCTCAGTATTCCTGATCTCATTTCTTTATAGAATATGTTACAGCAACAATTCCCTAAAAAATGTCATTTGATACTTTGGTACAAGTGGAATGGTGTTTCAGCTCTATTTCTTTGCAGAATGTCTTTACTGTGGACACAGATCTCTGTGAGCGCAGCTCATTTCAAGCCAGAAAACTTTGTCTGCTCCCAGCATTACTCAGCTTTCACATTGAATGTGTCCCTTGGTTGCACACTTGAAAACTACTCTTGCCCAAAAAGAAAAGAAAAAAAGATAACCTACTGGTTGAAAGAGTGATTTACATTAAAGAATAGATTCCTGCAGTGCATTATAGGTATAGCTGGGGAGGGAGTATGGATTAGGAGCCTTGCCAAAGTCCCAAAGGCATCTATCTTCTGCAGCTCCATGCCTAATTTTTTCTGCATTTTTATCTATTTGTGTTCCACTTTCTGGTGTCTGCTGTGGCTGTGGTTCCCTCTGGGCTTGTGGCAGCTGCAGAAGGGTAGTCATCGCCCTCATGAACTGGAGCAGCCAGTAGGGAGGTGCACTTTGCTTTTCTTCCTCTGGAAGACACAGCCTGCAGCCTGAGATAGAGGAGAGCTGTACAGTTTAAACTCTATCTTGCCCTACCACTCACAAAACTTAATTTTAAAGGGCTCTTGGATTAATTTATTTTTTTGCAAAAGACATTCCCTTGAGAGAATGGGTTGGTTTCATACCTCACACCCATGCAAATCTGGAGTTAAGGCTCTCGTTTTCAAAACTACTCTAGTTCATGCTGCTGCAATAGACCAGAACTTGGCTACTGTGTTCTTCCCA
This sequence comes from Opisthocomus hoazin, assembly GCF_030867145.1. Classification (NCBI taxonomy): domain Eukaryota; kingdom Metazoa; phylum Chordata; class Aves; order Opisthocomiformes; family Opisthocomidae; genus Opisthocomus; species Opisthocomus hoazin. The sequence continues at coordinate 7,933,870 of NC_134418.1, read as the reverse complement.
GCCATCATTTTAATTCCAGCACACGCTTGTATGTGCTCTGCAGTAAAATTAGAGAAAGAAACATCTGACAAACAAAAGGATTACCAAAAGGATGCTGCCCATTTTCCCTCGTTTCACACTCAGGATATTTAAAACACATATTCTGGTGCTATTGAGATCTCGACATGTTTGTGTTTAGCTTGTCAGGTCAGCTGAAATTGCCTGTGTTCACAGTGATCCCTGATGAGAATAGCTTGGAGTCGCAGATTATTTAGACTATTCTCAGTATGGGGTACAACTCAAAGCTTCTTAGCAGCATGACTCTCATAACAATGATATAACCCAACAGCAGGTCCTCTGACCTGCCAACACATCCGTTACTCCCAGAGAATTTGTGTAGCTAAACAAAATATTTGTGAACTAGTGGGGAAACAGGAGTCACCTGCAATGAATCTGTCTTTATTTTAAGGACAGACAGCACTCTGTGACCTGCTCTGACTTCTTGATGTATCATACCAAGGTTTTGTGTGGAAATGGACCACATCTCAAGAGATACCAACAGTATTCTTTTCGTCTTGTCTCCTCCTTCCTTTGGAGATGAGCACATGCACAGTTTGGTTTGGCACCTTTGTTCCAGTGCTGCACTTTGAAGGCAGGATGGAGTCAGCCTCACCACTCAGATGTTAATTAAACAATGACAAACAAGGCAGCAGAGTCCATAGCTCACAGGTAGTGCAAATTGACTTTTTTTGCTATATCAGGTGAACAAGGTATGTGTACAGGAAAATAAGAAGGAGAAGAAAAGGCTAAGAGAATGTCTTTGGTTGAGGGCTGATATTCTCCAAAATCTGCAGACGGGTGACTTCACCAGGAATAAGCACATGTGCATGCTCTAACCTATCTTAGACTGGCCCCTTATTGCTGTACCCATTTCCCCCTCCATCCCGTTTTTACTTCCTCTTCTAGCACAAAACCTTCCCAGAAAATCCAGCTTCCAAACAGGACTACCCTTTCCCCTCATCCCAACACAGTGTAGAGAGTTGCCGTTCTAGTCGGAGATCGATTTGCCCTTGTTAACACAAACAGGAGCAAGCAGCTGGTATGTCCTGCCAAAAATACTTGGCTTTTCCCTGCATGAGTCATTCCTCACATGTAGTATGCGTCTTTGTCTCCAGACAGTCCACCTTTTCCTTCATCTTTGTCCTTTGTACAGTCCCTTGAAAACTGCCGAACCCACTGCCTAGAGTATGCCATACTCTCTAACTTCTGGCTTTACAACATGTTCTCACCTGACACCTCTCTCTGTTTTGTTACTGTCCAGTTGAAGCTGGCTTTCGGGATGAGATTGACAACAATTTGTGGTGTTGCTTGGGGTTTTTTCGTCTTTATTGGAACAGTTTCTCCATTCAGGAAAGGCTAAGTCAATCTTGGTAGGCCCGTAGGGGCCTCAACCCAAAAGAAGCAAAGCATTCAGCCTCAGCCAGTCAGAATCACTTTAGTGGATCCATGTTCTACCATAACAAGAAAATTTGGTCAAAATGAAACACTTCAGAAAACATATTGGTTTTGTCAGCACTCTAGTTTAATAAAACAGGAGGGAGAAACAATTTCAGTCCTTTTAAAATGTGCTGGTTTTAAAATACTGCTATTTTGGTTTTGTTTTCTTTTCAGGGAAACATTTCTTTGGCATTTTAACATTGTGGGTTTTTTCTAACAAAATCAGAGCAAAAATCAGAAAGGAACTGGTCTTCTGTGTCAAATTCTAAAGCTTGCAGGTGTAATTTTAAAATAAATGAAAATATGCATCTAGATCAGCAGCAATCAGAACTTGTTTCAGCTGAAATCTACACAGCCAAAAAGCTTAGACAATATCCCTACCATTTCCCATCATCCAGCTCTATCTGGGGAAAGTGGGACTGCAGGGGATTCAAATAACAAATTAACATGGAATCATTACGAGTAATTTAATTCTGAAATGAGATATTTATTCACAAACAATTAATAGAGCTTGAATCCCTTTCTTTCACACAACTGTCAAACATGTTTTTTTTATGAGGCCTGGGATAAAATTCAGTTTGACTTCTTGATAACATTTTTCTGGTATCAAAAGAAGTGAATGTGGCATAAATTCTGAAAAATTACTATGCACATACAAAATCCAAACTGATTTTTAGGTCAGCTTTTTGTATTCTCTTTGAATTTCTCTTTACCTCCCCTTCTACATAAAGATTTGAAGACTTACTCATTTTAAATATTTTTATCTAAAAAAAAAAAAACCAGTACTGAAAAAAACATATTTTTATGAAAATCTGTTGATTTATAAAGCATTTGATAATTTTTCAAACTGCACATGTGGAAAGTAGACACAGCCATATCAGTAACAATGGAAAGTATGTTTCCAGTTCTTCTTCTGCCATCAAAGCAAAACCAGTCCTTAATGATAACATTACAACAAGATAGTTTTATTAACAGCATGGCAGGGTATGGGAGAGTAAAGGACAGAAGAAGTTGATTCAGTCTGAGAAATGTCTGGTATCCTTACAGTTAAAAAATGTCATTGTTAGGGAAGTCCAGCAAGAACAAGGTAGTTGTGTGTCATCCCATTAAGTCTGTCTGTATTAATGAGCAATTAAAGTGCAGTCACATGGGTGTAAGTGAACATCATTAGGAGTGAAAACTCACCATGCCCCAGAAGTTTTGCTTCCATGCATAAAAGGAGCTGGTTGTTTAATTATGAACACACAGAGGATCAGAGTCAAAATCAGATTCACTATGTATTTTAATTCATGAATCAAGCTGTTGTTCAACTGAAAGAAAGAAAAGTTGTGATTTAATTAGTGGCATGAGAGCCGGACAACCTGATCTCATCAGGATTAATCACTTTCCAGGAAATGCTGAGCACCCTGTCCACACAGCATCTCCAAGAAATGATCACTATTTTGTAGAACTGAGGTCAGTGTTTAATACAACTGTTTCAAGAAGCTGTCGTTAGCTGCGTTAGGGAGGACAAGACGGGGACAGAAGGCTGCTATTCTTGAAATGAGTGTGGTAATCCAGGCTCTCAGTGCTTCCTCTTGCTCGTTAAAACCACAGTTTGTCATCTTCCCCCAGCACAGGCTTGGAAGAACATGCTGGATTTTACTACGAAAGGAAAGAACAGAGGAGAACTCCAAACAAACAAGGAAGTTGGGCAGGAAGAGGCCAGGTTTGAAGAAGCTGGTGCACAGATGCTTTTGGGAGTTAATATCTCCACGTGGGAGCAGCCACGGAGGGAGGCGCGCAGAGCAACAGAGGGTGCCATTGTGCCATCGTGCTAATTGTGTAAGCCTTGGCGGGGACCGTTGTCCCTTGGAAGCGCCAAGATCTAGGAGATAAAACACAATCAGATATATTTATTTATAAATCTTCGAGAATTTGTTCTCATAGCAGTCCTGGCAATGCAGGCAGAAGGGCATCACACATGTTTTCATGTATATATATGTACAAATAAATATATGTATTGTTGCGCAGGGTACATAAATACCAAAAAGCACACCTCCTAGGTGGGCTGTGATAACTGAATTCAGCACACATTTTTTCCCAGCTTCTTCTGCAGTCAAGCCACTAATTTCTTGATCTGACAATCTATAGGTTTCTAGTTAAGCCCTGTCTCTTTCCCCCCTCCCCAGTGCTTTGGCATTGGAGTATTTCCCTACAAATCTGCTCTGGCTCATGGTCCAGCAGATCAAAGTACTTAGTCATTGACAGCATTTGTTTATGGTAAAAAATGCCATAGCTTCATATCCAGATTTAGCCCTCATCTCTTACTGCTGTAGAAAAGGGACATTTTTAGATATCAATGTTCATTCCTAGCTCTCAAGTTATCAGAATTTACGGTTGCAATGCTCTTATGAACAGAGAAGGCTATTTTTGGTCAGAATGAAGGCCCATGATGGACCAAAGCTATTAAGGCCCCTTACTTTATTAACAGGAGAGTAAAAAATATCCCTAATTAAATATTTGTCAGCTCTCCTAAACATTCCTGAAATAGCCCTGTCCTGGTTTTGGTTAAAACAAAACTGATTCTCTTTTAGTGAACCTTCCTTACAGCTAAGTTCTTCCCAATAACTGCATTTTTCTGAATTTGGCTGCATATTTTACAGATATTGTCCACAGATTTTCTGTAAGGGAATGGGCATAAGCAGAGGGTGTGATGGGACAGCGCAGTTTTCATGGCATTCCTTTAGCTGCCTGCAGAATTCATTCCGCTTGTTCTGTGCCCAGCCCAAAGTTCCTCTGGTACAAACCTCTCCCCCCTCTGCCATGTGCTCCTTACCCGTGTCGCAGACAGGCACTTGCACACTTCATGCAGCATGGGTTTCGTGCAGCAGAAGACACTTGGTGAGTAAAATCACTGACGCCCTTTAAATCACTGCAAAGTGGATTGAGGTCTTAAAAGCTTAAGAGGAGAAGCTGAGCCGTGCAAATGTTGGTGTAAAATCTCCGTTGTACAAACAAGAGCCGCGTTCCAAGGATGCTGCCACCTTGGATTTCACTAAAAACAACACCCCCCGCTACAACTGCTGAATTATTTAGACTGTGAATCCTCAGGACAGGAAACCTTTATTTTGAACCTCATACTCTACGAGTCCTGCAGACCCATGATCCCTTCTTCCACCAGAGCACAGACTTAAGTACACATTGTATTGCTGCGATACAGATTTGAGCACAAGTCTCAGTTTCTGTCTGCATTTGAAAGGCAATACAGACCCAGCTAACGACAGGTCCCATTTGCTGTCTATGGAATAGACATATTCCATATGGCTTGCTGGGCACTCAGAGGTACCAGCAATGAGACCAGCTAAGCCCTTAACGAGTTTAGGAGTGTTGAAGTTTTGACCCTGGAAGACTTTTTTTGAGCAGAAGTGTGTGTTTAAGGAATAAAGCCACATGCCATACACGTTGCTCCGGCTATGAATGGAAACCCTAGTCACAGTGCCATCAATTACAACAAAGAGAATTAAAACCACTCACAGTGTTTTGTGAACATAAAAAAATAACTTGTATCTCTTTTTGTATAGACTCATCTGGAAATACTGTTTTCCCTTGAGTTTTGTTTTGAAAGTGAAGAGGATCAGGTCTGTAACAAAAAAGCCTCACGGATGGAGAAGTAGAATTATTCAGTATGAGAAGGTCCAAAATATATGCAAGACAGATGCCAAACTGTCAATGGGTTGGAAGTAGAGCGGTGTACTTCTGCTGCTATGGTGAGTCTCCCAAAGAAAACTGAAAAGTTTTCAAACTGAAAAAGACAGGTTTTGTTTGGATACATATTAGAGTGATTAACTTCTAAGCAGTGAAAACTCAGTGTGCCTAGGGAAGCCAGAAGAAAAATAGCAAGTTTTCTGTGCCAACCCTGTGCCAGACACCAATACATGTGCGTTGAAACTGAACTTGAAGCCCAAACCGCAAGCTGGCTCGGGACAGCCTCTGATGGCCAGGACAAATGGGAAAGGAGTATTTAACTGCAGTGTACGAGGGACCTGGTGGTGGAGGGTGTCCATCCACATTGCTTGCTTTGCTAGCAAGCAGCGGTGTGTTGGGCCAACTACCAAACCAGCCAACTGACCATTGTCACAACACCATGGGGCTGGCAACATAAGCCCCAGTGTGAAGGAATAACTGTGCTTTTTCTGTTGATCACCTGGAAGAAAACTCGTGTTGGTGCAGGGGAGCTATGGACTTTCACCTGCTGAAATCCATAGGAACTGGCATGATCAGCCAGACTTTTCTTTGAAACAAAGAAACTCCCCGTTCAGTCCTTCAGAAGTTAGACTGGTGTCTAATGCTGCCAACCTCACCCTTCCTGCCTCCTCTTCACCTGCCTTTGATGGTAAGCCAGGTATTGTTTGGATGACATATACCCAATTCTGTTTCTTCACCATTGAAATGCCATCAGCTACAATGGATCAGCTCTTTACCTGAGCACACTGTGTGCATGAAGACTGATGATTTCCGTCGTTTTCCCCTTCCATAAATCCTGTGGGATTTGTGCCCACAGATGCTCTCTGGATACGCTGTAGTAGCACAGTCACCACGTTCCCTCTGAGCCAGCAGCAGGGACAAGCAGTGCAAGAGGGAACAGTGGCATCTTCTTGATCGTGTAACCAGAAATGAGAGGGAAGTACCTCTATGGTTTCCCCCTGCACCTAGAAATTGCTTGAGGTCTGAAGTGCCCGGGTTTATGCTTTCCAGGTATTTACATTCTGTTTTGCTGTAACTTTTTATCTTGATTTCTGGCTTGGACAGAGTCAAACCTAGAGTTTCTATCCCATGTAAAATTCTATCATTTCAGATTCTTTTTCCATTCTCAGTCAGAGTTAAAATAAGATATTCAGAAATTCCAGCTTGGGGAAAAATACCCCCAGACTATTGCTCTTCACCTGAGCCATCCCCATGAGAATATAGCTGAAATGTTTTTGCCAAGCTGTTTTTATTTCCTCTTTCCATCACAATAGAGAAAAGATATTTTTAAAAGTTTCCTGTAACTTTCTTAACCAAGTTAATTAAAATTGTCAGAATACTTCTAATTTTGACTAAACAGCATTATTCTGAACAAAAAAATATAAGCATTTAGCCAGAAGTTATAATCGAAGTCTAGTCTTTTCCTTCATTGACTTCTGCCAAGTTCATGAACACAGAGACACAGAGGATACCCACACTCCTCTTCTGAAGGTCTTTTTGCCACAGCAAAACCTTTTGCCACAGAAATCTGCTGTGAATGAGGCCATTCACCGATTTGAGATGTTGGCGTGCTCTGACCTGGTAACAAAAGACTCCATAGAGAGTTGTTCCACATCAGAGGGGTTTATATCCTTTGGGAAACAGCTGGCTGTGGCTGGGATGCTCAGACTTCCTCACCTACAGAATTGCACCTTCACTTGAAACTCTAGCATTTAACACTACATTTACTCTTCTATGCTACGTTCATCCCATGGTCTTGAATACCACAAAAACCCAAATAAAATGGTATATTGCTGCTTCTGTGAGAAATGCTGTGTAATCAGAGACATTTCCCAGAAAGGGCAGCTATCATTCTGTTGAAAAGCACTGTGGGGCTTTTTTTTATCCCAGAGGTGCTCTTGCCCTTGACCTCCAACAAACATTTGGAGAAGCGTGGTCTGGAAAAACAAAGGCTACAGCATGAGGCAATTGCACAGCACTACACTAACAATTTTCAAATTTAAATGACAAGAACAACATGCTAAAATTGCAAAAATGAGAACAATCACCACTTCTCTTTCTTACTGGCATACTCCACCCCTGCACATACATCTCAAATAAGCCCAGATCATGAAGCTACTTCCCACTAGCACAATGATTTGGCCACATTGCTCCTAGAATTGAAAGCAAAGGCTTTAGCCTGACAAAAAGGGAGACGATCCAGATAAAAACTCTAGGCAGACTACATGTCTTCATTTTTTTACTAAAGGAAAGGATATTTAGGAAATAATTTATAAGCCACGATCATGGACTTTCTCTGGGTTAAGTATTAGACAACTGCCATCACTGTTGAATAGGACAAGAAAAAGTGTACTTAACCTTGATGCATCCATTTATGTGCTCCTCCTGCTGTAAAAGCTGGGGCTGGAGGGATGATGAGGTGAAACCTCTGTCATGCTACGTGTTCCCCTGGCATATGGGCCTCTGCTGGGGAACCTTACAGATCAACCCCTTATCATGCTAGTTTAGCCTAAGTGCCAGGGACAAACATTGGTGTGATCAGAGCACGGGGTCTCTGAAAGAGAAACACATGTCCGTGAGATGGACAGTCCATTAGCCAGTTATCTGTCACATCTTGAAGTTCCCAAATCCTCTGGGGCTGACATGCAATAGGAAGGTGGTGCCCTTCCCATCCCATCTTTCAGCAGGTGATCCATGGACTTTCTCTGGAAGATTATCCACATGCCATTGTCTGTCCACGCATCAATCACGTGCCATTATCTAGCCACCACTGGCTGGGGTCCTGTCTCCAGGGACTTTGGTGGAAAAGGCCCCAGATGACCTCAGTGGGTCAGGATTAGATCTTACAATGTAAGAAAAGAATGTTTCTCAGTTCTTCTTACTGCAGGCTTAGTCCCTCACTAGACACACATAGAAGATATATTTTAATAGTAACGCTATCTAGATGCCAAAAACTTCTTTATAACTTTCTCTAAAACACATTTTTAGCTCAAGCATGCTATCTCTTTAGCTCTCTCTCTCTGTATATACATAATTTTGTGTACATATACACGTATAGTTATAAGTAGCATAGGATCACACACTGTCCAAACAAGAGCATGTTTTATTTTTGTCAAAAACCGTTTGTGTCAAAAATCGTTCGATTTTGTCCGACAGCGTAGGGTGAGAGTTAATCTCACCATTCAAAAATCATCTCTTCATCCAAGTTTCTGTCCTACACAAGTGCTACATCACCTCCTGAGCTATGTGGGATGGATGATCAGCCGTAGCATTACAACAGGAGGCTGCAAGGTACAAACCAGCTGCGTGAGTGTGGTTGCCTGAGGCGGGGGGAGTTATTACTTGCTCTATGGCATCTGTCAGCATCTTGCCATGAGCTTTCATTCTATATTTATGAAAAGGTACTGAGGCACAGCAGGCATTATGCATGATCTTCAACATAAAAAAGGATCATGCCCTTATCAGTTTTCTAAAGTAATTTGCTAAATGTCATTGCTCTTACCCAGGTCTCATTCTGCAGAGCCCTGGCATGCTGCGGTCCTGCTAAAATGCAGTCTGTCTTTCCCCTTACACTCATGTGAGTGTTTGCTCTGTCATGAGATCTTCTGAATACTGGATGTTTGATAGGCCAGTTAGCTGCCTGAACAAATATTTTCACTTTCTTTTAGTCAATGCTAGAGCCAAAATCTCAACTGAAAATAGCTGAGGGCAAGTATTGATGTTTTAAAATGAATTTTATAATACATTCTGTTCATGGAACCATTGATTTGTGTACCTATGCTGGCTTTTACAGTGCACTATACAATATTGCAGAGAAATAACATGTTTTCCACTATAGGTATTACATTTTAGTCATGTCTGTTTTTGGAAGGCTATCCTAAACTGTTCGTGGAAAACTAAAGCAAAACATTCTAGCTGAAAAACAGGGATACATGTCTAGTGCTAACAAAGATTTGATTGTTTGACTTAAATGGCTGATCGCAGTTACTATCTACTTTTGCTGCAGCCTAAAGAGATTTTAAATGCAAAAAAATAAAACAGGCTAACAGCTGGAAATTCAAGGAGAACATTTCAAAACCTAAATAAGAGTTTTAAAAATAAATAACAAAAAGTAAGATCCTAGTTTGGATGGTGAGCTATACTCAACATGGATCTTTCTGAAATATGGTTCTTATTACCATTTGGATAGAGTACATTTCCTTTTCTTGATTCAATCATGAAAAAATTCCACTTACAGATAGTCCATACATTGGTGCAGTCTTTTTCGCACATTACTACATCATAATAGAGTTGGCTGCACTTGCTTCGAACAGGTCCACTCTACCCATATGGCCTGGCTTTATTATTTCTCATTCCCATCTGTTTTAAGTTATCTTCTTTAGGCTACATTTTTCTAAGAGATGTTCTTCAGCTACATGCACAAAGGCTGTTTCTGAGAGAATATGTGAACAACAGGGGACTTTTTCACTCTTATATCTGTGCAAGGTTCACTGAAGTCGGTGGAGCCTACTGGTGTAGATTTTGGCTCTGCAGAGTCTGTTAAACCCCATTTTGTCTGCACAGTCTAATTTTGTATTACAAAACCCTAGAGACCTGGTTTTGAAGTCCTTGATTCACATGAATATTCCTGCTGGAGAACAGAGCCTTGCAAAAAGATGTCTTTCATTTTCATTTTCCCATTCACTTCTTCCCCTCCTTGTCTCTCCCCACAAGGTTAGTGAGTACTGACCACTTCCTCCATGCTGGAGAAGTAAAGCAACAATCTTTGACCTAAGGCTTTTCCATCCTTAGAAGACAGGTCAAAACATAGAGGAGATTTCTACTGACTTCCCCAATCTTTTAACAGGTGTCAGGATGGGCTGGGATGCCAGGAGAAGCAAATCTGGCTCACAAGACCTTCTTCTACCATCCAGCCTTGTTCCATGCTCACTAGGTGGTCAGACCAAAGTCACTTCCTTGTTAGGAAGGCCATAATCTTCTCCTTTCTTGTTCTCTCCTGAAACTCGATGTTCCCAACATAGTGATGCCATTTGACATTACAGATCCCTCCTAAACACCTGCTATCAAATGCATCAAGTCTTTTCTTGTCAGCTTGCGTAATGCCCCAGGTCTTTGCAGCATCGAGCAAAACTGATACCACACAGCTGTTGTAGAGCCTTATTTTTTGTTTTGCAGACATGTCACTACCCCATACTTTTGCCCTTGAATTTATTTACATTGATCTTCACCTTTTACTGGTCAAGCTTAAAATTACATCGAACAAAATCCAGGCAGAGTGGTCCAGAGCTCTGGGAATGGGAATAATACAAAACCATGAACGCTGCCATGATTGCAGCTGACCTCAGAGAGGAAGGACAAAGCCAGTATTTATTTTCCTCGATAGACCCAAAGCCATTGTTTGATCAAAAGCTTTGATGTTTATTTCTACTGGAAGTTTCAATTTTTAGGATTTTATTTTTAAGGTGATCACTGGCCTTTTGGATTGCCAAAGAGGATCCAAAGGGTTTTGTAATTCTTGTTAATAGCTGGGTTAACTGTATTTATGAAACCCCTTAGAAAAGAGAGACAGAAGGCAGTGGATCTGAAATAATGCATAAAATATGAAGGATTGGTATTCCTTCTCAGAAAACTTGTAATATTACTAAATGTGTTGATATTCTGCACCAAAATTTCAAAAGAAAATAACAGAGAGAGGAAAAAAAGAAAATAAAACCTCTGTGCATAATTTTTTTCGTTTGTCCAGAGGTAGGTAACACCATTTATCACAATTTTTAAAATACCTTCTTTCTTTCTTTACATTACATGGACAGTGTAAAAGAATACAGACAGAGCATGATGATGTTGATTTTTAAATTAGCCTTTTCCAGTTTGTTTTGTATTCTGTTAAAACTTTCTTTGTTTGTGTCAGTGTGGAAAAATATAAAAATGTGTGTGTACATTTCCGTAATATGAATATAATTTGAAACAAATTTAAAAAAAATTATGAAAAAGTCTAGAGCTGTGTAGAATGTATTTTGCTTATATACATATTCCAGGAAACTTCCACACGGCTTACCATCAGACTATGCCAGCCCATGTAGAGCAGTGCATATATTCACTAAAGGTAGTATTATGTCAGAAATAAAGAGAATTTCCTTCCTGGAATCACAGAATTTTATGGGAAAAAAAATGGTGCTATTTGACCTACACATAAAAGCATATCGTAAGCATAGGCTATTAAAAAAATCTAACCTATTTTCCAGTATTGAACAGGACATTAATAACATAAACCATATATGTCAAACATATTTTGAACATTAATATCTAATGTAGCTACAATTCTATACTTACATTGTATTATAAATATATCTAATACCTATATATTATAATTATCATGTTATATTTTATTATTGCAACCATAATAGTATTTCAATAATATGTTCTTGAAAATAACTATTGAAACATATAAAATAAATTTTCACTTATTTTTAGATGGTACAATAATATAACTGTATACATCATATGTAGTATTATTATATATTACATGTAGGAATCAAGTGTTTACAGTTTGCAGTACCATCCTTCTGGCAATTAACATATGACTGTGTAAAACTCTGGTGTATTTCAATTTTTTTCCTGCTTATTAAAAGTCATGTGAGCATAAAAGTACCCAGTATCGGATTGATTCTACCTATAATTTTGTAATTGTCATCTAACTTTTATTAACTTAGAGAAGGCTCACATTTTATAAGAATCCTGAAATACTTTTATTTTCCAGAGGAATAGAATCAGCATGTAAGTAAGGTGCAAATCAATTCCTACATTCAACAGTTCAACACGTGAATCTTTACTGTCACCATTTTGTACGTTGCTTGTTCCTAATACTGCCCTTATTGTCTACATATTTAAATAAATATAAATATAAATATAAATATAAATATAAATATAAATATAAATATAAATATAAATATAAATATAAAAATAAATATAAAATTAAAATTAAATTAAAACATCAGTGTGTTATTAAAAAAGCACATTTGAGAAGCTATTCCTTATTTGCAAGATAATTAAATAAATTTAAGTTGAAAATAATTCCAGTCTGACCTACAAAACTTTTGAGAGCAAAGATTTCTGTACAGGAACAGATATTGTAACTTTTTGGGTTGCTTCTAGATTTTGGTTGTGATGCAGACAGGAGAAATTGATTCACCATGACTTTTGGAATAAAATCTGGCCATAAGCAAGTATCAAAATAGTTCTCAAATTTTTTTGTGCTGGAGAACAGTCTTTGCCATCCAAGATTCAAAAGATTTAGTCTTCTGAAGTAAATAACAAAAATCATCTTGATCAGATTTTAAAAAAATTTGTTCAGACATTTGAGTTGCTATTTAAAATGGGAATGATTTAGTGGGCAGATATTAATTTCAGTGCGACTAATAATATGAGTAACCCCTACCGCAGCTCTGATTTGCAAAGAAGTACACATCTTTTCTCTGTGGAAAATGTACCTTTTTATGTGTGACATTAATTTTTTTAACTCTACCAGGTTTTCTTTACAAAATGGGACTCTGTCAATTAGATACTTAAATCCCACTTCAGTTGAATTTGCTTTGAACTCAACAGTAGCACAGTAAAGACACAAAACATTTTAAAAGCTTTAAAACATGGGCTGGACACTGTACAGAACACGCCCTTTTATAGCCACAGCAATATCAGATAAAGATGCCTTTCAACAGTTTTTTTTTTTGCCAAGACCATGTCAGATGCACTAAAAAGAGGCCAGCTGACAATAAGCCTGTGTGTGTCTGAGGTCGTTATATCTGGGTGCTGAGGTAACAAATTCTGAGCAGCACGGTTACCTGCGTAAAGAGCAACGAAATAGAGGTGTTTTTAATTAGGATCATTAACAACGTGCGGTGTGATCTTTCTTCACTGTAAACCATGAGGGTTTGGTTGGGGTTTTCCCCCTCCCTGTTTTATTTTTTTGAGTTTCAGGGCTCTCTGAATGCGGCCAAAAGGAGCAGAACATCCCTGTCCCAGCCCAGGAGCCATGACCTTAGCCTCGAAAGCGGTCTTGGCATCTGACAGGGCTGAGGACTAGCTCAGACTTGATAGAAAAGGCTACAGATAAAGGAGATGAACCCCACTCCAAAAAGTGGGAGCAGCAGAGTGAAGGTGACACAGACAGTCGGTGGAAAGACACCTCAGTCTCTACCTCTGGAGAATGACTGAGCTGAAATAACTGTTCCACCAGCGAGATGAAGATGTTGGACCTGAGAACATGAGGCTCCATGAGCCTGAGCATGGGCAGACCTGACTATCTATCAATCACACAAACTTTGATTTCTTGGTTTGGAAAAGCACAGACATAAGGCCACTGTGCCCAGGCTGAAAATTTCAATCTAAAATAACACTAGAAGAAGATCTCAGGGCAGGGAATGTGTCATTGTCCAGCTGAATTGTTTCCCAGGGCACAGGCAGAATGGGCAGAGGTCCTCTGTAGAGGCTGATGGCCATAAAGCTCCTTAGCTGAAGCACTGCCCACCTCCTAACGTGATGCCCGGCCAGCTTTCATCTCCCGAGCCGACAGCCCCCCAGGCTGAGCAGCTGCTCATAGGGAATTTTGCAAGAGGGCTTTTGTCTCCTACCTTGTTAGCCCTTCTGAGCTCATTGGACCCTCTTTGCCCAAAGCAGCCAAGCCCCAGTGACACTCACTGTTTGTTGAAAGACACATCCTTTACATGCCCCTTTAATAAAGGAGGAGTTTAGGGAACTGGTGGCATAATACAGCTGTGTGTTGACTTTGGGTAGTCAGCTGGAGTCATTTGGGGAATAATGCCATGTGTAGTAATTATGACTTTGGATAAGCAGTCTGGTGAGCTAGAGGCAGATAAATGGGGTAGTCAGCTGTGACACCAAAAGAAGAACTCAGGTCCCAACAATGTTATTTTTCAGATGAACAACACCAGAGAATGTAGTCAGAGAGGTGTCACCCACAAAAGCAAAACACAAAGCTCCCCTAACTTTAAAACTGCTGAGACTTCGTATTCTCTCTGCCTCATATAGGAATATAGCTCTTTTTATGCCTTGACCTGTGGGCCCCATGGGGAGCTACTGTGAAACCTCCCCTACATAGGAGAGCAAGGTGGATGAGTTGCAAAGAAATGCAGTAACAATTGGTCCAAAGCTATGGTGGAGGAAGGAAGGTCAATGAAACTTTAATCAGAGGAAATGGAACAGAAATTGTCAATGCACAAAAAATGCCATCAGGGTAAAGCAGCTCGGTACACCATCACTTGCAGCTAGACCATGGGTTAAACTACACAAGCATGTAGAGCTCCAGCTCAGCACACAAACTCTCCTTTCCCTGTTCAGTATCCCATAAACCCGTACCCACCAGAGTCCTCTCCCTGTGCCAAAGGCATCGGCAAGAGCTGAACCTTGGCAGCGCTCCATGCCAGCAATCACACGGGACTGGGAGAGGAACAGAAACTGGCTACTGTGCTGGACTGGGAAGAAAGCTCTGAGGTCTGAAGGAGGTGATTTGGTGCCATTGCTCTTAAGTGCAAGAGACAACAGGGTCAGCAGGGGGGACTCCAGAGGCAACTTCGGGCAATTATGTTCTGTGAGTTCTGCCCTGCAGAGCTTACTCAGGTGGACAGACTCATTAGCAACAATTAACGTCCCATTTCCAGGCATGGCTTGTAAAATCACCGACTGAAGTAACATTTAAAAATCAGTTTGACTGCACGTCCAAGTCAAACAAACCAGATCTGAGTTTCTGCAGACACTCCGTAGCCTCACGTGTTGCTTCTGGGCAGCAGGGAAGCTGTTACACAAACAGCCGTGCTGCAGCAACAGCAGGCTGGACCCGCGCGTGAGTCAAACCTTTTCTGAAGGGTGCCTAATTGCATTCTGCCTCCCTGCTTCTTTATTATTTTGCATTAGGTGACCCTATTCTCAGTGCAGCTTTGCATGGAGAGCATCAAAGGGAGGTTCAGCAGTTATCGGAGCTTTCTTATCTTGCAGCCAACACGATTTCCTAATAGCACACATCTGCCTTGCATTTTGTGAATTTTAGCACGTTGAAATCGTTGCGGCTCACAAAAGCTTTTCTGGAGCCTGCTTGGTCGGTATACCCTCAAATCACTGCTGCTTCACATCCTGGTCCTCTAGATGCTCGAATACTTGAGTTACTTTGCACATCTGAACAGTCCCATTGACCCAGGGGAAATATCTGAGTGGGTAAGTGTCTGCAAGATCCAGACCCTAACTCTGAAGTGAGGCTGAAAAGCATAGGCGAAAAAGGGTCAGAGAGAAGGGAGGACATGATAAAACCACACTATATAGTGAACAACCTCAGGCTGTGAAAGCTGGTGTTACTATTTAACTTCTCATAATAAAACAATAAGGAACTCCTTGTAGCACAGGTAAGATAATAGACTGAGAAATGACAGAAGGAAATACTAGCTTTTAATCAAGTCACATAAATCGCTCTTGATCACAAAAGGTAATTCATGCTGGAAATTAATAAAAATGCAACAAGGGAACTATTGTACTTCTTCCCAGTTACGGAAGAAGGATACGTGCATTGGGTGATTATGCAAGGAAAAAGATACAGCGACAATGATGGGACAATTCCTCAGCACAGACTGGAAGACGTGGCTATATTGATTGACACTGATTTTAGACACTGGCTAACATATATTACAGATTAAAAATGAAGGATCACAAAGTTTGCTTGTTGGACAGGGGAGCAGAGTGGCAGGTCAGACATGTTAGGCTGAAAAGCGCTTTGGGGCAGGGATTTGTATTGTGATATATTTCTACAGTACCCCTGCATCCTATTACCAAGAAGTATTATTAAGCTAGAAAAAGCTGGTTAAAAAAAAAAAGATCAGTTTTTTGCAAATAATACTGTTGGAGACCTGCACACTCAGGAATACCATTGCTCATTCAGGGTTTAACGTGAGTTACCAGGATTAGAGACACAGCAAAAAAAGTCCTTCCATTAGCTTGGACAGCCTGCCACAAGACGCAGGGGTGACTTGCTCTTGACCTGCTGCTCTCGGTTTTGGCTTCATGCCCTGATCTGAGTAAACGTGACTCACTAATATCCTACGAAAGCACGATTTTGTGGTTGTTGACTGGTTAACTATTTGTCCTGTTGCAGTCCTTTCCTTTCACCCCCCCCTTACAGTGTGGCAGTAGGGGTGAGCTCTAAATTTGCTGGAACACCACCACCAGCAAACCCAGCACCAGTCCCCCTGCTGCTTGCACATCCTAAAAGCGCAGTGGGCTGACTTGAAGTCAAACCCCCCCACTTTCTCCCTCATGCCCTACACCAATTCGAATGATTGCCGTAACGTAGGCACCGAGGAGTTAATGACAAAGCGAGGCTTTGGATGGAGTCTGAGCCTTGGATGTGCCACCGCATGTCAGTTTGAGGGTGTTGCTGCAGAGCCCTCCTATTCGGGAGCCCGTTGGGCCGGAGCTGATGAGCACATCCAGAGCCGCAGCTCCTGGCGTGAACGGATGCGATCAGAAGCACAGCTAGATGGGAACACAGAAAGCAGCAGCCCTTCTGTGGGAAAAAAACCTGTTTGTCCCAGCTGAAATGCTTCATGGCACCTTTCAGATTTTGACAACCATCAGGGAAAGCGCAGAGCGAGTTTGGGGGGGACCCAACCACTTCACCTCTCTTCTGACCCCAAAGAGTTACTGATGTGTTCATGCAGAACAGCCAGAACAAATCAACTGCTGTTCTGCAAGTATTTTTTTTTCCCAGAGGAGCAGTAATCTGGGTGGCTCCATGCTCTGGGGATCACATCTGGATGCCCCGAGGGGCTGACCATTAAATCTTCACGTAATCGGGGCTCGGCAGTGCTCAAATCCTTTCACTTATTTGTTTCTGAAATGCTTAGAGAACTCCCGGGTAGCATGGATTCATGACATTGCCAGGTTTAGGTGAGAAACTGCCAGTTTTTCTCCATTAGCACAGATACCCATAGACTTTATTAACATGACCAAATATTAGCAATTCTCATGCTATCTCTTCTTATCCTTCCATTGTGTGATTTTTTTTAAATTCCAGGATTCTGTTTCTGAAGGTCGTACTGTCATTTAACTATTTAAAATTGCTGCGTACCCGTGTATACAAATATGTCTCAAGTATTTCCACATTGTAAGAGATACTTCATAATCTTACACTTAAATTACCAATTACTTTGCTAACACACCGCCTCAGACATGACTGAGTAGCTGAAATACAGCACTGTGAAGTTGGGACACAGAAGTGTTTTTTTCCCCCCCTCTTGAGCCCTCCTACTGCTTTATGTAAGGCACTAGGCAAGTCACTACAGCTTTTTGCACCTCATTTTATTTATCTGTTTTGAAGAGCTCCAATAATGCTCAAAATGTCAGTGTGCCACTAAAATCAGTAGCTTCCTTTTGGGTGATGAAACACAAACTATTATCACTTATTCAGCCTGGTAATCTAGGATAATTTGAATATAATGTTGTCTCAAAATTAATAGCCCTGAAACAAATAAGAGTAATAGACTCTAAGGAAAATTACCAGAATGAGAGCACAGCAGGCTCTCTTTAAATGTGTCTTTAAAAATAAATTGCATACTAATAATCCTATTATTCAACAGAAAAAAGAGTATCTTTCTATGTTTATTAGATACATTCGAAAAGCCACAGTCCTTTATAATACCACTTCCCACAAATCACTTCAGTTTAATGACAAGATACTGTACAGTTCATCTCATATTTAAGTAAATATGTTTATTTCATCCTGGAGAGAGATTTTATTTTAACTTTAAGATTAAAATTTCTTATAAGCCTGTCACAGAACAACATGAGCCCTGGCAAATGGAAATACATACCACCCCCCTGGTATGTTTAAAAATTAAGGATTTTTTCCTCCAGCACAGAAAAATACTTATTTATTCTGACAAAGAAGCAAACGACAGTGATCAGGGACACTAAAGTTAACTGCTGCCTGAAGTCATAAACATCTGGTAGCTATTTTAATTGCATTGTGAACTAACCGCAAAATCCTCTGCTAAAAGAATAGAAATATTTCCCCTGTGCAATATTGTATTTATAATTCCTCTCTTCTGAATCAATGTCAGACGTGATTACAGCACAATGAAGTCTGTGTTTTCATGCCTGCATCTTCTTGAAAATGCCGCGTACCCTCGCTACAATTACAGCGCTACTCAAAGATTCGTGCACGGATTAATTATTCAGGTTTTTGCTGCAAACACCGACTTAAAGATAAAACATAATGCTTACATCATTGTCATTTTTTTTGCAAGTAAGTTAGATAGATTAGTATGTCTGTAGACAAATACCAGACGTTAGAAAGCACACGGATAAACACACAAGAGCACAACTTGGTGTATAAAGAATACAGATACTTATATATACACACAGACATACAGATATTCATATATATATGCATATATATGTATATGTATGACGCATTTAGTAAGTAGCAATAGAACCTACCTAAATATGAACAGAAACTGTTGTTAATAAAATACTTGCATGAGTTGTACTGGGACCTTCTAAATGTCTGTGCTTCCTGGGGAGACCAAATGACCTCTTTTTTACAGATACCAAGATCAAAGCTCTTGGTTTAGATACTCCAGCTGTCTCTCTCGTTGGCATTTGACATGCAACCCGGTCCATTTAAAATCAGGGGGCATGTAAACATTTTAACCCTTGGCAGCAGTATCTGAGAAAGATGCTAGCAATAAATGCTTATAACTGTCCAGGCCAAATCACATTTGGTGTCCTTCCTTTGAAGTCCATGCAGGCACTGTACCCTATGGTTTTGACAAAGAGCCAAGTCCAAAAAAAGGATGTAGGCTCTTGAAGCTGGCCGGACGTGGACTTTGGGATCCAGGGTGGCTCCACGCAGCTGAATAGTTGCCTCCAAACTTGTCGCAAGCCTCTCTGCCTGACCTTGGAGGGTCTTTGCCCACGGCTCTGCTTTGGTGTGCTGCCTGCATTGCCCCAGCTCCCACACTCAAGTGGCAATTTTTTTGCTTAAGCAGAAGGGCACCTTCATCCCTTGCAAAACCTCCTTTGGTGGGTGTGCACATGGGTAACACATGCTGGCAGAATTAGACCCTGCACTTGATACAGTCACAGCTATTTTCTTTTTTTAAAATCATTGCCACAGGAGGGTGCCATTTTTCTGTTTAAGCCCCAATTAGTCAGAACTGAGACATGGGTTCAAATCATTCTTGAGATCCGCTATGTCCCAGGAGAGCAGAAGATGAAGGGTGTGAGCCCAGGAGAAGTGTCCTTCCACGCCCTCAACCTTCCTGCCAAAGTCAAGCCAGGTCTCTTGGGACAGGCAAACAAACAAAATCAAAAAGATCTTACAGGTAAAAGCTCTTCTTCTGGAGAGGACTTCTGGTCCTCATTGCCAGGTTGATTTCTGTCACATATTTGGAAGAGAGATAGCAGCGGAAAACCAACACCTTCTCTTCTGCAGACATGCTTTAAACAGAGTGAGTCTTTCTCTCTCTCTCTTTCCAGTCTTTGCAGGAACAGTGGAGAACCCCATCCCATTTGACTCCTGCCTCCTGCACCATGTACTCACGGTCTGGAGAAAGGATGAGCTACATACTCAGACAAAATATGTCCCATTGGATTCTCCGTGGCCTGGACGCCATTCTCCCCACACAGGGAGCCCAGTCGCTTAACCTGAGCTTCCAGCATCATTTTGGGTTCAGATGCTTCAATACTTTTGCTCTTAATATGCCAAAGTGCCCCAGGGCACCTATGCAAAAGCCAGCTGTGGTGCTGCAAAGGCAGTAAGACAGGCTGATGTGACAGCGGGGGAGAGCAGACCTGTGGAACAGCTGCCCCTGATAAGGTGATGCAGAACATGTTCAACACCATGTGATTCCCATGGCGAAAAGGAGGAGGGTACTGCAGACCTTGGTATATCCTTTCCAGGGAGACCTTCATTGAAATGTGGGTTCTGCAAAGCCAACTCTGACGGTTATTGCCTGGCAATGGAGGGGGGACCTGTGTACTTGGATGAAATGGCAGGAGCTGGTTCTTAGGGGGAGAACTTGGGACCCATTTCCAGCTTGTAGGACAGTTGACGTAGTCAGCTGAAACAGCAGAAATAATCCTGGTGGCAGAATCCCAGGAATTTCCCTTCTCCATCCACAAAACTCTTTCAGGCTTTGCACCCCCTTTTCCTGCTGCACTCATCTAGGTGTTTGGCTTCTGTAAAAACTGCGTTTCAGGCAGGTCCCCCTCCTTGCTCCTCCTGGTGCCATTTTCCTTATGAACAACCATTTCAATGGAGCATTTGTGTCCCTCATGCCTGGATAAGGAACAGCCTGGTTAGACGTCTACCCCAGTGCTGTGACCTCCCTCCTCCGGGCTCCACGGGTAGCAGTGAGGCATCCTCATGAGTACCCCTGTTCTTCTGCCCATTGGCAAATGTGGCTGAACTCAGACACTTTAGGGAGCAATCCGTGAGTCCTAGACCAAATAGAGGCAGCTGGTTTGTACCCACACTGCTCTCCTTCCTGATCTTACCCACAGGATTCATCCAAGGTGGAAGTCGCTTCAGCCCTGTGCGTGGCTCCCCATGGTGTGCTCACAACTGCTCAGGCTGTGGTGGTTCCTCAATTATTAAACTCGTGTTACTCAAAATTACACTCAGAGATTAACTAGTAATATTTAATCCAAACTGACTTCAACTGACTTTCAGCACATCTGAGAATTTAAAAGCAATGGTGGTCACTATCAACTGCAAATAAAGCTATAATGGCATTGTAATCACTAGAGAATGTATTTTCATTTGACATCTATTGTTAGTAATTGTGCAAGTATTTTATACCAGCAAAGATCTCAGCAAACATGATCTAAGGAGGTCATTGAAAGGGCAAATTATAAGATAATGCTAACCTCTGAAGTTTTTTTCTCATTACTCTTTCTCATAGAACTGCAGCTATTAAAGTGTCTTGTTAAATATGTAGCTTCTAAGTAAGTGCCCACTAACTCAAAATTTACTGTGCCTTAATATTTCTTTTTAAAGTTATGCTAGTACAAAGAGATAAAACAATCTAACTACACCATTTGAGAGTTTAAACAAATACACTTTGAGCTGTAGTGGCAAGATTTGGTTGTTGTTAACTGACTGTAATTGTATCAGTGCATTTATTTCCACTTCCAGATGATTTTACAGAAAAGCATGGGGGAAGGATTTCCTAGTAGTGCAAATGTAGGTGGAAATGTTAAAAGAAACATTACGCTGAAATTCTGTAATTAATACAGAGTTGACTACAGGTGTTATAGTCAAGACATTGAAGAAATCAACATAACAGTTTTGAAATTATTGCTGTTCAAGAATTGCTACCTAACCAGAAAGACGGAAACCTGGATTCCAAGCGTACCAGTCCTGCACTTTGCTATCAATTGCTGATATGGATCACCGGTCACAGCTCTAAATTGACTGATTACACAAAAGCACTTTGCAAAATCAAGACTAAGCCTCTGCAAAGCATGAGCGGCAGTTCCTAGCGACTGGCTCCAATGGAGCTTCAAAGTTTGCATAGAGTCACCAAAATTGAATCTTCTGACTTAAAAGCAAAACTCAGGGGATTTGTCCTGTGCATTTACAGAGTCTGAAGCAATAATGAATAAAACTGGAACAGCCAGATGAAACATTAATTGCCAGGATATAAATTGAGCAGCAGTGTTGAAAAATTTATTTTGTGTCTGGCTTCAAGTGAAAAAAAGGATTTAGATCAGAATTGGTGTTAAGGTTGGAAGATCAGCTTTTGATTTGCCTATAGCAAAATTCAGATGAACTTCAGGAAAAAATGATAGCTCAAACTAGCACGCCTCTGGAATATGATTTAATTGATGGGGCTGTGAACTTGTTTTCCTTTTACCTATTTCAGAACTAATTAAATTCACTGGTACTGCATCTACCTATTTACACTGTAATCTCAAATCTAATTCTGCAGATGGCCTTGAGACATCTTTTTATCTGTTGTCTTGAAAACAGGAAGAAAAGCAGAGGCAGAGAAAGGGAAGCATAATCAAAATTCCTGGTAGTAGCTAAAGATCTGAATATCAAACTGCTTCGTTGTCAAAATTATTTAGAAAGAAGCCATCTCACCTTCAGTATGCTTTATGATCTTACATGGCAAATGCTGAAATATCAGATCAGGAGTGCAGAATTTATGTAAAAAATCAGTCACATCAAGCATAATAAGATTTTGTGTTCTATTTCTGCAGCACCACGCTATACATTTCATGAAGGCTAGGGTGTGTTTAAAAAGACCCTCAGAGTTTTCATGGACACTTCAGCAGCCCAAGAACAGAAGCTATTATACCATTGCAACCTAATAAATTTTATCAAACTAGTGGATTTTTCTTCTTCTCCTTTTGAAATTAAGAGAGGAGATAAATGAGCTAAAATAACTAAGAGGAAAATTACTTTCTTGTAAATCTTTACCAACTTCTAGTTTATGGAAAAAGACAAATGCAATTTGGGACAGCAGATTTGTATTAAAATGTGATCCTTTACAACTGGAATGTCCATAACGGGTGGCAGTTGAAAGATCTGTTTTATAGCCCTGTCACTTTTTTAACAACCTTGCATGCAATAATTTCTGCATTCAATTTCCTGTACATGTGTACGACAGCTTGCCCAAGAGAATTAGGTTCCCTCACAATCCTTATTTTCCTGAGCATTTACACTGAAGAGAAAAAAAGGGGGGAAAAAAATGCCATAAAAAATAACACAATAACTCTTACTGTATTTATGAAGCAGTGAACAAGTTTGCATTCTTTGCTTCCAGTGGGATGGAAAAGGTCACGGCCTGACTCTGCCGAGCTGTGCCACAGCTCTGCCGGCTGGAGGACAAGCCTTCCTCACCAGGGAGAGCAAAGATGCCTCTCGTGGCCACTATCAGATCCGGATGCGAAATGCTGCATTCCTCTTTCCCCTTCCATCTCTTCCATTTGGAGAAGAGGCACAGGGAAGGAGAATGGGAAGGAGAGAGGGAAGAATTAAGCTCAGCCTTGCAGGTAACGAGGATGGTGCTAAGCCAGCTATGACAAGAGATGGTAAAGATGTCATTCACTTCTAGTACTAATCTTCACAGTAGCTCTGGACAGTCATGGCACACACTGTATAACTTAAAATTTATTATTTGGCATGGGAAATCATAAGGAAATACTTTACTTCACAATGAAAAGTGTTTTCAGCCCATTTGATAACTGACACTTCCTTGTCTATTGTTGTTGGGTTTGATGCGGGAACTGCTGGAGGGAATCAGTAGCCCAGGCTATGCCCAGAGGACCGACTAGACAACAGATTGATCTCCTCTGGCTGTGTAGTTCATTCAGAGTCATAAAACAAATCAGCGATTGAACAACACACAGTAATTTTATACATTCAGTTATCTCTGCTAACTAATGCTCTAGGCTTTTAGAGCTGGCTTTGGGCAGATAACGAGCCTTAGTGCTTTCAGGAAAACCATTTATGCCCTGTGCTAGACATGAGTGTTAGCCTCATCGCAGCTTTGAAGGGATGTCATGCAGCGCTTGCAGACTTGAGGTCATCTATCTTGTGGATGATAGTACTTCCACCTAGCCACTGCCAGCAGATGAAATGGTAGTCGTTCCAGGTTGTGAATGTAGGTCAGCTATATTTAAAGTCTGCACATGCATATAGCCCTGTATCTATATGTACAGAGTCCATGATATCCAACAGTTCCTCAGCCTGAAGTGTAATATGGGTGTTAAGGCTTTGAGCTGAGACTAGATCTGTTTTTGGTTTTGTAACAGACATCTTCCCTGTTTTTGCCATAGTCACATTCTCGTGAAGCTATTTAATGCCCCTTTACCATTTTGGAAGTGAGGATGGTCTCCAGGATGCCTAAGCATTGCACTACAAGGGACTTGCAGATGTAATCCAAGCACAAATGATGGTAATAGCTCCACAAAATTAAACACAGGGTTTTTTTGCTTTTCTTCCTTTTTTTTCAACAGACAATAACCATCTTAGAAATAATTCGGGCAGGCAACACTGCTCACTGCACCCAAATACAATAAGAAATCCAACAAAGCAGCCAAGATATTAATCAATTTTTCCAATTCCTTAAAAAAACTTCGAGTGATGTGGCAAAATAAACTACCATCTGGATAATTTTTGTTGACACAGTAGTGTACATTGCCTAGAGAAGCTGCCACCTTTGATTTGCTTCATCCAGCAATGAGGCAAATGGGCCTTAGCTCTCCAGCTACATTATCAGCTAGAGCATTAGCATGGCTGTTGTGCCATTTATCTCCCATGCTTCCTGACACGTCCTTCGTCCTGCTGTCACTACAGATATTTCTGCAGCTGGAGACACTCTGCAGTAAGCATAGCAGCCCAAAGCAGGTACACCTACTGCAAGAGGGAACTGTGAAACACATCATATCATGAAAAAAAAGGCCTTTGTTTCACCTCTACCTCCTGGGAAGGCAAGAGCATGCTGACAGCACCCTTTATATCACAGAATTTACTTCTGCACCCAGGGAGGGCATTGCCCAAACACTGCTCATCGGTGTGAACAGGAAGATGGGGAGCAGTATTGTGCATGAAATGCTTTTAATTTTTTTGGAAAAAGGAGCAAGCCTTCCCGTGCTCTTCATTTCCCAAAACACTCTCAAGGATGAAGGAACTCCAGGCACCTCCAGTAGGACCAGTGCACAAACACAGCATGTTTGGCAGCTTTAAAATCACACAAGACTCTTCTAGCTGGCCAACGACAGAATCACAGAATGGTTGAGGTTGCAAAGGACCTCAGGAGATCATCTTGTGCCCGGCTTAAGCAGGGCTTGGAGCCAGTTGCCCAGGACTATGTCCAGATGGCTTTCAAATATCTCCAAGGATGGAGACTGCACAGCCTCTCTGGGCAACCTGTGCCAGTGTTCGGCCATCCTCACAGTCAAAAGTGTTTCCTGATGTTCAGAGGGACCCTCCTGTGTTTCTGTTTGTGGCCATTGCCTCTGGTCTTGTCATTGGACACCACTGAGAAGAGCCTGGCTCCATCATCTTTGCACCCTCCTCTCAGGTTTTTATGTACATTAATAAGATTTCACCAAATCCTTCTCTCCTCCAAGCTGAACAGTCCCACCTCTGTCAGCTTTTCCTGATAGGAAGGATGCTCCTTTCCCTTAGTCATGTTTGTGGCCCTGTGTTGGATTCTCTCCATGTCTCTCTTGTACTAAGGAGCCTGGAACTGGACCCAGTACTCCACGTGTGACCTCACTAGTGCTGAGTGGAGGGGAAGGACCACGGCCCTTGACCTGCTGGCAACATTCCTCCTGAGGCAGCCCAGGATACCATTAGCCTTCTTTGCAGCGAGAGCACATTGCTGGCTCATGCTCAACTTGGCACCCACCAGGACTCCCAGGTCTTTTTCTGCCAAGCTGCTTTCCAGCTGGGGTCACCCAGAATGTAGTAGTGCCTGTGGTGATTCCTCTCCAGGTGCAGGATTTTGCACTTCTCCTTGTTGAACTTAATGAGGTTCCTGTTGGGCCATTTCTCCAGCCTGTTGAGGTCCTTTCTGGATGGCAACACAACCCTCTTGGCAAACTTGCTGTGGGTACGCACTGGTCCACCATCCAGATCATTAATGAAGGCGTTAAACAGGATTACACCTAGCATTGACCCCTGGGGTACACTGCTAGTTACTGGCCTCCATGTAGGCTTTGTGCCATTGCTCATCACTCTCCTGGCACAGTTGTTCAGCCAGCTTTCAGTCCTGATCCTTTGAATAAGCGTTAGCTGCCTTCACTGATGTTCAAAATCTTAAAACACAGGAACAGACTGCTAAGATAACCCTCAAAATTGCAAACCTTGCATCTGACAACTGAAGAGTGCAGATGTTTTATGGCCTCTTCTGAAGTGCCTGACAGGTCATCCTGCTTCGCCCTGCTGCGTGATGCAGATGGGGCATCATGCAACCAGATGGACTTGGTACAGAGAAAGGGACCTCATCACCCTCTCGGTGGCATGGCATCCCACCCTGCTAGTCATCACCATGGCAAGGAAAGGGGAAAGAGCCACTTGGCTATTTGAGGGGGGAAATGTTGTGAAAGGAGCAGAATCAAAGCAATTTTAACCAGCTTTTTATCCTGGTGGCACAGCAACCTTTAAGAACAAGATAGTCCTTTCTTTTCTTTCTTTATAGATGATTTTTTTTGGTGCACTGCAATAGCGGGGAGGCTCTAGAATGCCAAAAACATTTCCCTTCACCTCTGTCCATAACACTTGCAAGCTGTCAGTCCCCCTGCTATGAGCTTGTTTTTCTTGTCAAGGACAGTGCTGACCACTTGTGCTGGCCAAAGAACTGCAGCATTCGGTGCCAGAGGCAAACCTGCAACTGGACTAGTTACAGCTGTTGAGCCTCCAAGCCAAAAATCTCCCTTTGCAGAGCCAGCGGCGTGAGGCACGCATGCCTCCATGCTGCCCTATCCATCCTACCACACAGGCCTGCATTTTCATGGGGGTTTCAATGCGATCAGTGTTAGTTCCTCGCATTGTTGGCTCAGCACCATCCAAACCCCCCATGCCACTAGAATCCAAACCTTGCCGAGATGGGACTTTCTGCCTTTTTTGTCCCCTCTCCAAAATGTGCTAATTGAAAGCTGCAGTCAGATGATCGACAGGCAAACTTCACAGGGTGGACACGTGTAGGTGGTCCACTAGCGCAGCCGGCTGCTGTCTCACCGCCAGATCTGGAGCCACCAAACTGCAGCATTGCTGGCACGAGGCTGCCATTGCATGAGGATTCAGCTGCTGTCTCCTTAGTTTGCACAGTCACAGGTTAACGTGCACAGGTTTTTTGTGCAACCCTGTGGATAGAGGATGTCAAGGTCATAACCACCAACTTTATGTCACTGTGGTGGTGCAGCCCGCCCCTCAGACCTGGTGATCCCAGAGCCAGCCAACATTGTATTCTTGCTTGTACTGCAGGAATAGTTGGCTGGTGTGCACTGAATCAGGCACCTGCCTGGTAAGTGTCAGAACTGTGCTTTCTGGGTAGTACTGGAATTGTAGAGTTGCTGTCTACGTATCAGGATTGCATCACGTGGATTGTGACCAGAATGGAAAATTACTGATTCCTAAAGTCAATCATCTTGAGACCCTACAAGCAGTGGTACCAAGGAAGTCCCTTGAAGCTCTTCTGGTCTTCAGCAGGCTGCACCCAGTAACTCCCTCTGAGTGGGATGCTTCTCAGAGTAACTCACAAACTATTTGGGTTGATCTCCTTGAGACTCAGCCTTTGGCCACTGGGAAATCATTTGATTTGAAGTGAGTATTTCATTGAACTCAAGCGGAATTTTTATGATTTTGTGTGTGTGTGAATGATTCAAAACATAATATTCTATTACTGTGATTGTAATAGCAAATTCTTTCTAATCACTCTGTAAATGCTAAGTTAACCAGTGATTAATAGCTGCTAAATCCCTGTGATTCTCTTTAAACTACGAACACACCCTGAATTGCTGCTAAACATATTCCTTAGACATAAACCTTTGTGGTCTAAGGCTGGTTCTGGACCCAGCTGTACCTAAGCTCCTCTCTGAGAAGGAGTTAGGAAAGCAAGGAGCTCCAGCCCAAACCTAGTGGCTCAAGGGGAGGGTCTCCCT
Source organism: Opisthocomus hoazin (assembly GCF_030867145.1). Taxonomy (NCBI): domain Eukaryota; kingdom Metazoa; phylum Chordata; class Aves; order Opisthocomiformes; family Opisthocomidae; genus Opisthocomus; species Opisthocomus hoazin. Next base: position 7,905,988 of record NC_134418.1, on the reverse strand, counting down.
TACCCCTCACACTTTACTTTTACTTTGTATAAATCATTTTCCACTCAAAACCTCCTTCGATTTGTATTCCATTCATTTGATAAGTAATAAAATGAACCCTGCCAACGAACTTTGTAAAGTCACATTTTCTAAATTTTCAGTAAAATCTTCTGTTGCAAAACCTTTGAGGGATCATTTAAGCAACCTAATCACTCATTCACGACAGTCACCAATCAGGTAGTTTAGCATTGATAGTGACCGGACATGTATTTACCAGGTAAGTTCCTGAACAAAACAATGTTAGCTTTTTAATGTTAAAAAAAAAACAACCCCAAACAACCCAGCAGCCTGATAAATGTGTATTTTTCTCAGCTAAAACCTGGAGCCTGAGAACTACAAATATACGAAGGAGTCTAGGTCCTGTTTAGGAAAGCAGCAGGGATTAAAATGCCTAAGTAAGTGACAGGCACTAAGCACTTTTTTGCTCCTAGGCCTAAAATGTTATTGATACAAGGGATTGCCAGCAGACTTATTCTGGGAAACAATTTATTAAGTTATTCTGAATTGCTACATTTTGTTCTGGTTGTGGATGCACCAGTGAAATCAGAAGGGACAACCTGCCCTTTCCTCAATAAATTAAACACTAATGTGCTTTGGAAAGAAATAGGGAGGGATGGTGTGGACTTCAGCAGAGCTGGGTTTATTTCACCTTCATTCCCAAATTCTTTACACATTTGTGAGCAAACTATCTTATTAGTTTGAGTCGTCATTGCCTAAAGTATAAAAATATTTCCTTTTCCTGCAATCTTTTGTCTCTCTTGTCTGTTCAGCTTGTCAGTTTTCTTTTATTTAAATACAGCGTGTAGTAGCATTTACAGGACTCCAATACTAGATGGCAATTCTAACACTACTGCAATAATAACTGTAGCCATCTCGCATTAAATCACCACATATTTGATGTAGCAGTGACAGTTTCAGTGGAATTAGGCTAGAGAGAAATTTATCCAAGAGTCTTCAGCAGTGATTTAGACATGAAAGCCCTTTTTATGTAAAGCGATAGTTGGAAGGATTAAGATTGGGAGGTTAATCTTTCCTAACGGCTAACTCATTGTTTTCTCACGATTCCAAAATTCTTCGGTAAGAGACATGGTCTGGACAGCTCACCATTAACAATTTTGGAATGGAAAGTTAACCGCAAAATAGTCAGAGCTGGATATCTTGCAAAACTCACTCAAATACTGATTTCCTTCTGAGTCTTTCTCCTAAAGATGCCAGACAAATTCCTATCCATGTCCAACAACTCTGTTTTCTGAAACAGGAACGCGTACACATACACTCATATCCGCGCAGAGACACACGCACGCTCAAAAGAGGCAACTTAAAGTCTCTGCCAAAGAAGACGTACGATGGAAAATATAGTGATTAAATAACTTGTTTGCTTATCACAGGCTAAGAAAGCTCACCCTTTGCAAGAAAGGGTGCTGCTCATAGCAGAAGCTAACAGCAAAGCTAAGATTAGTTAATCAGAAATCTTTAGTTAGTTTTTTTCTTTGCTTTCTGAAATGGGAAGTTGTTCCAACAAATATTTGGGACAGAAAGGAAATGTGCTGCTAGTCCTTCCCAGAAAGAGAAAGACTTTCTGTCTAAGAGGTGGTGGAAAGCGAAGAGGGAAGGTGCTATGAATACTTTTTGTCTTAAACCCTAATGTCTGGAATTTAAAATGAGACTTCTTGCTGTTATGCTAATACTTACTCAATAGAAATCGCCTTCCAACCTCCACTGGTAAATTTTGTCCTCAAATCCAGCTATGTAAAAAGTTAATGAAAGCTTTCTTTTCCAGAAAAATTCTCCTTGGTCTGTCTGAAACAAGTCTGAAGTTCCCCTTTGCATCTCTCGGGCACCCTGTTGGTCTACTTTCTCTCCGGGGCACTTCTGCTACGCCTTTGCCATTCGATGGTTCTATGGCCATGGACTCAGATGGAGCCAGCTCTTGACAGAAGGAACCTTCCTCCATGGGGATTCAAGCATATTTACAGGCAAATGTAGAGAGGTCTGGGTTTTTTAGGGTCTGAAGACTTCAGGGCAGCTTGCTCTCAGGGGTGCCCAGGAACAGAGGATGCTGCTCACTCTTCCCAGTAATCAGTTCAGAACATATGCAGAATACATTTAGGGACAGGATTTATGAAAGAGCCTCGTATTCGGCAAAATCTGCTCCCATGGCAATATCCAAGTGGTACAAGCACATAAATGGAGCAATGCTAGGCCAGCGAAGAGCGCTTCTGGAAAACTGCCAGAGTACACAGTTGTGGGATGACATTTCTCAGTCACGCCCCAAATTCTTATATTCTTCCCTTCTGTTAGAAATGAAAGTCCTGTTATTTGGACATTATTAGTTATGCTTCCAGTTCCTACACAATTATTAAAGAGGGCTATCTCAGGTTATTTATGGCACAGCTGCAATCGGAAAAAAATGGCTGTAAAAGTGCCATTGTGGATATCTGATTCAGGAGAAGCTTTCTTCACTCTGTTTACAAATCAGGGGAGTTGTCAGCCTCACAAACTCAGCCAGGGAACCGAGATTTAAATGGGGTCATTTCTGGCTCAATAATCATTAGCAGTACTGAACTTTCTGCAAGATAAAGAGGCCTCCATCTAGACACAGATTTACATCAGTAGGATCAGAGCCTCCAGCACATAAATTCTTTTGAGGCCAGCACTGCCTACATTTATGTTTTTAAAGTATCTAACTGAAAGGGGCCTCAGAGCCATACTATATCAGAATTAAATGCTATTTTTAAATCAATGTGTTCCTGAATCTGTTACACAGTTTTGGTCAACGCCAGGAATTCCTGTTGATAGGAAAACAATAATTAAATTTTATTGGCTACTTCATTCTGGACACCTTTAGATAAGGCAGTGACCTGATGTCCTGTGAGACTGTTGGAGAAACAGAGAAAATGCAGGAGAGAAAAATCTTTGAAGCTTCGACTAGGAAGTCTAAATTTGGAGGAAAGGATCTTGCACCATACAAATTTGGTTATTGTGAGTTTGGGACTGAATTGTATCATTATTTTTTACAGTGCCATAAAATGAAAAACTCTTTTTAATGAATCCAGTTCTAGCTGTCCCTTTTGGGTTGTCAAGTCCAAGCATGCTCTGCGCAGGATATAATTAGCCTGATGCACAAGCTAGTGAAATAAATGGACTTTTAGTGATGTTCAGGGTGCTCAAAGAAAAGAGTAGCCAATGCATAAAAATACATTAGAACTGGAAGTCAAATAAAATTGCTTCTTGCAAATGACTTTTTGGCTTGTTTTCTCATTTTGTCTCTGAATGTTTCTTCTTGCCTTTTTTTTTTTCTTTTTCTTTGATTGAATTATTCTTCATAGCTTCCAGGGAGGCAAACCTGCTGCAGGCACAAACTTCCCTGACTATCTGATATTCCCACCCTGTCCCAAACAACTGCTATTTCCTATGTTCCCTCACAAAAACCAGCTTTGCTAGCTCTCCCCTGGCACACTGCTGTGCACACCGGGCTGTCTCGTGAGGATGCCCCGGGGCCAAGCATGGTGTAGGCTGAGCTTCAGCAGAGGTGGGGGTCAGGCAACTTCTGATCTGCCCCCTCTTCACTGTGCAGGAATGTCATTAAATTTTCTGTCTTGCTTTTTTTTTTGGGAGCGGAAAAACTCTTCTGGATCTCACTGACTTCTGCTTCTGGCTCTGTATCTTCAAGAAAGAGAGCAAGTTCTGTCCTGAACTTCAAGAGCCCTTTCCTTAGGAGCTGTCATTTTAGGAAGAACTTGTCTGGCTTTAAATGACTTCAATTCTTAAGTGCATAGAATTTGTGAAGAGCATAAGTCTCTTGCTAACTATACGTGACCTGTGGATGTTCATATTGAAAGGCCATCCTTCTTCCACAATGTACTGAAAAAGGCAAATGAATCACAAAACGCAAGCCTCTGTGAGATGGACAGAGTGCAAGTGTCTCCCTTTCTTGGTTCAAGGAAACTTTTGGCTCTCAGCCCTAGATCCATTTGAACTGGTGGCAACCTTCCCGCTGCCTCCAGTGGCACTGAATTTGGCCCTCAGACATTTATGTTGTTAAATGGAGATAACAGTCCCTGGGTGAGCCAGGAGAAGGGTCCCCTCCAGCCCACAGGGTCATGGGGTCTGACTCTCACTTACTCAAACACAGAGAACGACACCATCAAAAGCTCATAAACAGCGGCGAAGGCTGGAGATTAAAAGAAATGTCTGCATAGTTCACAGAAATCCAAAAGCAGTTGTGCAACGGCAAACACATTAAAGCGTGAGTCAGCCCGGCATTTGGAGGGAAAACATGTCCCATGGTGGACAGATACAGTGGGTAGATGGACCACATGGCCTACTGCCATCCTAAACTGTTGCTATTTTAGGTCTCTTATAATATATTCTTTGCAAAACAACCCTTTCAAACTGATTTTTGTGCCATGAGGTGGGGTGTAACTTCTCTGTAGGTTGGGTTTCTGCCCCAGATCTCATTATTTCTCCTGCTACACTCTCAGTTTTTCACTTCTCTTTTCTATAACTCTGCTCCTATTTTTCTTAACACCGCCTATTTTGCCTGCTCCTCCCTGCTCACACCTCCTTAATCCCAGTGATTGCGGTTACCCTCTTGTTACTTTTCCATCAGTCGGTACCCTTCTGTCCAGTCAAATGAGTTATTTACGGAGCTCTGTTTAAGTGTTGCTTTCTTCTCACCTGATCCCACACTTGATGTTTTCTTCAACTCTGTGCCAGTATTGGTGCTCGATTACTCTTGTTATTATTATTAACTGGTCTGGTATGTGCCCCTATTTAGGGGCTAGGGTTTTTTTCCAGTTCAATCACTACCCTCATCTACCCAGTTTTATGAACTATTCCTTTGCTTTTCTAAGGAACATCTCTGTCAAATGCTCTTTTCCTTAATACTTTTATGGAAAATCCAGCCTGGTGAAGGCTCAGCTGTTAAAGATCTTCTTATTTGGGGAGAGCTGGAAAAGTACAGGTGAGTCAAGCGACTGATGCAAGATTTCTTTACAGGCAGTATTTGACTGGTCACCTTCTACTAACAGGTGAAGTCAGTGTCCCATTGCTCACCTCGTCACACAGCTGTAAACCTCATGCAGCTTGTGACAACAACTACAGCAGTCAGTACGTGGGAGAAATACAACTTCGGCTCTAAAATTTTACACACTGTTGTTATGAACTGTGAAACTATGGCAGCTTTCCATCCGGAAACAGCTGGACTTGCAAGTGGATGAAGTAAGCCCTGTATTTTACATCTGTACTTGTCTTATCTACCATAAGGTAAGGATTTCTGGAAAACGGATCAGTCACTGCATTAATGCACAAAAGCATGCTGCTATCCTCACAAAAAGTATCATAGAAAGTCATGAAATTATCACATATATCCCACGATCCATTTGCAGGTAGATTTTCAAACTCAGCTTGGCATGTTTTCTTGGAAAATGTGAGTTTTTAGGTGAACGAGCCATTTAGTTGTTAAAATACTACCTTTTTGCAGAGCGGGATTGAATGTGTCTTGGATGCCAATCAATTCGCTCAGTGAAGAGAAAGAACAGACAGAACTCTTGGAGTGTTAAAAAGTTCCTGAGCTGCTATCCACCTTCCTGCTTTCCTTAAGCTGCCAGTCTGGTGGGGAGCTGGATTTTCTCTCCTTGTGAAAACACTTGGGCCTGTGCAGTGCAAGGCCTGAGCAAAGCAGCTTAGAGTAGCACGCCGCTTCTTACCTAAGAGCATGACTAAACTCAGTGGGAACAGAAATCAAAAAAGAAAGGTTAATATTTTGGCTCCAAGGTCTTTCTGGCAGACTTGAAATTATCTTTGGATGTGTCAAGGAAAGCTTTCAGGACAGATCCCAGAGCCAAACATTGCTGAAGTGACTAGCAGTTTTGGGAAACTCAAGCTGTGCCATGCTCAGCATGAGAAAGAAGGATATGAAAACTCACCTTGTGAGAAATCAGGTCCCTTTGCAGGGATGGAAGGAGATAACTCAGTCCCTCACCTCATGTAACTCCCTGCGCATAAAAGCGTTGGGCTAATCCTTCTCGAAGCTGCTGCCATTTCTTCCCAGTGAGACATCTCTGCAAGACGATTTTCATTTCAACATGAATGTCTGGACCACATTAGCATTTGAGACTTTTTTTGTATATCTGTTATTGAGGTCTAATTGTTATCAGCAAAATCACTCCTGGTGGAAAATCGATAGAAATTTTGTCACTAATTTCAATTGTACTGAGATTTCTCACAAGTGAGAGCTTAGATGTCAGCTCGCTTCTTCAGAAAGACACGGTAAATCACAGACACGAGGACACAGCGTGCTTGAACCTATGTTCATTGGTCAGACCTCAAAGTTGGCTCCACGCAATAAAAACAATTCTCCCCTTCCCATAGAGCAAATGAGGAGTTCCCTGCTGGTAGCAGTGGCGTAAAAATAGTAAAACTGAAGAGAAACTCTGTCTCAAAAAACCGACCTTTTAAGGCTGTATTCTGATTTGTTATGCATTAGCTTGGATCTGGAGTGCTTCTGAGACAAACACTCTGCAGCTTAAAACTTGCACTTATATGTGAAGGCAGATCTTAGAAGTATGGGAGATAAAACTGACAAAGCAAATTAAATATTGCTGTGCAGTTAGGTATGTAACTCAGCTGTGAATCTTCTGCTACTGTAAAGTTTTCAAGGCTGGTCTGCCTTTCCTCCACCAGTCTTATATAGCCATGGGGTGAAAACACACAGCTGAAACGTAGGAGACTGAATCCAAGATTTGAAAACAAAATTCCTCCTCCGGCTCATCTCTCTCTGTCTCCTCTGGCTTAATGGATATTTAACTGTGTACAGAAAGTGAGAAAACTTCAACAGGGGTGCATCGCTCCAGTAGCTTAAAGGCTATCTGACCTTGCAAACAAAATGTGAAGGGATAGCCCAGCTTCGGACGAGCTGGAGGGGAGGTTCTCCACACGGCCACACGAGTCACTCAGCTGACCTCGAAATGCTATGCCCCTGATAATGATCTGAATACTCCTGCACTTGGTCCATAGGCAGGAGAGGGAGAGGAATGGCTGGTATGGGAATCCCTCGAGGTTCATGCACATCTCCAGGTACCTTAGCTCTGCCAGGGCTTGGTATGCTTGCTCAGACCTTCTGGCAGAAAATTAGGCACGTGCTGCGTCAGGTGGCAGATGAGATGAAGTTTGGAGCAACTCAGTGGAGCCTGTGTGCTGAATTCAGGCACCTCATCATCCAGTCCTATTCCCCAAGCCTTTCTGGAATTTAATCCCTTGATTTCTGTGAAATGCTGCTCGGAGTTCAGACTTGCAAAGAGCCAGAGCTCAGATTCAGATGGTAAAAGCCCCAGGGAACCCTGCTGCACGACCACCTCTCCAAGCACTGTGGTCCAGAGGTGTCCAGCATGCAGATGTGCAAGATGCACACCTCTTCAAACTGGTGTGGTCTGCCCAACACTGTACAAGCTAATTATATTTCTTTCACTGAAGATCATCCCTTCTAGAAGCTCATAAGGACAGGCATAGCTGCATTTGTCGATTAAGGAGAAAGCTTTTGATTATTAGTCCTTTAAGATGGATCAGGGTAATAGCGACTCAGCTGTTACAGCAACACACAAGCTCCAGACTCCAAGCTGGCTGCCGCCTGCTTCTAGTACACTCTCGACACTCAGCCTGTTTGGGCCCTTTTTCACCCCCAGATATTGGCAGCAGAGCAACGGAAAACCGAACATGTTCAACCTGTAGGAGTGTTTATTCTTGTCATGACACAATTTGGGATTTTCCATTTAAGCTTGAAAAACAAACTCTAAACAGAATTTATTAGGAAAATAGTAGCTATGAGGTAAACTCATGTCAATGAATGCCAAGAGGTCAAACAGACAACGCATGACATTTTGGTTGGATATTCTGTGTGTTCCTAGAAGCAGTGTGAAAGCTGGCTCACAAAGTAGTTGCTGGAGCGTTATAGTGACTGGGGAATAGGGCCAGTCCAGAAAGCCCTCACAAGCAAAGCCTCATTCTGTTTTGTTCTAACAGAGGTCTTTTCTTCACACACCAAACCCCAGTGCTCCAGAGGCCAAGGCTAGGGAATGGCAGGGAATACCGACATCAGCACAGCCATGTCGCTGGCAGGAGTCAGAGGATGCAGGACAAGCTGGTGCCATGGACGTCCCCGCTGCAGCCTGGGCGGAGAATAACTCACTTTTCCCATGCTGCTCCCAAATTAATAAGTCATAATTCCTCCCGAAAACAGTCTTAACCACCATGCCAAAGTAAGAGATTCACAGCCATTTCTGGTGAAGGTACTCTGCTTTCATTACTGGAGACAGACATCTGCTCAGGCAGCAAGAGGAGAAGACAACTAATGGTGAAAGCTGAATATGAGGAAGAGGAGGGTAACCATCCCAGCTTCAAGTGAGGTTCATATGTTGTCCTCAACAATCACGAACCTGTATGATGCGTCTCACTCATTTTTGCATCTCAGTCATTTTTACAGCTCTTGCCTTGTTTTTAACTCCATGATTTGTGTTTTTAAGAAGAATTTCACATGACATAAGATTCATAATGAATATCACAAATTAGACCATTCCTTTATTTAGGCAGCAGGTGGAGACTGGGTAAATCCTACGCTGTCAGAGCTCCTGCATTAATGGGTGACTAGCTGTCTACTAAAATTTTTCCCTTGTCCATCTTCAGGATGCTTGGCATCATCCAGAAAGAAATATTGAATACATAAAATATCACAGGTCACAATAAGTTTTGACAGTTACTCTGGTTTAACATATTCCAATAACTCTGCAGAATTAATATTTGTACATGTTGTTTCCCTTTTCTGGTTATGGTTTCAATATTCATAATGCCATTTCCAGGTGTGCATTTCCAGGACTTTTTCTTCCTGGTTTACACTGCAGCACACAGCATTTGCAGATGGTGAACAAAATGTATTGAGTTTACGAGAAGGGAGTTAGAAGAAAGTCACTGACCAAGACAAACAGTAAATTATCATCACTAGAGCACTCCAAAGCAGTTAAGACTTACGTGTTGTGTAGAAATATTTTGCAGAGAGGCATACTCTCCAAAATACCCTCTCATCTCAGTAAACAGGGAAAACTCTCATATAGACAAAGGCTATTCACTGCCTAGGGGTTGAAGCCCAGTGACTCAGGAGAACTCACATACCACAATTAGGTGTGCTAGTTTTCAAGGCTGTGATAACCGCACAGTGATGGGTATATCCCAACATGTTGCTTGTAAGCTGCAAATACTACATAACCCTGCAGTGTGCACAGAGGCCCCTGGAAGACGCCATGACACAATTCAATGTTTTGCTGTCTATCTCACATATAAACTCCAAATTCACACGATTTATGAGACTTAATTTTCAGTGCTGAAAAAATGGAAAATAAGTAATACCACAGCAAGGTGGAAAAGATATTTCAGATGATGGAAAAAATTTCCAGCTGCATCTGTGTGACCTTGGATGGTAAAGCCATAACTATAGTAGCATGTTTCCATGGGCACGATCATAAACAGGAGAAGGCCTGGTGTACAGATCACGGGCTGTGCCATGATGGCTGACCATGGGAATGCTCCAGTGTGACAGCTAACCCCAGCTGCATTGATCTACCTTATAACGTATCATGGGTAAGAACAAGACTTTACCCACCATCAGTAAGGTGAAAGAAAGCCATCCTCTGGCTCACTGTGAAGACTTCTTTGTGCAGCCATGCCCTAAATCTGAAGCCACCAAGCTCAAGTAACTTTGAAAAATAGAGTTAGGGTAATTTGTGATCAGTTTTTCATAACACTTGTGGCACCTAAAGATGCCCAGTAAGGTTTCAGGGTTGAAATCTTGTCAGGATCACAGCACATTTGCGAATCCAGACTCCAAAAGGGTCCAGGTATGTGAGGTGTGCCTATGTGCAAAATGTAGGTCCACTGAGTCCTTCAGCGGTAACTCTAAAGCTTCCCCCTAAACTTTTTGATTTGTACTGTCAACTACATTTCCAACAAAAGCCTTTCTGTCTGGCACCGAATTCACACTGAAGCCTGGCAGAGAACACCCACTGCTCTGAGCAGACGTCCTAGGGTGAGCTCCCACTCAGACCAGTTGGTATACAAAAGAACAGCCAGCTTCCTCTTATATCCCAGTGGCTGGAAAATTAACCTTTTATAAGAGGAGGAAAGAGGATAAATCCTGGGCTCTGGTCACATTTTGCACATATGTATGTCATGCAGATTAAGATAGGAGGATCTCCATGCTTTGGATGAGCATTGAATTGAGATGCTTTAGTCAGCAGGCTATCGCTTCCCCAAGTTTCAGGAGGTGAAAGACTGCAAACATAGACTGATATTTATGGTTTCCTTGGGGTTAATTAAGGTGGGTCCCCATATGTTGACTGGTTCACACCCTTTCTTAAGTGATCTGTGAAGAATATAAGCCACAGCCCCCACCTCACAAGTCTGGATCCCTCTCTGGCAACTAAGAATCCAAGACAGGTTCTTAAGTCACTGACCTTTTCAATCTAAATCCTTTATTAGTTCTACCTCTGAGCCTCAAAACATGCCTAAAAACGTGATAATTAGACTCAGGAAAAATCTTACACCTTGCATGTGAATAGCTACATCCACACCTCTGCAACACCGGCACATGTTTCTTGCAGAGATTAAGTGCTTCAGTGATGCACCCATTAGTGGTGGAATGCAAAATCCGAATCTTAGGCATTTGCTAGGAGGATTCGTTTTTAAGTACAGGGAATTTAGAGCTTTAAAAGGTCAGTTATGAACCACTAGATCCAGTCACTGCTGACATCGTTTAGCATGGATCTGCAGGACTGAGGTGAATAGGATAGCAGAATCTGGTCCTCTCCAACACAGGGGAATAGAGCCCAAATCTTGCCTTCGGCACCCTGGCTAGAGCTGGCTCATGTGCAGAGGCATTCCTAACACAATCCTGCTGCGATCCCAACAAAAAGACAAATGGAGGTCAACACAGTTCCCCACCCTGCCGTTCTTTGATGCTACCCCCCCTTCATTCACCCACACAAACCCTTGATGCAAGTGGGTCAAGACGCACTCTCCCTATGGGGCAGTGCATGCTATTTTTAATTTTTGAAAGTTAAACCAGCTCTGAAGCTGGATTAGTGATGGCAGATCCCCCTAAACTATAGGCACGTAAACTGAGGGTGGACAGCTGCTGCGACGTTCCTGGCTGGGAATCCAACCCTTAAACACACTAGATGCACATACATGGCTTCTTGGCTGCCCCATTTATGCCCATCTGTTACGATGGCACACTGCCTGCTTAGAAGTTGGTCAGATCTTTGCCCTTGGGTAATACACCAGGCAACAATGGATATATAAGAACAGCCTGCATACGGTGGCAAGAGATCTTTTCCCTAGGAAGTGCCTTCTCCTGCTCTGCCTGAAGCTTGCAGTCTGGTGCGGTGGTACATCCTTGCACTCCAGGCACACCTGTTTCATTACTGGCCTCCTAATAAGTAAGCAAGCCAAGGAGAAGAAAAGGAGCCTGTGGACTTCATGGAAAGTGCTGGCTGTCAACAATGAGCCAGGTTGTATTACAGAGCATTCCTGAAATACATGTGGTCACCAATGGGGACATCAACATGACAGTTCCGCCCACTGCCACTCTGGATAACAGGCAACAGGACCAAGGGACAAATCAAATTTCAAAGGATTGCATACATCTGAGCCCAAGATACCACTTGTACATTTGCCTCAAGAAGAGAGCCAAGGGACATAACCCTTCCTGACTTTAGTAGGGTACACGATGCTCTTTCACATGGGAGCATGACAACATGAATAACTATGTCAGGTGAAAAGCAGGGGTTTTCTTGTGTTCCTTGAAGATGTGTCCATTTACCTTTGCATAAAGTGGCAGAACCCCCTTAAAGTGCGGATGAGAATTTTATGGGCTTCTCTTTCCCCTCGCCCTGAAGATTTTTCGTCAGAAGTAAAGATCTTGAGTCTGTAGGATAAGCAATATTTGGGTTCATGCAGAAGAGAGCATGCACTGATCTGCCTTTGTATTTGCGGTAACACTCAGAGACCTCAGCTGAGATTGAAGCCCTAGTCACTCTTCGGGACAGCTTCTGTCCTGGAAGCATAAAATATACGAACATAATATGGAAGAAGGCAAAAGAAGAATATTATCCTGCAGTTAACTACCAAGAATTTGATAAAATGGCTTATCTGTGCTCACACAGGAAATTTTTATTTTAGCAAATCCCCTACAAAACCCTCACTCACACTTCACCTGTAGATAATTCCTCCCTTGTTAGAATTGTCTCCAACACATTTGCACTAGTGCAGGCTGGTAACAGTGCCTCTTTTGCTGCCTTTTGCTCTAAATCTTTTCCACCACCTCATGATTTTGCTTCAAGTTGATTTATGTAGTTCAGCAAAAGCCTAAGGAAAACAAAATTGTTTTGGTGTCACCTTGGAAGCTGTTGTTAGGGGAACAATCTCCCAAGATCCAGGATCCTGACTCAGGAGAGCAGGAGCACACTTGATTCAATGCACGGTGCCAGCGAGGATGCTACAACTCTCTCACCCTACTCTGCTCCCCAGCAAATCTACACCTATTTCTACACTGTCTGCAAAGCAGCCTCCAAACCCTGTGTGAGCTTTGGTGCCTAAACGAGCGCAGCCCGTTGGTGCATCAGCGCAAGCGTGCTCCGGCTCCACCATCTCATGGACAGGCGGCTGGCAGCCCTTCAGAGGCCATTCCTGCATGATGATACACATGTCCCCAAGGGTAGGTCTTGGAAGGGTAACTGAATGTCTGGATCCCACTGAAATCCTATAGTCTCCTTGTCTCCTAGGTCTCCATATAAAATAGGAATAACAGGAAATCTCTAGCTTAGAAGAGTGCTATGAGGTACTTAGATACTGATGTAATTACAGCTATTTATGTACTTCAGGTGGACAGATCTGATGTATTACCCATGATGGCCCTCTTACTGTCCAAACCAGCCTTCAGCATGTGTACATTTCACTGCAACACGCTGGCCCATATCCCATCGCTAAGAGCTATTTAGAGCGTTCTTTGAGACTTTCTGGTGAAACCTCAATCACCCAGTCACCAGGATGAGATAATGTTTCAACGAAAGAGAAGGTCGACAATTTTCTGACCACCAGTGAGAAGCCCTTGGTGTGAACTCTTGTCGCTGGGTGTGCGGTGCAGGGTGCTATCCCACCGACCTCTGAGTCTGGCTCAGCCCCAGATGCCAGGAGTGGACAATGTATGTTGTTTCTTACCATAGGCCATTTCTCTCACTCTAATTAAGTCTGACAAACCCAGTTTCTCCTTACACATTGAGCTCACATGTTCCCATATGAGAAAATTCTATTCCAGCTGCCATTATATAATCCGAAGTACAGGTTTTGCTGTTTCTTGCCAGAGAGTGTTTTTTCTCTAATTGGATCCATAAGAATGCCCTTACTCCTGAGATGAGACTGATTTTTGCCAAGATTAATGTCTGCAGAGAGGAGCTAACCTCTTTTATACCTTACAAAGTCATGCTTTTAATCCAGCAAAAGGATTTCATAATTGTGTTACTTGGATGATTGATACGGGGTGGAAGCCACCTAAGTGACCTAATAACTCTTAAGTAGTTAGTGGCATAAACTCTTCTTCCTACAAAAGTCTTCCTTCACTCTTGTGTCTGCTGGCTGCATTATGTGAAATGCTCATCCTGAGAGATGCCCTATAAATATCAGTGGGTGCACACCTTGCCAGTGAAACAGCTAGAGAAAAGCCTCTTGCATGCAATCTGGTAGGATTTAGCTGTACGTGAGATGTGTTGGCGTCCGGCATGCTCAAAGTTTACCTGGATGTGCACAGGGTGCACTTAAGGTATGTATATACACATATATACACTTGGGTATCCAGCAAACCATCCCTAACTTCTGGCAAAACATGTGCCAGGTAGTTCATAATAGAGCTGTACCAGCTTTTCAGTCTTCCAGCATCCTTAGGCACAAGAAATATCAATGAAAAGGACCTTTCTTTACTGTCATGGTACCTCTCCATGTGTCTGGACCACTGTGAAACTTGTACCGCGGAGTGAAAAACTAGGTCGTTCGCACCTCTGAACAGCTGAAGGTCAAATCCCTATGCAAATAATATCCTGAGACTTCAGCAGAACACACAGAGAGCAGCTGAAGAAGGGCTGGAGGATCTCAGTTTTGCACTTAGGACCACAGGGAGTTTCCTATTCATTTTGGGGAGCTAGATCAAGAGCACAGACACTCTTTTTCAAACTGCCTCCTACTCATTAAATTATATTTCTGTTGGCAACTGAGGGCCTTTGACCTCTCTGAGCAGCATGTTCTTTCCAGAAGAAAGTTTATACCTAGACTGGCTAGTCTATTACCACACAAAGTATCACTTCTTTGTTAAGAACAGACAGTACTTAAGCATGGTTACAACCGAAAACACAAAGGAAACTGGTCCTTTTTGGGCAGGAGATCTGGGCCGTGGACTTCAGCTCTGCGTGAAGTCACTGCGCTGTTGCTCCTTACGGTGGCACGAGACAGGAAAGGCACTGTAGAAAGCTGCAATGTGATGCTGCCAGGTAATTGCTAGGGTTGGAATCACTCCTGAACCAAAAACCCAGAGAATCAAGGGCTAAGGACTGCCAGTGTTGGATGAATCATTTATTAAGGACTTAACTGCCAAACAGATCTAGCAGAGCTTTTTTGAGCTAATGTAGGTTTGAGAAAATCTCTCCTACAGAATATTTGAATGCAGCTATGCTACAGCTTCAGGCTGACTACGGGAATGATGCAGAAGGGAAGGGGGAAAGCACAGGGATATGTCCAGGATGTCTGCCTTACACAATACCTTCCAGAAGAAAGGCCAAGATTTCTAACTTCTTGGACGTACTCACCCAAAAACTTGCCAAAGCTTTTCATTCTCTGTGCTGTGAACAGGAATAAGGTAATGGTAATGGGAGGCGAAATTCAATTAGGTGGAACAAAAGGGACTTTTTATGGATTTTCCATCATAAATCCTTTACTTGGACTTTTTTTTGGGGGGGGAATCATACTGTTTAAAGAAATGAGGCATAACATATAAACCAGTAATGGTGATTAAATAAACATAAATCAGTACTTAGTGAAAAGTTGGTGCAAATGCAATAGCAGCACAATATGTCATTGTCCTTTTGCCAGGAAGACAGCTTAAAAGTAATGACTGAAAACTTGCTGTTATTTAGGCATCATCAAGGCACCAGACATATGCCAAATGGCATCTGGGATTTTAAAACACAGTCTATGTTTAATGCACTAAGTTCAATGAATCTCAAGCAAAGGACCACTTCCACTCCTTAGACCATCCACGCTTAATTCATGCTGACTTCCATCTTTTCCTGTCCCAATACGATGAGGAATTACGAGGCATAAACATGGGCTTTGTCCACTGATATTGAGGGGATTGACTTAGGTCCTCCTGATATCAGGGCAGCTGCTGCAAATTTAGACCCTGACTAGCCTCTTCATCATATTATTTTGAATTTTTCCCTGGCACATCTCAAAACCCTTTACGAGTATAAATGTTGTCACACTGATGTTTGTATGCCACTGTATAAATCAATGATGCATCTACATCACAAAAACTGCCTCCCTCAGCCCTCAAAAAATCCAGGTAGGAAAATGAGGAAAGTGAACATGCAGGACCTCTGTTTTCCCTCCTTTTCTCATCCTTGGGTCATAGGTCCAGGGAGAACAGGGTCATGATCCCACCAAAGACTTCTGTCACATGATCCAAGTTTACCTAGTAGGGTTGCCAAAGGTGATGTGGGATGTCTAGGGGCTTTGGGGCTGTTGGTACTGGAGAGTTTTCTGCCCTTCCCTTGAACAGGGCCCTACTGGGCCAAGGAGGATATGACTATCATCTTCTACATGCCACTAGTCAGTTTTACATTCCTCCAAGGGCAATGATTCTTCAAGAAAACTTTGTCAGAGTGATGGTTTCCATGCCACACTCTGGAGCATTCATGGCTTTTGGGTCATAGATTTTCCACTTCAGCCCTAGTCAAAATAACAGTTCATTGCTCAGCAAAGTCTGCCACATCCCCTGGAACTACAGTCAGCCACAGAGGGTGATATGAACACTAGATCTGTTTCTTCAGAAGATGGATGAGCTAGAGCCATGGCCCCCCAGGAGCATGCAGGAATGGAGATGGTGGTCCAGGTGATGGAGGTGTTCAGCAATCACAAGGGTGACAGTGTCAGCTCCATCACCATCATCTGCTCCTCTGTAAGTTTTGCAGAGACAGGTACAACTAGAACTTACAGGTATATCCCAGTGTCATTGGCACCTAACAAAACATTGAACAGTGCTGTCAGGAAAAGCTGTTTGCATAATTAGTTAACCACTGTGATTAGACCATGATAGTGCTCTATGTCATGGGGTTGGCCTACCTCCAGTGATCTTCTAGTTTTCCTCTGGGAGAGTGATAGTCAGCAAGAAAGCAGAAGAAATCTGGAGCCTAAAGAGGAAGAGCCCAGGTCAGTGTTATGTGGGTACAGGCATTAGATCGTGAGAGTGATGCGCTCAGAGCCTTTGGCTCCATCTATACCAGCAGACAAACTGGACCAAGGAGCATTCTTGGTCAATATAATTCTGTTGTCTTTACTGTGCATCGCTGGAACAGTCACTCTCATGGTTTTGTCCAGAGCTGCCTAGTATTGCCACAGACAATTTCTGGGCATAGATCACAAGTCATGAGTTCCCAATGAACAGTTTTCTTAGAGCAACCACTTGGGAGACTTTGAGACAGCAACTGGGATCGTTTGGTACAGGCAGGTCTCAATGCCAGACACAGATCAAACACACATCTAACTTACCAGTACATACATAGCATTTAAGGCCAGCAAGGACCATTTTCAGCAAGAAGAAAATGGCTGGAGCCCCCATCCCTTGAATCATTCTTGTTAAGCCAACTTAAAAGAGGGTATCCTTAGGCCAGAAGAGCATATATGACTCTCTTCAGTTAAGAGCAGTGTCACACAAGGTCCCATAAAAGCTGCCTCTTGGATGGAAATGCAAAGGTGCATACCTATCACAGATATAGTAGCATAAGACTCATCTCTGTTTAAAGATGCAGTTCCTTGAAGACAGCCCACAGCTCTCATCTTTTGACTCCAAGACCTGAGTCAAGCAGCTCCATGTTTTCCGAGTGATAGAAAACCTGCTCAGAGGCAGTGTTACTGGACCTTTAGAGAGGTTTTACACATAGGCCAATATACTTTTAGTCATATGATTTAGTTATAGGTAGTCCTGAGAGGAGCAGGGAGTTGGACGTGACAATCTTCTTCATCAATGACCTGGATGAAGAGTGAGAATGTACCCTCAGCAAGTTTGCTGATGACACCAAACTGGGAGGAGTGGTGGATACACCAGAAGGCTGTGCTGCCATTCAGCGAAACCTGGACAGGCTGGAAAGTTGGGCAGAGGAACCTGATGAGGTTCAACAAGGGCAAATGCAGGGTCCTGCACCTAGGGAGGAACAACCCCATGCACCAGTACAGGCTTGGGGCAGACCTGCTGCAGAGCAGCTCTGTGGAGAGGGACCTGGGTGTCCTAGTGGACAACAGGTTAACCACGAGCCAGCAGTGTGCCCTGGCTGCCAAGAAGGCCAATGGGATCCTGGGGTGCATTAAGGAGGAGTGTGGCCAGCAGGTCGAGGGAGGTTCTCCTTCCCCTCTACTCAGCCCTGGTGAGGCCCGATCTGGAGTCCTGTGTCCAGTTCTGGGCTCCCCAGTTCAAGAAAGATGAGGAGCTACTGGAGAGAGTCCAGCGGAGGGCTACGAGGATGGTGAGGGGACTGGAGCATCTCTCCTATGAGGAAAGATTGAGGGAGCTGGGCTTGTTCAGCCTGAAGAAGAGAAGGCTGCGAGGGGACCTTAGAAATGCTTACAAATATCTGAAGGGTGGGTGTCAGGAGGACGGGGCCAGACTCTTTTCAGTGGTGCCCAGCGACAGGACAAGGGGCAACGGGCACAAACTGAAGCAGAGGAAGTTCCAGCTGAACATGAGGAAGAACTTCTTCCCTCTGAGGGTGACGGAGGCCTGGAACAGGCTGCCCAGGGAGATTGTGGAGTCTCCTTCTCTGGAGATATTCAAGACCCGCCTGGACAAGGTCCTGTGCAGCCTGCTGTAGGTGACCCTACTTCAGCACCGGGGGTTGGACTGGGTGACCCACAGAGGTCCCTTCCAACCCTGAACATTCTGTGATTCAGTAATCCTTATGGGTTTCTTCCAACTTGAGATATTCTATGGTTCCATGGTTCTATGCTTTCACCCTTATTGTCCTGCTGGGCCATGATAGTCCCTGTTTCCCTCAGGAGAAGAGAAAATCGGTCCTGTGCTGATTAGGTAGCTTAAATTTTTCTTGCCTGATGAAGCGAGTATTTCAACAAGAATGTCTATCTTCTTGTAATGTCCAAATCCCTTAGGCAGAGCAGTGTTTGTACACAAAAATAACACTTACACTTTATTACAGAAAATCACACCCCACAGACATCAAAAGAAGGGAACCACATATTTTGACCCTTCTCCAGGATCCCACAGCAACCCAGGCCTTGGATGGAGAGGATGTGGGCACACCAATCACCCATCATCAGGCAGCATTTACTGGTCCTGCCCACAGACAGAGACATGTTGGTCACACGTACGCAAGAGCGCGGAGAATGGCCCATGGTGAAGTGTACAATTTAAAACCCACCCAGTTACATTCTTGGAAACATTCTTCTCCAAGTCAAACTGAGAAAAATATGTATTCCAAATACCAACAAGAGACACAAGGAGTTGCATCACTCTCCTATGGCTCCAGGGTTGCAGCGTGGCCAAACAAAGAAGGAGGCGCGGGAAGGACAGGAGGCAAAACTGCAGCCCTAATTGTTACCTCAGCGGTGGCTTGAGGGTCCTTGAGTTCAAGCAGAAGATGTTACAGCCCTGCACCAGAACTCTCCTCAGCTACCAGCATATCACCCATAAAGACGGCAAGCTGATTCCGTACAAGACACGGTCTTGCTCTCAGTGAAATTGGTGCCAAGACTTCTCCTGACTCTTCCTGGACTAAAGGCTCATGCAGACCTGAGCACAATTTTGCATCAGTGTGTCCACCAATGCTCAGCTGTCTACACAGCAGCACACCAGTGCACTGGTGACACAGTGAGCCCACAACAGACACGCAGTTCTGCATTTGCATATTCACACATTCACAGATGTTACATGGGTAAATAATCTGTTTTTAAACATGATGGTGGAAATGAGCTGTGTACCTGAAGAAGATGGGGGCTTCTTTTGGAGAAACAATGATTTTTTGTATCTTTTCAAAATGTGAACAAAAGAGGTAGGTTTAATTAATGTTCTTTTTTGCAGGGGTCATTATTTGCAACTGCAAGAACAGAAATCTTAAAAAAAAATAAAATTCAACCTGTTTTTTAATCTGGCCTTTCTTTGAATCTTGCGTTTCATTGGAGACATGTCCACTAGTCCTTAACCTGATTTATGTGATTGGTCAATTGTGAGTTAATGAAGGGGATAAAATGTTTTCTGGAATGCTGGGATAATCGACAAATAGCAATGACCAGTAACTGGACCACGGCCAAGACAGGAACTTAATCCCCTGAAGTCCAAGGGTATTGTGAAGTTGCACTGAAGTGGGAGCTGAAAGAAACCAGTTACATCATTCCATTTGTTTCCTTAGATTGGGACAAATGCACTCACTCGAGAAAGCATATTTGAAGACTAATTATATAGGAAGAAAACAAGTTAGGGAGGAATTTCTCTAATTCTAGGCATATGTGATTTGAAGTGCGGTTTAAGGGTTTTAATCCTCTTCTTTTCTGGCAACTTTTTACCGTTTGATGCATTCAGTGTGGGTTGTTTCTTCCAGAGGTCACACACTCTCTCCCCCTACCTCTGCTTTCCCTAATGATGTGGAGCGGCTCCCTTGCCCTCTGTCAAACATTTCGCCTGAATTCTCAGTGGCAACACAAGAGCTGAATGGTTCAGCTGCACGGATTAAAGAGGTGGTTTTAAAATGTATGTATATCCTTCAAGGGTAAAATTTAAATTAGAATACAGAGACACCCTTGCTTGCTCTGTCTTGGATTTCATGTAAAGGTCAGAATTCATCACTGCTGGAGTCCCACTGAAGTTAAGCAGTTTTGTCAAGGACGAACTCGGGGCTATTCAGTCCAGCCAAGGCTTCTCAGCCTGGATCTTTCCAATTTTGAAAGCATGCCTCAAGGCGCATGGTGCAGAAAGTTGGGGAGAGAGGATTTTCAGGTGGTTGGTACACAGTCACTGAATTTAAAGGTTGAAACTATGCACATGAAGCTCTGGTCAGTGCTCACAGGTTCAGCATCTAGACAGGGACTGAAGCACAGCACCTGTAAGACTGCCAAGAATTGAGTTATCACGCCTTTTGTGGAGGAAAAATTGTGGGCTACAGGCAACTCAGTAGTGATAGTGGAGAGGACAAAGGACACTCTATGATATTCCTGCTGCCTATGGTGGATATCACCAGCACCGAGCAGCTTGCCAGGAGTAGAGGGAGGAGAATCCAGTTTGCACCAGGCCTCCAATTTTGAGAAGTTAGAGCAGGTCCCCAGCAGGTTACATGACGTACATCAGTACAAAGGCATTCGTTGACTCAGTCCTTTTGCTAAGACTATGCAACACATCTCCCAGAGGGGAATTTTAAGGATACTGCAGGATGACCCCTGTGCTCTGATGAGCTCCCAGATGCTCAGTAACGTTTTCTCAAACACACATCATGAATGAATGAAAAAAAGCTCTACAAACAAAATGAAGTGACAGAAACTCTTCATGGACTTTCCAGCCAACACCCTCCCATGTGTTTCTGTGCTGCTTAGGCTCACTTTTCCTTCAATTAGTGGTTAATTTTCATACCATTTAACAGATATTTTTCCGACAAGAGGCCCTGGAGAGCAAATGTTGAACATGCAGGTGGATTGTAAATTCGCTGAGGAGAGGGCTGAGGTTTATTTGCCTCATTTGCACCTCAGACAGTGGGTCCCGATTTCACTGCTATGCCTAATTCATGTAATTGATGGGCAAATAATTGAACAGCTTAAAATGCCTGGGAAGGCCCAGGAGAAGGTTCAAATGGAGACATTGCTTTTCTTACAAGAACAGTTGGGGTCTGTAACGATGTGAGCTTTGAAGGGAGCAGGAGATGGCGTTTGTGGTAACGAGATTTCCAGAGCCAGAGGCCCATGGGGAATCATAAAGAAGAGAGTGAAGTGAGACATGAGTAGTGAAGAGAGATTAATTAGTGGTAAGAAACATCCTCTCAATGCTTAATAAGCCAAAACACTCAGATATGTGAGAACTGTGTTAATAGCCTATGGCGAAGCACCGGATGGGCTAGCACCAGGGTCTACGCCCGCATGTAGGAGCTCTGGGACAGTCCTGCTGCTCCTCTCCCTGTCTGGCTCTGATCTGAATTTGCAGACTCTTTGCTACCCTGAGCCACCTGGCCATATCTGTGATAGAGTCAGGTTCCTATCTACTTACCCCTGGCTCCTCCGCACCATTCTGTTTATGCTCCTGGCCTTGCTCTGCGTATTGCTTCAGCAATTTTCCCTCTTCATTAGCATTTCAGCAAATTAATTGCTGTCCTCCAGTGAGCCGGCTGGGCAACTGTATTGGCCAGGCAGCTGCACCCCTCTTGTGTTTAGGGATTTGTTGATTAAAACGATTAGCTCATCCAGTTTGACCCTATCAGCTCCAGCTTCCTTTGCTGATGATGAGAAGCACATGTTGGTGGGCCTGGAGCATTTCACAGCAGAGCTCATCAGCAAGACAAGGGGTTGTATAACAAGCAGGTGGGCTCTGGCAGTGTGATTTCCTTCTTGCTATGGGTTCAGGACAGATCCATAGAGAGCAATGGTGAACTCCAGCATAGAAAACTCTGCTGGTAGTTTAGGATCCCATTTAAGATGAAATTCAGCAGTAAGTGGCTTCAGAAGACAAGGTCCTTCTAGAGAAAGATTGAAAAAGCTCATGATGGTTGGGTGAGGTCTAGGAAGTTAAGGGAGAAGAGGTGATATTGAGCTCTAATTTACTTGTGATGACAAACAATCAGGATTTGCAAGAATTGTGTATATGCCGTGTGCAGAAATAGAAATTCTTCTTATTGGGTTTGTGTGTGGTATACTAAGGACATCTAATATATTGCATAAATCCAGGACAGCTGTGTCTGCTCTGAGTTTCACAGTTTTCAGATGAAGCTTTTGCTACTAGTCAGCTTTCCAACTCTATGAAGAAAGCTAGATCTGATTAGGTTACAGCCCAAGGTGCTAAACCTCATGTCCACACCCTTTTAGTGAAAGAAGAGGCTTGGAGGAGAGGTCCAGGAAGGTTTTATTATTCATTTGTATTCAATCCTTAAATGCCATATTAATGTACAGACTTATAAGGTCTCGTCTGAATCAGGTTTAAATCAGGAGGACAACTGCTCTTAAAGACAACGAAATACAGCTGTCCAGCAATGAACATCTACAATAGCTCAGTTTAAGGCCTGATTCACCTACCTCAGATCTTTAAAAACCTCCCATTAGAAATGTTCTATGCAGTCTATTCTAGTGCTTGCCTATCCCTTAAGTTACAGAGCTTCCTGGTGTTCAACAAACCTGATTCTTTCATTCCTCCACAACTTTTTCATCTGTCTTCTGTGACTTGGATCTCATGTGTCTGGAGTACATATATTACTTAAGCTGTAATGCCTGAAGCCGAACAAAGTGTTCATGTCTCAGATATGCCTCTCTCAATTAAAACCATAAACTAGAGCTGCCAAGTGCTGACTTCAGTAACGTATCTATTAATAGTGGCTGTTATCAGGGAAATGGGAAGAACAGCAGATGGATAGAAGGAGAAAAACATGATCAAATTAGACATTTCTCTGAAAATATGCTCCAACTTAAACCACAAAATACAGTCAGATAACCTACAGAGTTATGGCTATGTGGGTGATAAGCCTCCCTTTAATTTTCGCACAGGAAACCGTGTTTCAGGTTAACTTTTCAGAAGTGATAACAAAAGCAATTAACTCCTACATGCACAAAAACCCACACCGGTGTGTTTATGCATTGCCTTGGGCAAAGCGCCTTCCAGACACTCAAGATTGTTCCCTTCTCTAAGCATTGTACAAACCAGACCGGTTTTGTTGCTTACTGGGTTATAGTAGCCCTGATTACTAAGTTTGTAACAAAACCTCAGGTAACATCGATATTTAGAAACAGCAATCCAAAGGGATTAAACAAACATAGAGCCTAACTGTTACAGGATTTCCCCTGTGTTGTTATTCAACTTGCACTTTTTAGAGATAGGAAAATCAAACTGTGCAGGGCTGTGCTGATTGCTCCCAAAGACTAAATGCCTGTACATATGAGACTAGATTCACAGGAAGGATTTAAGGGTCAGTATTAGACCCTGTTCCTAAATCCTAATTAAGCAATTCCTAAAGATGGCAATTCACAAAATTTATCGTCGTGAGCACGGCTCTGCTTAGTATCAGATCCTCTGTAAGAAAACCAGCAAAATGTCTAAGGGGAGAAATTTCATGTCGGATTAACAGCTGGAGGTTTTTTCTTAAATCTAAGCACAATATCAGATCGGTCATTCCTCCTCCTTCTCCCTCAAAAAATACTAGAGTTGGGATAGAGGGTTCTCCTGCCCCAAATATTAGCCTACATGTCTCTGATATGAGAGGCCCCCTTCAATGTCCATACCCTGCGCTGAAGACCATCTTAGAAGTTGGGTCGTTAGGTCTTCTGGTGTAATTCTTACCGACTTTTCAAACAGAGAGGATGGGGCTTTGGTGTGGTGGGGAGTGCAAGGAGAGGGGGACAGGCTTTCTGCAATAGCCCATGGGATGTGCGCTTCAGCTCCGGCATGCTTTTCCCATCTGTGGCCCAAAGAAAATCTAAAACCCAGCTCAGAGTAGGGGGAGCCAGCTTTATGTGGTGAGCCACTGGGCTCATACACAATGAACCCTGTTTTGGATGGAAAAGCTTTAGTTCCAGCTCCAGAAACATGCTAGCGCCAGGGGACTGACCAAGTTATAATTGAATCTCTTTGTGTTATTGGTCCCTTGGCCTTCCTAAGCTGAAGAAAGCTACATTTGATTTCTTTGGCATCGTCTAGCATGTGTACTGCCAGCGCATTGCCCTTGGTGCCTTGCGTAAGCCAAACTGGCCACTTCTGTGACCTCTTGTTCCTTCTATAGATGGAACATATTTCAATGATTTTATAACTCCTCAAATAAGGTCTCTTATTCTAATCTGAATGCCCTGTTAACTTGGTTTTGGATCCTCTCCCAGTCTCCAGAATACCTGATGCTTTATATTTTGGATATACTGGACTGCCTGTTGCCCTAGGCTGTGACGGATGATGTCTGGCTCACACACTTCTTCCCTTAGATGTTAGACTGCTTATTCCAGTTCCCCATCACCGCTTCAAAAAAAAAGATGGGGGGAAATAGAGCACAAACAGGTTCCTTCGAAATTCTCGTTGAAAAGGTACCTGTCAGCTCACTTCTGCTGTCTCACCAGCTAACAAAAACAAAAAATGCCTCTTGTTGCTCAGTCCAGCTTGACCAGCTGTAAGTGGACAGATTTTGAAACAAGAAAGCTCAGTGTGGGTTGTTTCAACACAGGTCTAAGGGCAATGTGAGGCACAGAGATGAAGATCTCCCAAGCAGTGCAGGAAACTGGCACGAGAAAAGCCACACTTCCTGGAAACTGGTTTGTCAGAAGCCAACCTGCTTCCCTCCCTTTGAGGAGGGAAGAATCTCCAGACTAATCATTTTTAAAATATACTTTTCAACTTGCCCTAATGTTTTCTCTCTCTTTTTTTTTCCCTTAAATGAAGAATTTCTTTTAATTCTAAAGCACCTTTGAAATTGCAGTACACTAAACTTTTCAAAAGTTTTTCGTTATCTTTAGATATCAGAATTGAAATAAACTGTTCCCATATGCTTCGGATTAAAAATTTCAGTGGAACCAATCTGAACCTGGAGGGGAAGAGTTTGGTGTGCAGAGTTTTACTTGTTCTTCGTATTTATTACAGGAGGGTTAAAACAAAAGCTCTGAAATCTCTCACGGGATGGTGAACAAGTTTCCTACTCACTTGTGGGGGCCAAGTTATCCGGGCGGAGCTGCTCTCACAGCAAACCAGCCCTGGTGAAGGTTTCTTCCATCAGCATATAGAGAGGAGATACTCCCCTTTCAAATATAAACTGATCATGGAGGGTATAACGAAAATTGGGGGGTAGATTAAGCCAAACTGATTGACCCTTTCTCTTTTTCTCAACTCAGCTTCCTCCTCTTCCTTCAAATTAACTTGCTTCTTGGTACATCTCTTGTTTAGTGTTAAGCATGCAAGCTGTAGCTACTGCAGTGGTGGAAGATAAGGGTGTAGTTATATTAAATTATAGGAATTGACCCCAAACTTATCCCGCTTTTTAAGCTCTTACGGTTGCTTTTGACTTCTCCCTCTCTGCCTGGCCTTGACCGTTTATTCCTTGAACTACACCATCAAAAAGGCCTCTCAAATCCTGAAATAGCCTCTTGTGTCTCCTTCATCTGCAGATTTTCCAGTTGAAGCATCCCAGACCATGCCAAGCTGGATATTTTTTAGAAAAACCTCCCAGAGGGAAAATTCAAGTGTTTCTGCCTGGTCTCTCCCCCCTCCTCTTCACACCTTTTTTTTTATGGTTTGAACTCTGTGCTGTATCATCTCTGCAGCCAGTGAATTATCCAGATATTCAGCAGAAATGCATTCAGCAGCATGTCGGTTCCTATCAGCTTCTTTGCCATGCTCTACGCCAGCAGTCAGGAGAAAACAGTGGTTTCAGCAGAAAAAAACAAGATGAGCAGCCCTGAGTGCCTTTCTGGCCCTCTTCTCCTGTGACGTGAGAGGTGCTTAGCAAAGACTAAGACATCCAGGTCTTCACCTTCATTATGGACATGACTGATGAGTTTCCAAAGGGTCACAAGGTTTTGGGAGTGTGGACAAGACTGTCTGCCACCCTTGTAAGCTTTTACAAAACCAATGTCAGCTTCCTTTCAAGTATTACCACGAAAACATGTGGTTTCTTCTCAACTTCTTGTCCCTCATGAACTTTCTTTTATGCTCAGGTTACTACATTACAGTTTTTTCTTATTATTGCCTGTCCCAAGCTTTCAGTAGGGAAGAAAGCTACTAGCCAGGGGCCAAGGAGACCTTGCCAAGAGTGTGCACCACTCAGCAGCCCAGGAACAGCAGCTGAAGCAAAATGGAGTGCAGGCTGACTGCTCCTGCATCTGCTGGGACACTAAACTGGGGAAACCGATCCAGGTGGCAGATACGACTGTACAGCTACAGGCTGTGCTCGAAAAGTCACGCCATGTTGGCAGACGATGACTCAATGCCATAGGAAGTGCCATCCTGTGCGCTGGGAGCAGATGCTGCTTGCAGAAATCCTTGCTGTGATTTACATCCGTAATCCTGGGCAGTGGAGAAGCTGGGGTTCCCATGGGAGTCCTGTGGCCAGCCAAAATTACAGCAATGAAGAATGTTCAACCACCAGGACAGGTGAAGTTCAGTGAGGTCCTACAAGCAGTAGGAAGATATTTCTAAAGGTCCTTCTAAAATCTGACTTGCCTTTTCAGCTCTACACCTTTTTCTTTCCAGCGAGGGAATTTTTCTGCGCACTATTGCAAGGACCGTCCGAAAGGGGCAGGGAAGTGTGAAGGGCTAACATGAGGTCAGGGACAGAGGGAGATGACAACATGCAACTGGTCTGGCCCAGAAATACAAGAAAACATGGAATGGAAAGGACTATATACCTTGCCCTAATCTCCCAGGTAAGGATAATATCCAGGTTTTCCATGCCATCTCTGTTCATAAAGAAGAAAAATAGAAAATTGCGATCAATCTATCCCGATGTGTCATTGATGTTCTGAAGCTTAAAATAATAACCTGTAATCCCAAGTGAGAAAGCAATTACTAATTATAAATGTAATACAGAAAACATGTTTTAAAAAAACAAAACAGTTCCTCTTTCCTTTTCTCACAAATCTTTTCCTGAATTTTGTACTAGTGTTTGCTATTCATAAACCTTCAATAAAAAATTTGAGTAATAACTTTCAAGCAGTGGGATGCCTGTGAATATCTGTCTTAGATTAACCTATATAATTTCCCAGTAAGAGGGTGACACACTGCCACTGACAGTGTCACAGTGGCCAGCTAAACCTTCCAGCAGTATCTGTATAGTGCTGTAAGACAAACTGTACTTCAGCATGAGGTGTGCTAAAGGCTGAATGAAATCTCTTGTTGGAAATGAGTGGTTAAGGAGATACAAACATCTTAAGAAATCCCCAGTGGCTGCCCCATGCATTTGTGAATATGTTATTTAATTATTTGATGGGCTCTGGGTTGCTATGGGAACTTGATGAACTTGGAGAGACACAACAAAATGAGGCCTTTCCACTTGGGACCTCAATGTCTTCGGTCCCAAGCATTTCACGATGTACTGTAATTATTTAAATATCAGCAGAGCAGTGATATCATGCAAAGGCATGACAGATCACACTTTTCTCATATTAGGAGAGAGGGCTGGAACATGTGAATATGTGTACAGGAGTCTGTTTGTAATGAAACTGCCATTATGGGGCCCTTGTGTGCTTGCAGTCTCTTTTCATCGAGTTAAGAGTATTCACTTTTCTTAATGCTTGCTTAATGTGTTTACTTAAATATATTTATTAGCCTATGGAGTCCATTTCCATTTACTGTTGGAGTTCTTTTACAACGTCATAGTGGCAAGTCTGCATAAGATACCCGTGAAAGACATCAGTAATGATAACATATCGAAAGCACTGAGAAGTGCATGTTCAGGATGTGAGAGGGCAACCTTCAGTTTTGTAATGAAAATAAGTACATGAGGAAAACTGTGGGAGCAGATTAAAATAGAGCAACCAGCCAGGAAAGTAACAAATTACTTGATGTACGCAAAGTGAAAGAGTGAAGAAGGCCAGTTTCTTTATTTTTGATGTTGCTCATTGTGGAAGCAATAGGTGCCCAGTTTGGAAAAAAAATGTAATAATAGTACAAGATATTGTGCTCTGTGCTCCCTGTTCACCATCTGACCTCATCACTATTGCATTCCTGGCTGCCAAACAGCTTGGCTTCAAGGAAAAGACTGGACAGCTCTTGAGAAACCCTATGACCTGGTGGTTAGGACATTTAGTCTGAAGGAAAGGAAGGTTTAGCACCCCTTGGTCTCAACTATCACCTCTTTCTTACTAGATTAATGCAGTAGCATGCAAGCAGAAGCCACTACCAAGAGCAAAGGTAGTCACTGTCCTGACCATACGCTGGGATCTTCTCTGGGAGGCCTTGGGTTGACGTGGCTGACAGCTGAGACTGTGCTGGAGCTCTGGTTGGGAGATCACCACCTGGTTTTAATGTAACAGGCTTTTCTAACCACATCTGAGGACTAAAGATAAGCGTCTAGGGAAATTTCTGGCGAAGCTGCTGCAGCTATTCTCGTTTATAGGTCAGTATACAGCAAACTCCTCGCTCAGTGACCTAAGGGAAGAGAGGCAGCGGAAGAGGCTAAAAGCCTTGAAGCAGAGGCACCAAGTAATTGAGAATTCACCCTTAAATTGCAGGAATGGCAAGGGGATTTTGCACTCACCCCTTCTGTGGTTCAATACGGGGAGTCTTGTTATTCCTGCTAGAGACATCTATATGTTCGAAAAGCCAGTTCTGGTGGCAAGGGACACAATGATCTCTTCAGAAGGGTCCCAGCTGCCTTTCCCTGTTCAGTGTCACTCATACCGCCAGGCCCGGGGAGCCAGTGCTCATGCGTGTAAAATCACTCTTTTTAATTTTCTGTTTCTGTAACATGACCTATTACTACACTACATCTTCATGAGGCAGCGCTGTCTGGAGAACATCTGTTGCAGTCCCAGCTGTTCGGGTACTTCCTCTGTCTGATGTTTCAGTCCCAATAAGTGCAAATCACTGACAGTAATACATCCCCCAGTTCCTCCTACAAATCCTATTTTCTCTGTTCTCACAGGGAGAGGAGGGGAAAAAAAAGAGATACTTTGTGTGGTTAAACATGGGCTAGATGCCTTCTTCTCACCAAATCGCACCAGCAGGGTCATTGTGACTGACTCATACCAGACAGACAGTAAAAACCATCCCAGTGTTTATTCCCTTTGGAGCCTACATAATTAAAGCTGCCCACCTGCTCCTGAATTTTGCTGTCATTTTTTGATGCTATGGGCAATGTGATACTCAGTTATTATCATAAACTATGTTAAGCTCTACCCACTAAGGGGTTTATGACAACAATCCTTGAGAAAATTGTAATCCTCTGTGCTCAAGTATATCTCCTTGTTATAATGCTTATGATTCTTAGCTTGGGAAGATGGCAGATGACGGCCACGAAAGACTTCCAAATATGGCTCCTGGCAACTTGCTCTCTCCCTAGCTTGCCTGCATTAGATACATTAGATGAAGCCATTTTCAGCCCACCTCTTCCAGCCTTTCAGCAAAGCTGTCATTCCTATTCCAGGACACATGACTGAGAGATGTGATAGACTGCCCCGAGGTAACGGTTCCCTTCTCAACTCCAAAGCCATCCCTCATCAATCTGCGGAGTGTCCGTGGTGAAGGGTCCATGGAGGTGAAGGGGCTGTGCTGTCATCTCAACAACTCTCACACTGCTTCACCTCAGTGTTTGAAAGCAAGTCACTTGCCTCCTTTCCCTGCCTGGCCCACAACTCTTGTGTTCATCCCCATGCAATAGCAAGCATCAGTACGCCTGGCCAAGGGTGCTCAGTAAGGATTCGGGCTTTGGCTGGAAAATTTTCAGGGACTGGAGTGTACGGAGCTCTTCTCCAACACCCTGAGTGAGAGTTACAACCACTAGATCATCACATTAAAGAGTAGCAAATCCAGTGGGTGTGTTTTGAAAGGAAACACTGCTTGGATTTTGAGAGAAGGATTGTACACTCCAGGCTGTGGGTCCCATGCAGGCTCAACTTTGGGTGCTTCCAGTGTCTGATATTTCCCCTTGGAAAAACTGGAATTATTGACTAGTCCTCCTTACGCACTGCACAGACATTGCCAGAGGCAAAGACCAAAACATGTCTCGAATGCTCAACATTTAATCCATACATTTTAAAAAAAATCTAACTTCTGAGCTCCAAATAATGTGAAATAACCTAGGGACATCAACTTACAATATTACAAATACAACCATGGGACAGCTCAAATATTTGGCAGTCTTGGAAACCATAAAATGGACTTCTGTATCACCCAATACTGGTGACATATATTAAAGCAACCATCATAAAATGCTTACTGTAACTTCATGATTGAAAACAGCAATAACACGTTTTGTCTCTGTAAACACTCTTTGTTGGTTTCTGGAGAATTAAAAATCATTAAGAATACCTTCATAATAAATTTTTTTAAATGGTACAAATACTGAAGGCTTTGGAAATTCAAAAACTTTTATGACTCTTTTTTTTTAATTCTGAATAACCAGACATCCAAAATTTAACACCACATGGTTGCAAAAAATCCACAGCTGATACAGTTTTGCTGTACTTGCGCTTCCAGCTACAATCTCAACAACAGAAAAACTATCAAGATTAACAATCCAAACATGTTTCCTAGACAGTCTGGTCATCCATAATTACTGGAAGCAGCCACTTCTCTTCACTGCCAAAATATTGTCTATCATTTGTTGCCTGATACTCCTGGAGGGACTTATCAGTGTTTATTAAATAATTTGAATCTGCTTGGTAAAGTTTCCATTTAATGCTGGTTGAAATGTGAATTATTTATCATGTTTTTTCCCCCCAGCTTTCTGAAGAACAACACATGGTCTTTGACAAAATCTTTTGAATGCTGGATGTGCATGAGCTGGAACCACACACAACTAACTTTCTGTAGTAGCTGCAGGACAAAGGTTTGATGTTGGCACATCTTGCACAGGTCCTCCAGAATGGTAAAAAGAAAAGTTTCCCTTCGTATTTCTCTTGCACATACTTACCCTGAAAAAAAACAGGAAAAAAAGACATTGCTCATTGCTGATGACAGTAGATGTCAGAAAGCTGTTAACTTTTTAAGAGAAATGAGCTATTCTCCCAAGAAGTCCAGCGTAAGACTCTCAACCCAAACCACTCTGGTGGCCTCACTCCATGGCTGAGGAGAGAGCTCTACCTTTTAGACAATGTTTTTGGAGAAACGAGGATAAGTCAAGACCCTGAATGGAATAACAAATTATCTGTGCCTTCCACTGGTGGAGAAACTGAGCTCAGCACTGGAACACAGCTACTCCACTATGGCCTTCAGTGTATTCACTCTGTCAGCAGCTCAGGTTTGGGAAATAATTAATCTTGGTCTCAGTTTGCTACCCCTGATGCTCTGAAAGAAAGCAGATGTCCTGCGATTTCCCCGTGTTAAAGAAGCACTACTCATCTAATGAGGAAGGTGATGGCTTTGGCAGACACTAATTTGGTGAGTGGATCCAAGTCCAGATCTCTGCTCTTCCTGTTTTTTTAAATAAAGCTTTTTGTTTCTCTGCATTTCAACGTCTCTTCTACGCAGTGAGAGTAATTATTGCTGTAATCCACAGAGGTGTAGTGAGGATGAGTGGGCAAAGGTGTCTGGGGTGCAGACGCGCTGGAAACAGAGAGGGGCACTCAGTAGTTTGCCTACATGATGTATATCACCTTTCCTTCAAAAATTATTTAATAAATAGGTTATTTTGAAGTGCCATTTTGACCTTGTTTTGCCTGTGTGATTTTCTGCCTTTTGATTTGTAGGTGCCTCTTCTGGCAAAGATGGCAAATCAGGTTAAATGCTGCAGGGACTTGCACTTTAAATGCTGACCACAGAGTCGTGTTTGCACAGAGGCCCCTGCAGCACTGTCAAGGAACCAAAAAGCAAGTGCAAACAGAGTTGTGCTGACTTTATGGCCCCTTACAAATCGTTTCTGGCATATGGGAATATTAGGTCTTAGCACACGAAAATGAGAGAAAAGTGTTTTATCACTTCTCTGTGATACCGGGTTGAACCTGTCCTTACATGCAGCCTCTGTTGTGCATGCACATTTGGAAGAGAGTCTCAGATAAACATCAAAATGCATGTCTTCTGATGTCAAACGGGAGAGCTCTTTGCTCTTACTAAACCATGACAGAGGGCAGCTTGTGTTCCCCTGGCAGCGTGGGGATGGGGCCAGCAAAGAGCGATGAAAGCTGGGGCTTGTACCAACTGGCAATCCCACCCTGCGTGCCTCTCCCCTCCAATTCCCTCATTTTGTTTCCTATTCTTATGGGCAGGGAGAGTTCAGGAGAACATCAGCCTACCAGGCTCAGAGGAAAGCTGCAGAGACACAGCAGTATAAGGGAAGTCACAATTATTAGGTCTTTATTGGATTTGAGCAAATTTAGTGTATATGGACACGTCACCAATTTGCTGCATATTTTTGTAATTTTCCAACGTTGTATTTCGGTGCCAAAGCCAGATTCGTCCTTTTGTTTCATGGTAGCTGAGTGACAAATTTAACTCATCTCCTTGGCTTCAGTGGAACCCACCATCGGAGGGTTTTTCTCTCCACCCACAAACTAGACCACCTTTGGGAAGTGCCAGTTTCTCCTCCCTGTTTAAGGAAGCTCATGATTACTCTGTCCCTAACTTTGCCACCTCAGTTAAGCAGGATGAATGCAGGTCTTACAACACATAGAAACATAGAACGATGGGGGTTGGAAGGCACCTTACAGATCATGCAGTCCCAACTCCCCTGCCATGGACAGGGACACCTTCCACTAGACGAGGTTGCTCAAATCCTTATTTCTTTATGAAATCTAGGCAAGGCATGAACATGCTTTGAATTACAGACATTCTCCAGTTATGTGCTCAGGAGAAATTGTCTGTTATAGTGGAATTGAGTGCTCTGGTTTGTCCTGGGTCCAGGGGGAGCACCTCACAGCAGCCCCCAGCTGTCTCCCGGGCTCCAACCCATGTGGACCAGGCAAAGCAATGACTTCACTTTATCCTGGAAACCTCCTAAGATATGTCACCTCTCCCCCTCTTCTTTAATTGCTCCCCCTTATCATTCACGACTCATCTTTTCACATTCGCCTCCTGTCTTAGGCAGCCTTAGTGAAAGCATTACTATTTTCAATTTGCTATATTAATAGTATTAATATTGAAATAACTCAGCAAAATTTGACTTAAAGTCTTGCCCAGGACCTCAGCAAGATTTTGGACCCCAGCTCCCACTGGTTTCACGACCTGGCCTCCAACTTTATCTCTCTGATTAAATCACTAGCTTTAAAATCCTGCACCATTTTCAACCCGATAACAAAGCACAGGAAAACGTGGCTGTAAGCTTCATGAATATTTATTTTTTCAACAGTGAAGGAGCAAGTTTACCTAACAGCTTTGCTAACTGATTGTCTGCAGAACAGGGAAGTTCTGGCCATGTTAACGCAAGCAGTAGTAGTTTATTGTTTTAGTCGACACATCTTTTTCCTTCCTTTTGAATAAACACACTGCAGGGTCTGGGAGGACGTGTGCCAGGAGCATTACTGAGCACAGCAACAGCCGAACAAAGCGCGGCAAAAGCACAATCCTAATCATAACAGAGCGAGCAAGTATTGTTACAAATGTTCCCTTTAGTATGGAAATGAGCCAGGGGTAATAAAAATGCCATAAAAATGTCAGAATGACTGATCACCAAGAAGCACTGGCCTTTTAATAACCAAAACTTGTAACAAACTTAAAAAAATTCCTGTGCTAAGAGAAATGCCATTTTTGCTTAACTTTATTGTTCGACTTATCCTCACTTCACTGCACAGTTAAATGATTGCCGAAGAAAACAACTTCAGAAGGGCATCAGTAAAGATCTGATTGAAATTAAATGGCATTCAAGCATGATGGTGGACTCTGCATGGAAACAAACTGTTAACCAGGGCATTAACACAAACACTGCTACTGCGTCTTTATGAGAATATGGGGCATATTTAGGTACTAATTGTTTGAATAGCAGCAATAAAACATAATGTTTAATGACATACAAATGAAGAGCTGTGTAACTCGTGTAATTCCATCAGAAAACGCTCAGGAACAGCAGCTTGACTCTTTAATTACTCAGATCAAAGAAAAAAAAGGCATTTTGAAGTCTGGTCTAAAGTGTTATTAATTACTCCTCTCACTAAAGCACAGATCAGCTCTGACAGAAATAGCACTTCAGACTGGAATTTATTAGCGAAAATGGGAAAAAAAAAGAATATTCATTGCTTTGCTGATGTCCATGTATATTGTGGGATATGTTAAATTCTAATTACAATAGACTGGCAGAAAGGAAAAGAGAAAAGAAAGTAAAAGTGTAAAAGCTAAAATAAGGACAAATAAAGGTCATAGCTCCACGTATTGATCTCAGAGACCTGAAGCTGGTAAACACGCACAAAGATATCTGGGCTAAATACAAAATGTAAAATGAACATCCTCTTTCCTTCAGATTCCACTCTATACATAGACAATATGTATGTGCCACTTCATAGTCAATGCAATGCCGGTATTCAAAATATGATTATATCAGCCATTACTTCCTATTTTCAACTACAATAATCCACTTTTTTCATAGAATCATAGAATGGTTTGGGTTGGAAGGGACCTTACAGATGATCTGGTTCCAAGCCCCCTCCCATGGGCAGGGACACCTTCCACCAGACCAGGCTGCTCAAAGCCCCGTCCAACCTGGCCTTCAACACTGCGAGGGAGGGGGCAGCCACAGCTTCTCTGGGCAACCTGTTCCAGTGCCTCACCACCCTCATAGTACAGAATTTCTTTCTTACATCTAATCTACATCTACCCTCTTTTAGTTTAAAGCCAGTACTTCTTGCCGATTCACTATGCGCCCTTGTGAAAAGTCCCTTTCCAGCTTTCTTGTAGGTCCCCTTTAGGAAAGGCCACAATAAGGTGTCCCTGAGCCTTCTCTTCTCCATGCTGAACAGCCCCATGTCTCTCAGCCTTTCCTCAATGGAGAGATGTTCCAACCCTCTGATCGTTTTTGTGACCCTCCTCTTGATTTGCTCCACCAATTTTTGGTGGATTTTGTTTTGGGGTGTGGTGGGCTTTTTTAGCATTTTTAGCAAACTTACAAACTGAGAATCATAGTGCAAGAAATATATTTCTGGTAAGATAAGGTCAAAAGAAAGCCTGACATACCAACAGTTTCCTAATAATTGGTATTTTCTGGCAGGTCCACAATGCAGAACCGACCTAGCAGGTGGCCTGGGTGCTCCCCAACACATTGGGATGAGAGACCCTGGCCCTGGCCAGGCTAGTACCTTCATGCCTCATTTCTTCCTCTGCGAAATTGTTGCTGAGATCTATAGATGAAACACACTCAGTAAAGGTAGGGTTTTTTTGTGCCTATGCCCCTCACACCCTCACTACATCGATCCACAAGTAGAGAAACGCACAGAGGTGCCCTCTCTGTGGGTCTAACACCCATTGGGATCCCGCACACATAGGAGACCTTTAGGGTCACTTTGGCCAAGCTGTACAACTCAACATTCAACCACCAAATGAGGGTGCCAGGGGGACCTGTGCCCGCCCCAGGGCAAGGACAGGGCAGGATCCTGGCTGGCTCCCATGCATGGCAAAAAGGGATTGAAGATACTTACATCAGTAACGAGTTTAAGCAGCTGAGCAGGCCATTAAACACATGTGTTTACATTCAAATTCACGTGTAAATCCTCCAGGACACTAACGGCAGCAAATCCAGCATGATTTTCTGCAACGTCAATAACGCAGATGAAGGGTGTGCGTACACACGGGGCTACGCTGCTGTTTACGCAAGGGGTTTCTTGCAGAGGCAGCATATGGTGATACACAGCCCCAGTGTATAGAAGTAACGCCATTACTGTAGTAATGAGCTGGAAAGCGCTGAGATCACATACTTACAGTCTGGAGGCAAGCAGAGACGGGTGTGCAGCCTGAGCGAGGCTGCCATGAGCCAGATGTTGCTGCAAGGTCTGCGGCGCACGTGTGCTGCTGCAGCTCTGGCCGGGAGCCGTGCAGCCGGGTGCAGGGGACCTGCGCTTGCATCTCCTTTTCTCTGCAGCTCAGCTACGCTTCTTTGGGGCCAGAAGGGACCACTAGCTGACCCATCTGGACTAGGTGTATCCCTTTATCCTCACAACATCCCCATTATCTTGCATCCAACCAGAGCACCCTGTCCACAAAGCACCCAGGGTTGTTTTGAAGATTTTGAGAGATGCAGTGTCTACCCCTGCCTTTGATAGCTCCTTCCAAAATGTGTGCATTTCCCATTTAAAAGTGTCTGGCTTCATACTCTGGCCATCAACTCCTGTCACATCTTTCTCCGCCAAAGGGCCAGCCAGAACAAAGATGTAAAAACCTTGCAATGACTCCATGTGTCTGATTGAGTTCCCAACGGACATTGCAGGGATTTTTTCCCACTGGCATCTGCAAGAGCTGGAACGGGCGCTGTATGTGGAATAATCATTGACTTTGGGTAATTTAGAGTCCTGGGTACACTCAACATACCCCATACAGGCAGAAGTGATGCCCAGATAGCGAAGCCATAATAATTCCCCATTAACTTTTGACCACCTCCCAATTTTAGTCACTGCTACTTCTCCCCCGGGGCTTTATTCCAAATTTCAAACATCTAAAGAGTTTCAGACAGCCACAGAAATGGAGCTGACAAAGAAATATTTCCTCTTTCCAACCCCAAGTCTGCAATGTCTGCAGAGGGCTCTTTGGGTCCAAGGCCCAGGTCAGGTCAAGCTGAAATTTGGGTGAGGACCAGCGTTTCTGAGCTTAGGGTCACATCTTGGATGTTTGCCGTCTCTGGAGCGAGCAGTAAGACACTCACATGTTTGCCTCGAAGGGGTGGAGGTGGTGGGCTTGACTCTGAAGTCCCTGCTCCACTCTGAGCACTGGAGTTTGGCCATTGACACCGGGGACCCTGAAATTTCATCTTGCTAATTGCAGTTTGGCTCTTGATGCAACTATGGCATGTGGCTTTGGAGGCAAAGAGAGAAAAAATAGTCCCCATCCACTAAAAACCAGAAATCTTCTTCAAAGCATTTGAAAAATAATGTCTCTGCTAGATTCACAGCACCTACACAAAATATGAGCCCGAGCTGCGGTGCACAGGTAATTTTGCGATATTTTCTGCATTGCCTTGCCAGCACATGTGCCTGCTGTGTGCAGACACACACACGTGCACACTCTCACACACACAGTCATCCTTCCCTTCAAGGCATTGTAAGCTTAAAGAACTGTATCACCTGTTAACACAATTCCAGGCTTTTATTCCTTTCTTTTCTTCTGTAACTTCTATTACAAACCACGGACACACACGCACTCTGCCGTGCTGTCTCATTTTGATGTGTTCAGTCACCGTATTTGCCACCGATTGAAAATCACATGACCCTTTTTATTTTAAATGTCTGATAAAAGTTTTCAGTTTCAAAGGGGCTGAGTGTATGAAGATTGTCCATACAAAGTTTAAAAACGCCACACGCAAACTGACATGTAAGGCTATGTTTGATCTGTAATGCAAACAGAATAAACAATGATGGTGAGCTGTAAGCCTAAAATTCCTCTCATCTTTGAAGGCCCACGGCTTTAAAAGTACAACTGCCTTCTGTGCCACAGCCTGGCAAGTGTATCTACATGCCTATATGTATATATATACTTACACTTAACATAAAAAGCTTCTGTGTTCAAAATAGGGTCAGTAGCTAATTGCAAGACTATGGTTTTCTTCTTTAACCACCTTCTGCTCATGAGTGAAGGTGAGTCCAAATCTTATCCCACTGAAGAAAAACAAATCCAAACACGAGCAGGAGCTGGTTGAAATTATGTAGACTACAGAAACCAGACTACAGAAGCCTTTGCAATACATGCAAGGCACAAATCAAGCCACACAAATAAATGGCATGCAGTAGGGCAGAGTGACTCTTAAGAACACTTACAGGTACCCTGCGGAGGCAAAACAATTCCTCAAAAATGCAAAACCCACCCAGGCACAGCAAGCCAGCGCAAGACCCAGACAATATGTGCCACCTCACTTAAGTAGGGCATAAGATGATATTTTCCTAGGGGGAAATTTCACACCAATTTGGGTGCTCAACATGAGATGCTCAAGAGGGAGCCGATACCCAAGGCAGGATGTGCATCCTAAGCTTTCTGCAAATCGAGACCTTTACAGCATCTCACCTGGCGCATCCAAAACCAGAGCCATCTTCTCAGCGCCGTGGCTGAGAGCTGCAGCTGCGCTTGGCTGTTGCATCGTCTGTGCTGGGTGGTTTGCTGTAGTTTTTGCCTGTGGAGATGTCTTTGCCGGCATCACTAGAGATCAGCCTCCAAAGGCAGGAGCTTTAAAGGGCAGGAAGAAGCCACTCCTTCCACATACCTGGCAGTATGTAAAGTTTTTGACTGCATGAGACTACGGAGCTGGATCACAAAGGGTAGAAGGCACTGGTGGAGAGCGTTACGCTCAGCACGGAAGACTGTGCTGTAGGCGAATTGCAGGATTGCTTGTTTCAACCCACTCACCCTGTCTCTGAGGGCCAGCGATATAGCTGCCGTTTGAAAAAGTGCCAGAGGAGAGTCTCTTAGGGCTTGCTTAGAGCTGAAGCATACAAAACCAGTGTTAGCCTCCACCTTCGAAGGTGGTTTCGGTACCGCTGTCACAGCACGTGTTAGGAGCGTCCTCTCGCTGCAGCACCGGCACAGAGAGCAGAGCGGGGCCGCGGGCTCCCAAGCGTATCCTGCCCTCTGCCATGCCCCCAGAGCTGCTGAAATGTGCAGTACCTCGGCACGTACTGTGTGCATCCACCTACTGCCTTCTTAAAACCAAGGTGATGCACTTACTGTATAAAGGCTTATTAGTTTTTTTTTGATGAAAATGACTCAATAAAGTCCAGCCATTAAGAACTCCTGCCTAAATCACCCCTTATATTCGAACAGAGCACTCAGTGCTCACATTAAGTCTCCCTGAAGATGAGACGATGCATACAAAGATACCCATGATCTTAATTTAGCTTTTATAGACTTCATAAATTTGTGTTAACAAAGTGTAACTGAAACCCCCCGCTGGCAAAAAAAATATTAGCAATGAGCTACTTTAACTGCTACAGGAAGACCATGGTGAGGGATGGTCTTTCTGCAGAGGTTATAACATGGATTTCCTGCTACGGCATGCAAGAAAGCAGCAGTGTGCTATGCAGTGCCGTATTGCAACAGAGCTGGTAAACTCCATGTGAGTAGGAAGGTGTCCCTCTTCTACCTCCTTCTCCTCCTCCTCCTCCCCTTCCCCAGAGTTACTGGATCCCTGCACCAGCGCAGTGGGCAGGGTTGGAGCCACTGACCCAGGCAGCTACGGCAAAAAAGGGACTTTTTGGAGCAGCTTGTACCAGTGAAGGAGAGCAGGAGCTTATGTGCTTTTTGCTGAATCGGGGCCCCACCTCAGTGTCGCGGCTGAGCAAACAGGCAACTGTTTGGTTTGCTGGTGATTCAAACAGGCCAGCAGAAAAATCACTGCAGGTCAACTCAGAGCAAATACCTTCAGAAACGTTCAGAGAAAAGCGAAGCCTGAAGAACTGTTTTGTTTCAGGTTGAATGAAGTGTTTCACTTTCAAACGGAGCCGCGGGTTTGCCGAAGCTCTCTTTTGCAGAACAGCCTTGAGAAGGAAGTAATTTCAAACTTAAAAATTGGCATGGTTCAAATTTTCAGGGCTTTTTCCCAGCAAACTTGAAGTGAACCTCAAGTGAACAGCAAACAGTTGGAGCATTGCTGAACCTGCCTAATCTAAAGAAAATTTTGGCGGCTGAAGGGTTGAGTGCCTCTCCACGGCGCGCAGCAGAAGGAAGGTGTGAGCCCTCCTGGCGCGGAGCAGCTCCCCGCGTGCTCTGCTTATGGCACCCAGCTCACCCTCCGCTGGTTCCTGCAGCAGCTGCCTTTACAAATGAAGTGTTTCACCTACGTTGCCATTTTCCACTCCCAAGTACCCTGAGGCTAAAGCCCATTTTACAGCTCACAAATTATTATGTTTTGATTTACAATATTTTCTTGTAAAAAGAAAACCCACTGCAGGTTTGTGCTCAAGAAACAAATGCAAATTCCTTCTCCTCCCCCCAAAATAACGCACAGTGAAACAGATTTCCCTGCGAGCAGAGCTCTTTGCTACTGAAGATGACAAGGGGTCCATGAGGAGTGACCTGGCCCCTGCAGACCCTCACAGCCAGTGGAAAAGGACAGTTTCTGATGGAAAGGACGGCACCAGCAGTACCAGAGAAGATGTTAGCAGATTACACGTAGCTAGTGTGAAAAGGCATAGAGATAGATGACCTCCAGGTTAGGAGAAGTAGTTGGTTACATGCTACATTGAGTGTACTCTGAGCATGGCATCTATAGAACCTGAAAAAACAAAAAAAATCTTTATTTTCTTTGATCAAAAATACATATAGAAATGCCTGTTTTGAGGAAAATATCATACATTTTTTTTCTTGTTTAACAAAATAAATTAAATATACATGACTTCTGTTTAAACTCTATATAGAATTACAAAGGTTTTATATTTGCAATTGGATTCATTTCCAGTCCATATAGGTATTTAATATGGTCCTTATTTATTTTCTCTTCTTTCTGGTTTTATTGTAGTTCAAGCTGCAAAAAAGTTGTATCATTTCCAAAATGTTATCTGAAGGGAGGGGACAACCACACACAACTTAGGTGAATATTTCTCAAATGCATTTTTTCCTACAAGATTATTATTTCATTCTCTTTGTTTTTTATTTTTTAACGTTTTCATGTATTTTGCATTGATGTAGAAAATCCAGTAGCTTGTCACTGTGAGCCATCAGAGAA
This sequence comes from Opisthocomus hoazin, assembly GCF_030867145.1. NCBI lineage: Eukaryota > Metazoa > Chordata > Aves > Opisthocomiformes > Opisthocomidae > Opisthocomus > Opisthocomus hoazin. The sequence continues at coordinate 7,864,976 of NC_134418.1, read as the reverse complement.
GGACAGCGTTTTGCTTTCTTCAAAATCAGCAGTTCAGTTATTATTATTATTATTATTTCTTAAATATAAATATAAAGGTGTTCTGTACAATATTCCTCTTTCCTTCCTTGCTTTTTCCTGGCAGTGGCACTGAGTCCTAGGACCGGGGGAGTGGAGCACTTGAGGTTTGGTCTGCAGAACCCCCCCATAGGAAACACGATGCCTATGGGTTGCAGAAATCGAACCGACCAGCTTGATCGGCATTTCAGACCAAATGGCCACGACTGAGGAGCATTTGGCTTTTCACATTGTGAACAGAAATTAGCTTTTCCCGATCCTCTTGTGTTATTTTTTTTCCCCTGGAAGAGGTGAATTGGTTATGTCTCCCGTTGCTTTGGCACTAAACCTCAGACACTTCAGAGCTCAAGTCACTCCAAGTGGGACAGGTCTGGGGGTTTCCCACTGAAACAAGTGATGTGCAGCAGGCACAGGAGCAGCGGTGCCCATCCAGAAGAGCAGCGCGGTTGTCTCTTGGTTGTCTTGCTCCTCTTAGCAACACAAGGAGGAGGTGGTGGTTCATGTCCCTGTGTCCTGTCTTGCTTGTTGCCACCTTGATTAAAAAACCCAGGAAGGCTCCGCTGTTGGAGATGGCTGCCTCTCTGTTGAGATTTGGAGTTCCTTCATTATTCCTTACCTACATCCTGGTTGCAATAATTAAAAAAAAATCTCTTTTCTCTCTCTGTCTTTCTCTATTATATATATATTTATATAGATAGATATAGATATATACACATATATATATACACACACATACACACACGCATATACAATTATATATATGTATATATATATTTAAAATTATATATATAATCTTTTCTGTCTGCTTTGCCTATTGCTGGCAGCGTGAGCTGGCTTGGAGCAGTCTCTTCTGAGGTACCACGAGGAAAAGCCCAAACGAGCCACTGTACACGACTGCCCTCTTAGCACTGGTACTGAATGTGCTGGTGCTGATGGACTTTGCCTTCCACGTGCGAGTGGGTGTGGGTGTGGATGTCCGTGTAAATCTTTGGGTACATTTTGGATGCCATGGCCGGGGCGAGTGCAGGCCCTTGCGACAGTAAATGCTGCTGCTGGGCAACATATTCCTCATAGTTTATGGAGGAGATGCAGTCTTTGTCGGGGACCTGGGAGACGCAGATTCTGTCCCGGGGCTGTGGCCGGTGCACGGGGGCGGCAGCTGGCGGGGAGCAGGGTTTCTTCTTGGTCTGGCAAAGCCACAAGAGGATCGTGCCGAAGATGAAGACGGCTCCGGCGGGGATGCCAATGATCACGGGCCAGGGCAGGCTGCTGGCTGAGGAAGGGGGCACAGGTGCACTCGGAGGCTTGGGATCTGGACATTACAGCAGGAAAGAGACACTAAGAGTTAATTAAATGCAGGCAAAGTGGATTCAAAACAGCTGTCACACTTGGGCTGGCTTTTGTACAGGCTGTCTGGCAACCCTGCCAGACCAAGTAACAAGGGAGAAATCAAGCCAGCACATGATGTTGGGTAACTAATTTGCTTTTCATTGCTCCTGGAAGGACAAACAACTCATTTTCTCTGGTTTAGGGGTCAGGCAGGGAGTCTTTGGGGGATTTTTTAACTTTCTTATCCAAGCTTTAATGGATGCACAAGAGCCAGCCCGAGAGAGTTTCCTAACACCCTCACTCTGCAATGGAGTGGGCTTTGCTGCCCAGATCGGAGGACTCAACATGGGATGTGTCAGTAATACCTCCATGTCAGCAGCCCAACAGGCATGACTGGGTTGCGCAGAGCAATGGCACGTTTTCCACTTGCCTCTACCAGGTGTAGCTGTGTGTGCGTGGCCTTTAGACACTCATTAGTATCCCTTTCTGGTGATACTGAAGCTACTCAGCAGTGGTCCGCCATGGCAGGTGGCATGAATGGAGTGTTTTGGAGGTGTTGTCTTGAGTTTCTTGTGTGGCTGGGAGGAAGGCTGAAGGATGGGAAAAATGTAGGTGAGCTGGTGGTGCCCAGGCCACAGAGAACTGAAAGTTCACATGGCATTAAAGTGTGTGTCCAAATCCCTGTGCCAAATGGGCTCTACATCCACCACTCTCACTGGAGCTGCCCTTGGCTTTCCAAGGATAGCAAATTCAGCTACCACAGGAGACAAGATGCTTCAGACAGCATCTTTCACATGCACCTCCCCCTTCCCCGCTCTGCTGTTGGCGGCATGTACATCCCTGAATAGCCACTCCGGTTTCTCAGCCTGATTTCTTGATTTATAGACCCGAACGGAATCCTGGGGTAGGATCCTAGCTATCAACATCCCCATCTAGATAGCTACCAAGTGGGATTTCCAAAGCCTTGAAAAATACCTGAGCACAGAATTCAGATTGCAGGGAGACACCCAAGAAACTTTGAAAACCACAGGCTATCCAAATTGTCCAACATGCTAAATTCAAACATATGTTACTTCACTTTCAAGCCAAACTTCTTTAAGACACTATTGCCTTTTTTTCTCCTTGACAAATAATCCTACAGCTAGTTTGAAATACTAAATATATACCATAAGGTCTCTTTGAAATCAGAAGAACCTGTACTGTTGACCTCAAAAGACAAAAAGTTTATTCACCAACACTGGAAATTACAGAATAATTTAGGCTGGAAGGGGAGTCTGGAGGTCATCTGGTCCAGCCCCCTGCTCAAAGCAAGACAGGATCAGAGAACTGACCCATCAGCTGACCACAAAACCAACAGTCTTCATGTTGTTTGGCAGAAATCCTCTGCTGGGCTGGAATGAAAGTGTTTTGATATTCATCCATGCTGTTCTTCGGAGCTGTCTATGTCAAATCTGGTAGATTTACAAGCAAAATTGTGTTTTTCTAACTCATGGCCTTGCAACCACATCTTTGCCTCTGAGGGCAAGTTGGGTTCTCCTTCTCCATCACTGCCAGTAATAACAGGCCTGCAGGCTCTGGTTCTGGTATGAGGCCTCATTATAGTCCCATTTAAATCAATGGAAAGTCTCCCACTGATTTCAGCGGGAGCTGGATCAGACTCTCATAGTTCAGAAACTCCCAGAGGCTTTGAATCATATCTCACCCATGCAGCCTTTTCCTTGGGATTGACAGGCTTTCTAGTTGGAGTTTAGTCCTAAACCTAAGTGATGCCACAGAAGATGCCAAGAGAACTTTCTTACTTGGCAACCCGCTGTCAGTATCTAAATTCAAGCTAGTGACTCTTGATGGCTGCGGAAACGCAGAGCTTTGGCAATCTGAGCAAAGCGAGCAGAAGAAGCCATGTTGCCTTAGTTACAGGAGTCATTTTTCCCACTACCTACACAGAAAACCAGTCCTAACAGCCTGAGAGAGTTAATGGTCTCTGTCTCTCACTGGTGTCTTGACTGGAGACACCCCATCAGACCTGACAGCTAAAACAATCTGATATTGTCTCCAGCTTCTGCAGTTTCTTCGCTATGTTGGCCTTGTGGTGGTGAAGGGAAGAAAAAGAAGTAAGATTGATTTTTGTCATAAAACTGGTGGATCTGCAGCTACATTCACAAGCAGGATGAGGCAGAAAGAAACACCCTTTTCAACAAAACATATTTATCAGGGCAGAACTGCACAGTCAGGAGGCAAAGAAGTAAATGACAAAGCGAGGACGATGTACCTCAAACACACTCGACAGCCTCAGTTGGACGTGGCCACCAGCTCTGAGAGAAGGAAGCAGCTGTGAGTTTGGCACAAGGGTCCCCAGGGGATCATTGGGTAAGAATTTAATCAATCATTCCCTCTTTCACGCTTGTTCTTTTCCTTCCCTTGTGACTGGGACAACTTGTATTCTTCTCTCATTTTATGGGCCTGTATCATTACTTCCTTTTACCAGTAAAAGCAATATAAGTAAGAGCAAGAGAAAGGAGAAATGTAAGAATCAGGGATTGCGAACTGTGCGGGCTATTCGGTTCCTCTCGCACATCCTGCGCCCTATCACTGAAGTGATGTAGTGCTTGCAACTGCAGTATCCTTTCCCAGCTCCTCTTCCATGCAGGAGGAGACAATTCATTTTATTTCACATTGCTGGAATCATTATTCCCCATGAAGAAAGAAAAGGAAATATCACCAAGAGGGTTTCAGCAGGTGCAGATTTAAACCAGGGTTGATTTAGTCCCTCGCTCATTCTTATCAGAACTGGGCTAGCCTAAATCAGCACAGCATCACAGAGGGCCATGAACCCCAGTGGGCATCAGTAGTTGTATTAATAAATACCACGATGTGGACTATTGGTTCAGATGGGGGGGAAAAAGGCATAACTCACCTGGCAGGACTGTGAGAAAAGCACTGCGAAAGCTGTAGCCCATGGTGTTTGCCCCTAGGCAAATGTACATCCCTGCATCCTCTTCCTTGGCTCGAGTAATCATCAGTTTGTTCAGGTAGGAACCATCGGGACGAGACCAGACCTCCCCCGTGGGCAGCACAACAAACTTCTGTCCCCCAACGTCGATGGTTGAGTTGTACTTGCTCTCTGTGCCATACTCCACCCTTTTCAGCCACTGGATGACAGGTTTGACATCGCTGCGGACTTTGCACTGGAAGGATGTGGTCCCACCGTAGTCTACTGTCGTGTTGACGGGGTGCGTCCCTGTCAGGATGGGCTTGGACCTCGTCCTCTCTGCACAAAAACACATGGAGCTCCATGGAAAAAGGTGTTTGCCAATCTCATTAACTTGTGATTGCAGAAATTTAGAAACGGCGTAGGAGGGATGCAAAAGAATTGTCTGGTCCAACCCCCTGCCCCAAGGCAGACTGAGATTTCTGCAAACCTCTCCTGATATAAATTTGCCCAGCCTCTGCCAAAGCCTCTAATGGTAGATGATCTCCAGTCTCTCCAGACAACTCCACTATTGTCTGATGCTTAGTAAGTCTTTTCTCATGCTGAATCTGAATCTTCCTGTTTCTATCAAGGGAGTTACTTACTTACTCTATCTGCATCAGTCCTGGAGAAAAGCTTTCTCTCCCTCTTAGCCCTTATATTTCGGAAGATTTTCTTTGGTCCTCTCTACTGCACACTGAACAACCCTCCTAACTGCTAAGCAAACAGGGTCTTAAGAATCTCTTATAGAAGGTTCTTCTGTCTTTGCTGTGTTTCTGCTCTCTCAGGTCACTCATGAAGCATTTATATTTGGGTATCCAGTTTGCGGTGGCATTACTCAGCACCACACAAGCCAGACCTGGCCTTTCTCCTCCTTGTCAGTATTGTAAGTCCAGTCCAGACTGCTGAATTTCCCCATTCCCTTGATGTATGCTGCAACTATGAGATGACAAAAGGGGTCATCCTTCCTTGCACTCCTGCTTATCCTCATGTCTCAGTGACCGTATCCCAGAATAATGGGATCTTAATGATGTACCTTGACCGACAGGGTCAGAGGCTGCAGTGATCTTTCTTGAGTCTTGACCAGAGGAAGATAAATGGCCTGATACTAGCCATTTCAGGTTTAAATTTGGGCAATAGTACAGATCTGAACACAAATGAAGTGGATTATTTCCCTGTAAATGTTCACCTGATATTGACCCTGATGATGTTTTATCAATGTTTATAAATATCTGAAAGGAGTGTGTAAAGAAGATGAAGCCAGGCTTTTTCCAGTGGTGCCCAGAGACAGGATCAGAGGCAACGGGCACAAACTGAAGCACAGGAGGATCTTTCTAAACATCAGCAAACACTTTTTTACTGTGAGGGTGACCAAGCACTGGCACAGGTTGCCCAGAGAGATGGTGGCATCTCCATTCTTGGTGATATTCAAAAGCCATCTGGACATGTTTCTGGGCAACTGGGTCTAGGTGACCCTGCTTGAGCAAGGGGAGTTGGACCAGATGACCTCTGGAGGTCCCTTCCAACCTCAGCCATTCTATCATTCTGTGATGCTGTGTCTCTTACTACCATGTCTGGTAGGGTGTAATTTACAAGTGATTATGACAGAACCTTATGTATACTCAGATACAACCTAAGTTTTTTACTAGATTATTTACAAGTACATATGTATTGAGAGCCCACACCAGAACCACTATGGCTACCCCAGTCTGGGGACAATGAGCGGCAGGGTAAGACATGTTCCTTCCCCTTTTGGTCTTCCCAAATGTTTCCTTAGGACAGACAAAATTGGATGCAAGAAAGCCCCTTCTTTCATGGACTAATGTAAGGCTGTGGATGCTGTCTCAGCCTTTGTCTGGGAGTCCTTCAGGAGATATCTGTCATCCCTTTTGCTGGGGCTGACAGCTTCCCATGGGGACCAAACTCTACTAGAAGCCATTCCATGCCATGTCACCCACTGCTGGGGGAGCTGAGACCGTATGCACTACCAGTGAGGCAGATCTTCACTTCATCATCACCTCCCTGCTTTTATTATTTCTTTCTTCAGTCTAATCATCTGCATACCAACTATGGAGCAAATTTTTGTGGAGGAAGAACTCAGAAGGCTTTTGATTTTCTAGTTAATAACAAAATGTTTCCTTTCTTGCAAATTTTTTTGCCTCAAGTCTCAGCTGATGAAGGAAACAAGATGGTAGGAAAGGAAATCAAACACAAGAAGTTCACAAGACCATCCTTTCCAGCATGATCGTAAGTCTTACGTTGTGTCAACACCACATAAAGTCAAAGGAAAAATATATTCCTCATTCTGAGGAACGTTTGAATTTTTTCAGTGCTAGCATCAGAGAAATCAGTCACAGTTTCCAGACAAGGAGGAACTGCAAACCTCTATCCTAGGCACAGAGAGAAATTATGGTATCACACTGGGTGGTAACTGCTGGCAATCATCAACTGCTTTTGACAGCAAACACTGTTGGATTGAGCATGCAATAAAACAGCTCCCACCAGCACTGGCTCCAGGGTGAGAAGAAGGAACAATGGACCCTCTTTCAAAAACTCAGGATACTTTCAATAATGAGGGCTCTAAAGATGTGCTTGGGAAACAAAAAACCCACAGTGGTCTCTATAGGCTTTGTCTTGCGACTACCAGCAGGAATCACAGCTGGGCAGACTGACTGAGAGTCAGATAAGCAGGACTTAGGAGTGGAGGCTCAGGGGGGGAAAAAGGGGAGGAAATTGAATAAAACCTGTAATGCTCCACAGAATGATGTTAAAAATAGAAAGATGTCTGAAAACTGCTTAATGCCCTTATCTCCTTGACTCTGGTTCCAGCTTTGGTTACTGTTTTCACTCCTAGCCAGCAAAAGCTAATGAAAACAAAGGTTACATACATCTTTAAGTTGATAAAAACCAAGATAAACAGGGACACAGAAAGAGGTTTGTTCCTGGTGCTGTCTGGTTTTGATGAAGTGAAAATGCCACAGCTGCCATTAGGATGGGGCTTGATTCATTTCCCTGTCTCTGCTCCTGGGTTTAGTGTAAACACATGTTTTTACTGTCTCTACACAGCTGCATCTTTATCAATCCCAGATGTCCAGCAGGTTTGTGCCTTTGGAGCCCAACAGAGCTCCTCACATGTGCTTTTAATTCCTCTGATTCTAGAGAAAGGATTTATCAGAGAACAGATCTTTACCTTTAAGAACAATCTTTCACACTGGGATAAACTTTCTCATGCTAAAATGTATGCAAAGACAGACAAACAACATGCTTCCCATGTGGCTGGAAATAGCCCTCTGTGCCCCTGCTCCTCATTAATGAAGGATATTCAATCTTCCTGCCACTCAACTCATCTTCTTCACTTTCTTGCATTGGCTGCTCTGTAATAGTTTCCAGGACAACTTATGATGATATCATAGGCAAAGCACAATGATTTAAGAATAAGAACTCTTCTCTGGTAGACTTAGGTATGATTTGAGTATAATTATCGTCAGTAATAATAGGGGAAACAGGAGATTAAAGACCAAGAATTGGAATAGCTAGATAGTAAGGAGAGCAATTTACCCCACCACAATGCAGGGTAATTCCCCACAGGTCATCTTCTAAGGGCTGAATCTTTAAAGCCACGTAGGCATCTAAAGATACAGACAGGACTCTAGTGGGAGTATGTTGGGTTTTATTTTTAGTATCTCATTTGTACCCACCTGAACCTTCAGATGGCCAAATATTTTTAAAAATCTGGCCCTAAAGCCTTGTCAGGCTAATCACTCTAGTCATAAGATTTCTGCTCATTCCCCTGGGAGAATTCTCTAATGAAGTGGGCCTCCTATTACAGGTATCTAGACTAAATTTTCAATTGATTAGTTTCACCCTATTACCGCTCTGATAAAGTCATCTGGGCCATCTTAAATATTTCTACTCCTTCTCTATGGTACATGAAAGAGCTTTCTCAGTTAGTTCTTGCTCTGTCCTTGATTTGACTCTGTTGGTATTGTAAGACTGCTGGCCAATGGTGAACTTTCACTATACAGGTGCCCTTAAAGATGACTGTTTCCCAAGTATCTCTCCTCATTTCAGCTTCTAAATTGTATTGTTGCTACTCTGTCTTGCCCGGGTGTTAGGTTTATTCTGTAACGCTTTCTCTGTCTCTGCTAATGTTTTTAACACTTCCCCATTTCTGTGTCCAGCTGTCAGCACTGCATGCTTGCCATCACGCTCTCTTTACTTTGCCAGCCCCCTTCTCCAAGCTCCCTCCCTGCCTTTCCACCTCAGAGGCTGCACTTACGGATTACTTCAACTTTGTATGTTGCATTGATTTCTCCAACTTTGTTAAACACTCGGCAGGTGTATTTCCCACTATCCTCTGGCTTCAGATTCTTCAGGTTCAGTGTCCACTTCTTCTTCTTGTTCTCCCCAATCTCTTGGGCTGTGAGAGGTTTATTGTCCTTCAGCCACGTGATGTCAGGCCGTGGGTTCCCACTGGCCACGCACTTCAGGCGGATGGAGCTGCCGACAGGACGGGCGATCACTCTCCGTCTCATCTTGGCAGGCTGCGTGAACCTGGGCCGGGCTGTAAAAGGCATGAAAAATTGACTGTGGTGAGAAAAGGGCACGCAAAGGAAGATGCTGCTGTCAAGCATTATGGGCAATTTTGTTTGAGAGGCACCTGGCAGCCCCATATGTACCAGTCTATCACTGTCTCTTATATCAGCTCAAACTGGTTTCCTCTAGAAAGCAGGCACTATCCAGCCTGATGCATCTGAATGTCTGCTGGACTGCTACAGCTGCCACATTAGCCTTCAGCATAGCACCACCCTGGAATTTCTCAGAGTCTGTAAGGCAACTGCATCAAATCAACTCATAAAATAATACCAAAATCACGCTATTGTAGCTGAAGGCAAAATGCAGCCCCATAATCACATTGTAATTGTTACCGTATTCCATGCCACAAATACAAGCCCTTAGCCAAGACCTAAGGAAAAACCCCAGATTCCTGTCAGGCTGACCATTTTCTCAATCTTTTGCTGGTCACTTGAAATTTCATTTTCTGAAGATGTTTTGCCTCTTACTTCTCACTGCCTTTAATGTGGCTTAAGAAGAGTCAACATCTTTTCCATGCGTAGCAAAGTCTTAGAAGTATGCCAGACTTATGTACATTGATCTGAAATGTATGCAATTCATTCAACAGTAATTTATGAAGCACTCACATTGAAAGGCCCAAAGAAGCAAACAAACAAATGGAAAGACCCAATAAAAAACCCTTTAGTTTTTATTATTAGGTGATACCCCATGGCAGTCCATTCCAAAAACGGAGAAGCTGAAGCAATAGCTGCTGGTAGACAGAATCGTGGGTGAAGATAATATTTCCTTGCCTTAGCAAGGAAATCACAAATATTTCTAAAACTGCAGTGACAAGAACACCAGAGAAATGCAAGCCACTCACCTGGCAAAATCTGAAACTTACACCCTCAACTGCACTTCATTTTAATTCAGATGATGTCAGAATTCCAGGCAGAAAAGAGGGGGCACCTTTACATCCTATTAGCTTCACTGACACTGCAGAGTCTTTCTGTAAAGTCAGGAGTTGGTCTAACTATCAATAGAAAGAAAAAGAACCTCGCAAAAACTTTTAAGACAGTTGAAACAACAGAATATGATCTGTTGCAAGGCAAAAGCTTGTCTACTAGTACCCTATAATGAAGAAATAACAAGAAACTACAAACTTCTCACAGTTAATGTAATTATGCAATGCCAGTCCAGGGGCAATTCTAGCTGCAATCTCCTGCTGAGATTAGCACTACTTCTGACTCCCACTTGGCACTCTCCTCCTACACCCAAAATACTCCTGTCAAGTTCATCTGTCTTCATTTTTGTTTGGGCAAAGCCAGTTTCTCCTCTGAGTCCATTCAACGTCTCCACGACACATTTCTTTCGCTGCTTTTGAACCCCGTTTCTTGCTTACAGTAATCTTACTCTTCAGCCATAAAGCACAGTCACACTGCATGTTCACACTCCCTGGTAAATTCTCCCTGATCCTTTTCTTGGAAAATAAGAGAAAAAGGTAATGAGTGGCCTGCTCTGTGGCACACTGGGTTGAATTATGCCAATCAGCCACTGTCCTTCACCACCAGCAACTCAAGAGCCACAACCCCAGTAGCACATAACACACCAAGGAAAGCTGAGTAGGTTGTGCTTCAGGTGTCAGGGAAGTTTGCTGCAGGGCAGCAGAGTGGGACTCCCTGCTACAGAGCCAGTCCCGCTGTCCAGGGCTGAGGGCCAGAAGCTCTGGGATGTGCATTATAGTAGAGTTTTGCTGGTTGGAGGAGGCTGGTCTCCAGCTTCCTCTCTCCAAGTGCTGGGGAACTGCATCTATTGCCCTCCGAAATCTATGAACTTATCCCTTAGTCCTCACCCTGCTGCAGCCTTGCCCAACATCCCTCCCTCTCAGTAGAAGACACCATTAGGCATACCCCTCTCTTCAGAATCCTCTTCTGTAGGGGAAACCATCTGCCTCAGCAGCCTTCCCTTGCCCCTTTGGCTGTCATGTTGGGTCCCAGCCGTTTCATGTTATTTCAGACTCTTGCTCAGAAATGCTTTACTCTCCGTACAGAGGCTTTCATGTGTAATCTAATGAACTGGAGCAACGCTGGCACTGAAAGTCCTTGCAGTGACAGCTGAGCAGCAAGTGTGACACACTAACCTACTCCACAGGTTGTGGTGCACAAATTGCTGGGTATTCCCTTGGGGGTCTGCTGCAAGAGGAGGCCCCTCCCAGCAAAAACAATCACCCTCCCTGAGACGCAATTAACCCCATCACAGCTGCACGTTGTGAGCAATGACATGCCGAAGTTTAAGTCTGAGCTGCGGGAGACGTGTTGATAAGGGCTGTCGTTGTGGAAACCCAGTGAATGTCTGCAGGGTGCACGGAGAGGTTAAGAACCAGCCATGAAATGGGTCAGAATGGTTATCCTCTAATATGGCAGTAATTTACTCCGAGGCCAGGAACTGCAGGTCCAGGCAGAAGTAGATCCTTGCTGGATGGGATTTCTAGGCTGGGATTAACATGTTAAAGAGCAGGCTGGAGACAGGACAGGCACACTGCCCACGCACAATGAAGAGTCAGGTGAGTGAGGCTGAGCTCTCACCTTCCCTTACCTCTTCCCTGCTTCCACAGCAATATTTCAGAAGGACTTGGTGTCCCTGCTCAGTAAGGATGTTGCAAGACAGAAAATCTCTTTCCTCCCAAAAAAGCAGGGCTGTAACACTTCGGGTTTTCCTTCCACTGTGACTCCCATGAATCTGTCTGGAGTTTTGCATTCCCTCCTCTTTCATTGTTGCCCAGATACATACCAAACTACAGGTAAAGCTAAACTTGTTTGGCTCTTTCTGCCTTTCTTTCTTCTTCTATTCAAAGAAGGTTAAGCGATTATGTGGTCTCAAAAGCTACACCAGCTTGTGTGCAATATGCTGAAATCAGATCCCATTTACAGAGTCATGAATGTTTCCTTGACAAAAGCCTGAACTGGACACGTTTAGAAAAGCCAGTTAACAAAAAAGGAGAAAGAGAGAGACACACACACATGAGAGAGAAAAAGAGACCCAGCAAGCACAAAGGAGAAAGAGGGAGAAGCAGCAGTGTGAGACAGAGGCAGAAAAAGTCTCTTTTAAGTTGGTGCTAGTAAATGTCTGTCCCCAAATCTGTACCATTTACAGAAGTTTTGCTTGTTGGAGTGCCAGCGAAGGCCATTACAAAGTGCCTCTGTGTTATTTATACTTCACATGCTTGTTCTCCTCCACATCACTTGGCATTTGCTTCATAAACATGAACTGCCCATTTGTACAGTATAAATTATGCCACACACAAGACCAAGGGAAAACACAAGTGGATGGGGACAAAGAGACAGTGTTGTGTATGGGTTCCTTACTGAAATGCTGTTCACCGTGAAGATTTATTCAAGCTAATGAAAATTAAATGAAACAGAAGGCTGTTGGCACAAAGACCTGGGAAGGATTTCAGCAGTCTCCTCTCCCTGTGGGACACCTCAAGGTGCAAGAATTAGTCCTAGAGGCTCCTATCAGACATTGTTCATACAAAGTGAGATAGTTAGCTTAAAACATGTAGTCTGCTGCAATCCGACACTATCACCTCCATGTAATGACGCTCAGTACCACTTCAAACTTTCATGATACTTCTACAAAAAAGTGTCATGATACGACTAAATATCAAAATACTTTCAAGTCTTTAGGACGAGATCTCAGTCAGTTGTGGGAAGACATGGATGAGGGTATCTACCTTTCCCCACATCAGCTCCCCCTGCTTTTGATGGGAGCAAGACCCCTCCCCAGCGATATCACTCTATGATGGTAGCTGGAAAGCAAAGTGGAGCTTTTTTAAACATGCTTCTCCTCTCCCACTTCTCTAGGGCCGAGGACTGTGCAGACACAAACTGCTGCTTCACCCTTTATCCTCCAGCAACCTGCAGACACGCACTGACCCTTCCTGCACACCAGCTCGCACCAGCACTTTGCTTGTGATCACTGATGGATGGAGAAGGCTCAAGTGTGTGTGTGGCCTGCCCCAGCCATTTCCCTGCCTGGGGAGAGGAGATAGGAGGGACAGAACAGGGAAAAAGCAGAGATGCAGAAACACTCTGCAGCACAAAGAAGGACTAGGCCAGGGCAGCACAGATTAAGACACAATCTGATATGAAGATTATCAATACCTAATAATTCTAGTAGTGCTTACATCTTTTTTCAGAATATTATTGTTGTATTGATACCTCATCCACCAGCTCTACCAGGAGCACATCTGTCATGGCATTCAATGTCTGATTCTGTCTCCGTAAGGGTAATGAAGAGTAGAGAGATGGTAGCTTTTCTTGCTTAGCTGCTGAATCCCACTTGAAAGACTCCTGACCTGGAGTTTATCCAAGTCACCCTTTCTCTAGTTCTAAAATGTTGTCATCCCTTTCCAGAATGAGTGGAGGTTACCTTCCTCTCCCAGAACGAGCTCAGTCTCAGACGAATCTGTAATCCAAAGCTATTATGGCACTGCCTCCTCCAGGTGTGGCCAGGACTACACTGCAGCATACCAGATCCCTTGTTTGCCAGCTTCTGAAGAAAACCGGCCTCAGCTTATGTGGTGGGGACTCATACAGTGAAAGCTTGACAGGTTCCACCCCTACCATTGCTATGAAGTTGCTCCCTAGCCATGAATGTGGTACAAAGCCATCTCTGTATTATAAAATTAAAAGGAGGGATGCACAGCAAGAGCAAAATGGAAATGCTGTGCTTCATCCCTTGAGGCTGTAAACTCACATCTCACTTCTGTCAGTAATGGCCAAAAGCTGTTTGGCATCAGCCTGACAACTTATTGTCCTTCAAGGAGTGCTTGGACGAAACTTTGGACCTGCAAGTCTTGTGGTGATTCAGAACTTGTTCCAAGAGAGGTTTCAGCAGTTCCTCAAAGCTCTGCAACAGCATCAAAAGTCTATGCTTTAACAGTCAAGGTCTTAGAGAAGTTCATGCAGGTGTTTGAAAGAGAGGGCAATTTTAAAAAATACTCAGCTTTGGCCTAATGCTAATTCTCCTGAAGTGAAGTCAGACCTCCCATTTGCCCTCAGTGGGAGCAGTATTATGTTGGCACTGAAGGCTTTTGGAAATATTGCTGTAAAAGTCAACATGCCTTTTACAGAGAGTCTATGAAAGCTATAGTAGCTGCACATGCAAAAGAAAGTCACTGCCCAGAAAAACAAATGCAGGAGAGAACCATGCTGGGCTGTATGGCAGGGGGCCTAGAGCAGACCATGGGCTGCATTTCACAGAAGAACCCTTGGATGGGGTCCATTCACACCGACACTTTCAGCTGACACTCCATTTATTATTTGACCATCTGTAGGGAGAACTCACTCCAGTCGCTCTGCCTTTTCTTGCCTTCAGCAACTGAGAAATGTGCCGCGTGAGCAGCACTAAACAAAGAGCCGAAGAAAACCGGGACCATTCCTTACCCCATTGCTTCCCAGAATGATCTTCATATTCTCCATTGGAGCCTTCAGGTACCTGGCTATCCTTTCCTGAGCTGGCATCGTCTGCAAAGCAAAGGAAAGGCAAGATGTTAAGAAGGTCTCCTGCAGTGCAGCAGTACGATAACAAGAGTTTGCATTTCCTCCTGGAGGCACCACGCAGCTGAAACATGCTCAACATACATTTGGCAGCCACATCCTGGCACTTACAGCCTGGCCAATTTAATGAACAATTTAGTTTGCTGCTTTATGAGCTTTTCGGCAGGCTACCAAAGCAATGGGAGATTAATCAATGTTTCCATTAACAGCTGACAAAAGGCTCTTTGTTTATGTTTACAGGTTGCTGTTCTCTAGGAGGAGCTGATCTGTTGTACCTTCTATGCAAACAATGGTAAAATCAAAATTACAGCTAATTAAACCTAGGAGGTGGGGGAAGACTTATGAGATCAGTCACACAGAGAACAAGAAGTGGAATTAGGGCCACTCATTTGCCTTTCAGCTTCTATACAAAATGAGGAAAGAAAGCAGGTCTGGGGTCAAATGAGCCTTCAGGGGATACTGAATGCAAAATTACGGCTGGAGAAAGTAATGTTGAACAGAAAAACTGCTTGTGTTTGGGTTTTTTTTTAATCAAGACCACCCATCCACCTGTATTGACAACACACCACTTTGTCCCTTACCACTCTAGTTGTATATACCACTACCACAAAGCAGCATCAAGGTCTTAACTCTATGCCCTGTAGTGCTAGGAGAAATAGAAATCACTGCACGGAGAAACCCCACCCCTCCAGCCGATCCCACCTCAAACTGCCACTGTGATATGGCCACCTACAAGGTCTCCACGAGGGTGCCGGGGAGTGCCCTGTGCCTCCTCCTGCAGCCCAGGTGGTGCTGGTGGCCTCAAACCTCTGAAGTGCCTGGATGTGAAGCTCTTTCCTTCTCCAGTAGCAGCCCAACCTCTGCTGCACAAGTGCTCAGCTCAGAGCATCCTCTTGTAGGAATGCATCACACCAGGAGGGAGGTCCACCTGAGGGACTTTGGGCACCTGTGGTTGACGGTGCAGCAAAGAGTGGCTCTTCCAAGGCTACTTCTGTGCTCTACAGTTGGAGCAGCCCCATACAGCAGCTGGATTTGAGATCAAGATCCTGATCAAGAGCTACTCAGCTCCTAGCTAAAGTGCACTGAAGTGTGTGAAGAAAAAAAAAATCAAGTGGAAACACCCGACCTAAGGAATGAACCTCTCCAAATGTCCAGTTCCTAAAACCCCTAAAAGGTCTCATCGGCAAAAGAGAGGAAATTTATTGCTGTAATCTCTACGGTAGAGACGAAAAACTTATGTCAGCTTATACATAAGCATTCCCCCCCCCCCTCAAACGTACAAATAGTAGAGCTGCTCTTTATTGTTGTTTCAGAAGTTAGGCTGTGCTTAAACAGGGCTTGGTGGGTAAACTTGTGTGCAGCCTTTCTGCGAGCAGAGCGTGTGTTTAACCCCACCCTCACCCCAGTTTCCGCTATTTTGGTTCATCAGGTTCCTCTGTGCACAACTCTCCAGCCTGTCCAGGTCTCGCTGAATGGCAGCACAGTCAAATCAAACCACAATCACAGATCATCCCGTCTCTTCCGCATGGGGCATTTTCTGCTGACACATGCTCCCATCTCGTTTGCCACTGTCCCTTAAGCAGAGACGCTGCAATGCCGCATGCGTTTGTCCACCCATCGCCCCTGACAGATTTTTCCCTTCTCCTTGTGGTTCCTCCGCACAGTTTCCCCCGGAGGGATGTGCAGCTGTCACTTCGAGGGGAAAAGACAACTTTCAGGGCAGTGGCACGCTGTGCTCTTACTTTGGCAGCTCCCTCCTGCTAACTGCTCCTTCCCAACCCTCTCTCACCTTCCGTCCATTGCTGGAAACCCGGAGGCTTTCCCGGGGGCTCAAGCCAGCTCCCAGCCCAAACCACAGGGAAGCAGTGTGAAATGCAGTCACACTCAGGAAACCTCAGCTCTCGTGTGGTGCCGTGAGCACAAACGTACCGTCGGGGCTCCGCCGAGGCTGGCCCGCAGCCTCCGGTACAGAGGAGGCAACGAACCCATGTGCTGCGTTTTGCAAATGTATTTTTACAGCCTTTGCAAACCAAACGCAGGGGACACAAATGTACCCTTTATATGATGGTTTGCATACGACAGATTGACTCCTTTCAGTCAAAATACTGCATCGATTATCTTCTGGCAAGTGTACAGTTTTTCATATAAATATCAGTAGTGCTACGAATGAAATCTTGGATGCTTTCTGACAGAGAGCTTAGTAAATCCCATAGCACAATTAGAAAAATGTATTGAGTAACAGAGAAGAAAGAAAAATTGTGGTTGGAGATGTAGGATTCCTACCCATTGTTAACTGTTGAGTATCTTAAAAGCAGTTCAGACGTTTAAGTGACGATGTTCTGTCAATTCTTTCTTAATCCTACTCAGCTTGATGTACAAAGAGCAGTACATCCCCCCTTGCCTCCTGCCTCATGTTACAGTGTGTCAGCCCATGTGCGCTCCTCCTGCCTACACACAAGGACTGACTGGCCTTCTCAACGCCTCTTGACATGCTGCCAAGCTTTTGATGTAAGTAAAATCGCTCTGAATCTGTTTGATCCTTTGAAGATGCTTCTTTGGTTGTTATCCTGCCAAATCCAAACCTGCGGAGTAACCTACCGAACCCAGAAAAAATTTTGGGGGGAAGAGACCAGGATAACTAATGCCACTGTGCTGAGCCTATGAAATAGATAGTTTGATGGAGGAGCAAGACTGAAATAAATAACTGCATGCATTTAGACATGTTGGTTTAGATCCACTGGAATCAGTTTCACTTCAGTTAGGAATGTGGTAATGTTAACAACAACGCATAGCAGAAGGCTCGGTGGTGGTGAGGAAATTTCATAAACCTGGAAATTCATGTAGAGTAAAACCACTCCTTCCCACCCCCAGAGCTGCACACCAGGTGAGGGACATCCCAGTGGTCTCCATTCCAGCTGCAACGTGCAGTGAATTGGGCTCCTGCCTTCAGCATGACTGTATCTGAACGAACTCACACTTGAGAACTGTAGGAAAAAAGCTGATTCATGAGATCCAGAAATTGGATGAAACTCGTTTTGGGAAGATTCCCTGAAGCCCAGGAATCTCCAGTCAGACTTCAGTGTGAGTGAGGCAGCAGAATAGCCAGTGATATTATGATAAAGCGTTTACCTGGGATGGGAGAGACCCAGGGTCGAGTTCCTCTTCTGCTGCATTCAAAGAGGGGTTTGAACCTCCCCTCTGGCACCTTGGGTGAGTGACCTGAGCTCTGAACTGTGGTCCCAGAGAGCCAGAAAGACGCTTGTTATCACATAAAGTGGAACAGCACTGTGAGAGGCAGATATCTCAGTAGCACCCTTGGGATGGAGGACCCCTGTCTAATTCAGATATGACCAAGATTTGACTTCCACCTGCCCCATCCAAAGTTAGTACCGCGGCTCCATGGAAACAACCTGTCTTTCCCTGTTTCGAGGAACTTTCTTATTTTTTTTTTAATTTTAATATCAAGTGGTTTCCTAGGGTAGGGAAACACTTCTGCAGTTGTTCTAGTCCCTGTGCTAGCAAGGATGGGTATCTTTCTGTACCACAAACACACTTTGGTCAGCCTCCTCACTTCTAGGGAGGGATCCGCGATGTTGAAAGCAAAGCCAAATTTCCTGAAAGTCCAGAGGTATGTGGTTCAGCCCAAAGCTGCAGCCTGAAGCCTGGTAAATAGTGCCAGATCTGAAGATCTACTAGTTTCATTGCACCCCAAGCTTTACAAATGCAGCTGGGCTAGTAATATTCTTATTAGATGGTGAGTGGACCTGAAAAAATGAACCACATTCAGATACGTATGACCAGTACACAGAACGATGAGTAGCAGAAATCACATGAGTCTTAGCTATATTCAAAAATGACCTAATAAGCCGATTGCTTACTCATGCTTTTGTCACCTCCCACAGAGGCAGGCAGGTCAGGGTGATAAGTACACACAGAAAAACCAGCCTGCAGCCAAAGGGCAGCAGGGACCAGCTCCGCAGCGTTGCCAGCTCTGCTGCCAGCAGATTACCGCAAGAGGCAGTGCTAAGAAGGATGAGCTGCTGAAGTTTCCTACAAGCTCTCTTTTCTGTGACCTATATTGGAAGGTCATCCTGTACTGGACTTCTTGGACAGTATCACAGGCTTAGGAGAGCAGCCAGTTGGAAGATGAAGTGGAAAACTTGCCTTGAAAAATAATCACTGACTAATTTTATGTCACGAGTATCTGAGGCTGAGGACACACATACATGATTTAGGTGTCCTCACTGTACAGTTTGGTTTTGTGGTGTTAAAAAGCATGCTGCCTGGTTGAGAAATCTGAAGTGGAAGGCTCCGATATCAAGTCAGATGATAGACTGGGAGACATGGCACAAACTCATGTAGCCCCTTCCCCCCCAAATACGGCACCTGGCCATACAAGACAGGGCCAGGACGGATCCAGGGGCATCAGCCCATTGCTCAGGAATGCCATCCCAGTGGCGTGATCCGCAGCTGCTCTCCAGCCATTGCCTCTCTCTTGCTTCAGGATCTCATTCCAAGCTGGTTTCTAGGTCTGAGATGCACAGGACTGAGATGCTGGCACTGTGCTGGGGAGGGGTCTGGTGGGGCTGAAAGGGGCAGTCATGGGATGGGTTTTGCACGAGATCTGACGTGTCTGAGTGTATGAGGCCCTTGACTATCAGTGCTGACGTCATGCACCAACTTGCCCTTTCTCAGCCCAGAAAGCACGATGCTCTATGTATACTGCCTGCCATGTGTCTTTTTGGTCTACCCCCAATCCCTAAGCAGGCTGGATTTCTGCAGAAAAAGGGATTTCTGCTTGCAACTCCATCAGCTGACAAAGCACTTTGGGGATCCTATGGGACAGAGAGTGCCACATAAGAAGGGTATAGTTACTGTTTATTACCATAGCAGAATTGTTCCATTCCCTCTTAAAAGTTAAAACAAATGGAAAAATCTGCATAACGGTTCGGCTCTGAGAGAAACTGATGGGAAATATTCACAGACTGTTACTGAGCCAGGATCAAATTTTATTTATCCACAGACTCTCCATGAAGGCTTTGCGTTTTAGCAGAATGGGTATGACTGGTTTTCAGGCCAATACTATGCGCTGAGCATCCAACCACAAGTCAAAACAAGGGCCCAGTTTTTGAAGCAAAAATCTAGCCATAATATTTCTCTATGATTCACAAAGATTCACAAAGTTGCTATAATTTGTTATAATGCAAGGCCTGTCCTTGCTCCGACTTGATGGGACTAGCTTTGGAGTCTTTGATGTCAGAGGCCTTGAAAGCCCCATTTCACAGATGAGCCAGCTTTGCATAAATAAACAAAGTGACCTCTGAACTGGAGCCTGAGACCTGAGCACACTTCAAAGCGCTGGGGGAGGCGATGGGGGGGGGCAACGGGGAATGAAGCGATCAGCATGCATCATTAAGGCAGCCTCCGCTCAATGCTGCCGCCAAACAAGGGGTGTAAATAAAAGGAGGGAGGCAAGTGAGGAGAGAGTGAAATGAGGGGGAAAGTGATGTAATCCAGTCAGGCTTGAACAATTATAATGAGGCCTTCTCCCATGGAGGAGTGAAAGACATCTTTCTGAAGGCCAGCTTTAAGAGCTGACTTGCGTTTACCCAGATGAGTCATATTTACACATCATATTTGTGCCCCGATGTCCTTCGCTGATGCAGATATCTAGTGAGTGACAAAACACAAGTTGTCTGTGAGAGGTGGGTCTTGGGCCTTCCTAGGAGTTAAATCAGCATTTGTTCTACTAATCTTAACCAGTAAAACTGAGGGATGGGAACACACCATAATCTTAGACCAAGAAGTGATTTGAATTAGTTTTCAGTAATCCTGAGGGTGCAGTAGATAGCAGATGAGCAACACATAAGTACAGTTCTCTGCAGCTTATCTCACATAAATTCAGGATTTCCTGTAATACTTGCTGGAATTTAAAGGGAAACACAAGGGAAAGATAATTCTGTACTTTATTTTAGTGAGTCTTCTGCTATCCCAACTGGTTCATCTGATGTCCAGATGAATGGTCCATGAGGTATATACGTAGGCAGGGAGTAACAGCTTCATGACCGGGTTTGCAGGGATTAAGGCACTTGCTTTCCCCAGCTCTCCTTAACACGGATTAATACTCCAGGTTTCACTAGAATTTTAGCTGGTATTCACCCCAATGGCCAGGGAAACGCATCCCAATCTGCCGACTAGTGCATGATTTCCATCTGAAAGCTACCACTGCCAGCTGCCATGATTATTGCTCATCTTCTGATATTTGGGGTGTTTCCGAAGGACCTTGATCCTGCCAAGTGAGTACTCAAGAATCTAATTTTTCATTATTAATAACAGTTCTTCACATTTGTGACCACAAAGAAGAAGTCTACACAAATATACCCTGAAAGCTTGGAGAAGAAAGAAGAAAATACAAATTTTTGAGATCTTGTGATCTTTCAGCTTGTGACCTCGTTTTGCAAGGTCTGAATTATCATTTCAGGACTCTTGGGACTGGTGATCCATAGATGAATCTCCAGGCTGATTTGAAATCATGAAAAACATTAAGATGCAAAGTCTGCATCTCGACTAATTCTGAATTTCTTCCCATCACTGAAGTCTAATTTAGCAAGTCTTCTCTCTGAACCCTCCTTTCGGCCAGAGGCAGACAGGATAAAACTCCAGTGAGCTCATGCCACCAGCACAAACCTGGCTTCAATCTTACATACTGTTTTGAATGTTTCTGATAGTTCTTCCATCAGCCCTTCATCTCATGCACACCATTCCTTAACCTGACTGCAATATTAACAGTGTCATCTACTGAATTAACTGTGCTGATGCTGTGAAAAGACAGGAAATGTGTTTAGAATTTATTTGAAAGGGTACAGTGAAAGCAAAGGGATCAGAAATATTTGGAGGGAAGAAAAAAGATCTTGTGGAAGAAACCCATCTCCTTGGGCCCAGCCAAACAAAACTCCTCAAGATGAAACAGAAGAAACCCACTTAGAGGAATGTATAGCCAAGAAACACTCTACTTTTCTCAAAAAAACACAAAACACCAAAAGCAACACAAACTAAAAGGTTACTGGCAGAGAATTTGCCTCTGTAATGGGCACTGAAGACTTTACTGCCTACTGCCTTTGACTCCCGTTGGGCCAAAAATAACCAGAGGTATCGATACTGGAATTTCCTGAAAATAAAAATAAAAAATGTTTGTATTAGTGGCTTTTTTGGTATTTTCAGCCCTGGACACTTTCATGAGAATTTTGATGTAAAAAAATTGCATGGATATCACTTCAGCACCAGCACTGGGAATCTCTCTGTAAGCAGAATGCTTTGCAAAATAAACCTTTGCAGCCCATCTGCCCGCTAAAACACTGGAGAGGCTCCACAGTCTAGAGACCAAAGACCTGGCTGGGGAGTGAAGAAACAAGACTGCTGTCCCTAGGTAGATCAGTAACTCACATTTTTATATTATGATGATGTACAGGCCCATCCTATTACCTGTAGATGACAAAGCTCTTAATTGGTGGTTACTGCTGCATTCCACATCTCAACACACAGGTGAACCTAGATCAGAAGCAACTGCTTTAAGACCGAAGAAGACTTAGCTCCCTTCTGCAGAATGAAAGAAGCAGGGACTGTGGGGTAGCATAGGCATATGAGAGACAGTTTATTTTATGGGCTGTACTAATCTAGCTCCTACAGCCCAGGCAAATCAGTCCTACTTCTCTGGAGAGTTTCAGCAGCCCTCAGAGAATCTAGCACTGCTGTGCAAAAGCTGCTACCAGCATCTGAGCTAACTCTTTTACCACCAATTCCTTCTTAATACTGCAATCTTTGCTGTGAGTCCAACATAGACATATCCCTGCTCTGTACTCTTGCAGACCACTAAAGAGTGCTATGGTTTAGTTGACTAAAAGAAGTTTGGTGTGGAAAGGGATCACATCTTTCATTGGAGAGGTAAATCTGTAAGGTGGAGAGATGGAACTTCAGAAAAATTGGGTATTTTAGGCATATAAAGGCATTAATACACAAATAAGGAGATAGAAAATGACAGCATTTAAATTGAACATACGTGAAAGCTTCCCAAAAGGGACTGTGGAATAGTCACCCAGAAGAAGAGAAAGAAGCTGTATTTCCCTCAACCTTTGCAACATTTAAAATTATAATAGTCTAACTGTGGCTGAACTAGAGATTTTACAAATCCATTTGCCAAGAGAGCTTTAGTAACTCCTTCACTGTTATTGTGAATGCGGTATGATGAATAAGGATGAAAAAGCCAACAGAAAAGTATGTTCATGAATAAGGAGTTCTTGACAACCATAAAAATATTCTCTGTTGGCTGTATGCAGAGCAACTTCGGAGCTCTTCTGAGCTCCTTCATGGAACTCTTTTGAGTCCATGCAGGATGAGACCTGTGCATACCATACTCATCCTTCTCCTCCTCTTCTTTGTCCCCAGGACTCTGTATCTGGTTCAGAACTGTACCTCCTTTATAATTCATTCTCCTCCTCCTTCCACAACGGCTTTCCATAAAGCTGTGGAGGGAGAAGCCTTCCTGATGGATTAGTTCTTGCTCCTTGTGGTCTATTGCTACCCACAGAGCTCACAAAGTCATCTGAGACCAATTCTCAGTCATGGCACATCTGCACATAGGGATGCTCCATCTCCCACTGTAACCACACAAAGAACCACAAGCAAAAATGGATGGAGCTTTTCACTGAACCACTGCAATTCCCTGGCCTACCATTATAACAGTCACATTACAAAGGCAATCACAGGCCTTCCGCCATGCCGACTTCTCCAGACACCAGGAGCTGCCTGCCTTCAGGTCTCCACTCCCTAGGGGGCAAGAAAACAGTTCCTCCTTCTTTGTAGTTGTTGTTGAGGTTACTTTTTTTATCAGCATGCTCCAGCACACACAGACAGCAGTCCTGAGAGGCCTGCACCGCAGGCACCAGTTTGCGATTATATTCTTGATCTGCTACTGGAGAGAATGAAAGGGAGAAGAAATCAGAGAACAAGATGAGTGGTTAAGCTTCTGCCTTGTCATCAGCACTTTCTGAGCATGAAATAGTAGCACCAAAAAGGCAGCAATCACCATTCAGCTGTTCCAGACATTGAACAAATTGATAGTATTTCCCAGTTTTTTTTAATTTTTACTTGCTGTGATAGTATCAAGGATTTCTTAGAGACAGGTTCCCAGTATATTAGACATTGTTCACACACAGCACAAAGGACAGAGCCTATTTAAAGAGTTTACTGCCTGGGTAGTGCGGGCATGGAGTGGATGTCACAGGTATTAAGGTTTCCCAAGAAACATATTTTTTAGCATCCCCCCCATTTTGGCCTGCTGGCGGAACTATGGAGATCTTGGACTTTATATTATAGAGTTGAGCAGCAAATATTCATCTATAACACCAACCAGCCTATCTAAATTTATAACTGTTTTGTTGCGTTTATTTTTTATGATAATAAAACATTAGTTACGTCTATTAAGTTTCTAAACATTGGGAAGAATTATGTGATTTTCATTGTTATCTGACAAATATAGATGTTGAAATAGTCCTTACTTTAGAAACCTAACTCTAGTGCCCAAGTTAGGAGCAAGCATGAAAAGAAGGTCAGGTTGAACCTACCTCTCTCCCCTGACTGTAAAGGGACAATGGAGAGGCCCTCAGCCACACAGAGTGGGTGCCAAAAGTGAGGTGGTATGAACACTCCACCCAAGAACATAGGCCAAAATTCCATCTTCAACAAGCCTAAATTGCTTAGGGTTGGGGGAGGGAGGCATGCCACTGAAAGGACTAATGCAAGGTTAATGATAAGAAGAAGATTGCAGCAGAGCCGAGGATAAACTGATAAGACCTGGCTCTCAGCCTTCTATTTTAACCACTACGCAGCTGCTGTTCCCCACATAAAGTCATACCTCTATCACTCCCCTTCCTAGTAGCACTGATGAATGTTTATTATTTCCTTCATGGAGATGTGTAGGAACATCACTGATACATGTTCTACCTCCCTGAACGTTCACATAGTCAAAATAGCCAGCACAAAGAAATTTCCCGAAGGTTTGGAAGGAAAGAGAGGTCATACATGTCAGTGACTGAGTACAGGAATTATTTTTGGATGGCATTTATAATCAAAAAATAATAATCAATCGTACAATCCTGTCCCTTCCAAACATTGAGTTAATTCCTTAGTGTGGAATTACCCAATCCATCATGATGAACTGGGAATTGCAATACTGGACTTTACACAGGAACGTGGATCCAGCTGTTTCTTCAACAGCAGTATGAAAATTATTGAAACATTTTTTATGGGCTTATGTATATCATAGTCTCCTGGTAGAAAAGTAAAAATATCTTCTATGGAAGAAAATGAAACATCCTATGCAGTATGATGACTACCAAATGAAACAAACTCTCAGAGAGGACTGGTGCTAAACATCTTTAATGGGAAAAGTAAGCCCCATGTGTGTTTGCTCCAGGCGAAAAATCACACCTCATCAAGATCCATTACTAGCCTATTATGTTTTAACTTTGATATCAAGAAATAGCAGCACCTATAAGTGGTAAAAGTGATCAGATCTCAGAAGAAAACTATTTCAGAAAACAGTCCATATATGTAATACATATGGATTTAAAATATTCTGTCATTTGTAGCTGTCAGCCTCTCAACAGCCACCAACCTATGACTACATACTCCATTATCTTTTGATAAATGGACTTGCTAAAGGACAGGCAAACCACTATAAGAGAAAGTACAAAAAAGGCATTTAAATGGGTAGAGAAAAAACCACAAATTTTAGTTACTTTTTAAAAAAAATTTAGATTTATCATTTATTAACCAATTGATATGCACCAGTGTAATAGAAATATGACAGTGGTGTAATCTCTCTGACCACTACACTTGATAGCATGACATGAAGTCAAAGTTACAGAAATTGAGATTTTGGGGTCCATTCATGAAAGATAGGATGTAGCCTCAGTGTCTGATGATGTCCAGCCTTTCAACGTTGCCCTCATAAGCTGCTGAACACATAATTTTCTTAGTGAAGTGCCATACACCTTCTACATTATGTTCAATGAATGCTACATATATCTCTGGGTCATTGTCAGACGAATAATAAACTGGTTTAAGTAGCAAAATGTTACCACTTTCACAATTCTGTCCAAGAACAACTCTGGGCAAGTGGCAATTTTGTTGGCTCCCAAAACAAACTGAATACTTGGCACCTTACCCAACGTGAGGATTAGAGTATATTACGCTGGATAATACGGGCCTAAGTCTCGCCAAAATTAAACCTAACCTAATTACTTGGAGTAAATTATAGCTTTCCATGTGGGGTAAAACACAAATTGTAAAAATGGTTGCTCCACAATTAACTATATAATCCCAATGCTGTAATTACAAATTTCTAAAATATACTTGAAAACAATGACTAGTGTAGTACAGTCATTCCTGTGGGATGGAATTCCATTCCCTTGTGTTTTTTGCATTGCCATTTTTTTTCAAATGGCTGTCCAGCAGTGTACGAGAACAACAACCAGAGTAGGACCAGAACGGACCAGAGACAGGAGCTACCTAAGAAAACACATGAAACCCAAGATTTTTTAAGGTAGAATTCAACAGCCTTCTGGTGCTCAGTCGCAGAGTTCCTGCATTTTTTGAAGAATGAGGGTGCCGCTCTCCCCACTACGCAGAACCCTCTGCAGTCAGAGATGCAACGCACTCGGTGTTAGTGCACTTCATACCTTAACCCTCTTTTAAAGGCTTCACCACGATGAAGAAAGAGTGGCAGAGAATCTGCCTGAGTAATACTGTTTTGCAGACAGTGAACAGGGGCATGGAGACCATACAAATGCATTGAGAAGATAGACGAGGGCTGGAGTTTGAATTCAGTGCCTGTCCATGAACCAGAGCTGGCTAACACCTAACCAGCTAGCTGTCACCTATGACCTTGCCTAGACAATCCATAAACAACCAAGAATTATTTTCCAAGAATTATTTCACCTTTGCTATTTAGAAGCTAAAGGAAGTGTAGTTCATTAGCTTTCCGTGCGAGTTACCCCATAAGGACTGGTCTTGGAGAGCACTGGAAGCCACAGTGTGCATCAAGGGTGCAAATGGGAACATTTAAGTCCTCTATTCTAAATACAGAGAATCTATCTCAGTATTATCTGTGGGGGGAAATATTTAAAATTTTTTACTATTAAACAGTGCTTTCTCCAAAACCTCTGAACACTTACTCTAACGAGCACTGCAGCTACACACCTTATTTTTTACTGTGATAATGTATACTATTATTAAGATACTCATATGAATATTGCATACTGAATCTATCCCACACGCTGTTGGCTATTTTAAACAACAGATGTGAGAGGGATTTAAATGCCAATTTTAAAACTGTGCAGTTGATTAAAATCCTGAGAGCCATTCATAGATTGCCAGATATTCTATTAACATGTATTCTCCCATGCTAAATACTTCAGGGAATACTCTAGAGCCTGGCATATGGTTTAGAATGATGATAACCGATGTTGGAGATGCCACACAGACAACAGGACATATTATCTGGTTACATCTGTGTGTAAAACGCTTTGAGATTTTTTGATGGAAGGAGTTATGAATGTGTAAGGCTGAGATGCTACATTTATGTCCCTCTAAATCACGCTCAGAGATAACAAGCAGTTAGAGCCCCATCAATGCAAAAACAAGCACTTTTATGAATGCATTTCATTACATCCATGTGCTGTTATTCCTCTAGGGTAATTATGACTTGTGAATGAACCTTAAAAAACTGCGGAGGATCAGCTTAAAAGGAGAACTCCAATGCCAAAATGCATCCAAACCTTGAAAACGGAAAGCTTGTGAGAATAGCCTGTGCACAGTCAGACTGCAGCGCACTCTGGGCTTACTCCTCGCTTCTTCTAACACCGGGGAAACCCCTGTCCATGCCACAGATCTGACTGACTTCAACTTCTGTGTCTGTAGCCTCACAAATCCCACGGGCCCGAAACTCCCACGCTCTGTAGCAGAGGCCCTGCCTGACAGACTGCGTGCCAAGGTTACAAATACATCACAGGTTAGAGCGGAGGAATGCTCACGGTGCTGCAGACACGTTCGGGAAAAAAAATTCAGCAAGACCCCTTGGTAAAGTCCCCACGGTAGTACGTTCTGAATGAGGAACTCTATCGTGTGAAAATATTCCTATTAATTCCTGCTGTTTTCATTAATAATATTAAATTTCCTGCTTCTGGGGTCTCTTCTTGTTTTGACAAGCACAGCTTTTTGTCTCGTCTTCTGAAAGACTGAGCCACTGTAGTCTATTATTACTATTTATGCTGAAGTCGTTTAACTGGACCAGACATCCATATCCAAAATCAGCAATTTGCAACCCATAATCTCATACCAACCAGATTAACGTGACACCTGAGATGTGTTTTCTTGCAAGATGTAGGAGTCAGAATGGCTGAAAGTGTCAAAAATGAGTGAAAAACTAGTCTTTCTGCTTCAGAAACATATGGAGTTGACTCTGCAGTGCTCGTAAGTGACCTTTGGTAATTTTTTTCTTGACAAACAACCAACTAAAATTGAATCAAATTGTAATAGGCCAATGGTTTGAAAACACTAGAAAAAAAATTAGAGAGTTGTTTTCTTACTATTTGAAATACCTCATTCTGGCCCAGAAATAATTAGGGGCAGATAAATTATCTGGTCTACGATTTTCTCTGGCATATTATTTTACTCATGTCTTTCTTCTTCCTCTGCAGGGGGTGCTTGTGGTCATATTGTTCTTTTATTTATGGCTCACAGCCTTTTCAGTGGCAGCACGCACACCAAAGCACAGGCACCGAGCGGGAATGCAAATTCCTTGTGAGGTAACCAAGAAGAGAAAAATGTCCCAGACCATGCCAAATCTTTACAAGATCGGCAGTTAA
The DNA here is from genome assembly GCF_030867145.1 of Opisthocomus hoazin. Lineage (NCBI taxonomy): Eukaryota > Metazoa > Chordata > Aves > Opisthocomiformes > Opisthocomidae > Opisthocomus > Opisthocomus hoazin. Next base: position 7,836,582 of record NC_134418.1, on the reverse strand, counting down.
ACAGAAAGCTATACCCTTAAAAAACAAAACCTGGGAAAAAACAACGCTTAATTAGAATATCACGATTCGTATATTTATGAGCTTTAAATATAAGATCTGGTTCCCTATTGAAGCCTAATTGGTTCTTTTGAAATCTCCTTATAAAACAGCGCTCATGTTATGCAGCTGATGCATTCCCCTATTTATTTTGCTCGATGGTGACTTGCTTCCACTTTGAATTGGTCGCTCCCAGCACTGCTCTCTGGCTCAGCTTTCAAGCTGATTTCTCTGACAAGCTGGCAGCAACAAAATAATTCATTCCAGAAGCTGGGAGAATCACCCGCAGCATATACTGCAAGTATCGTCTGGCAGCAGTACAGAGGCCTACGCAATGGGAAGCCCGGGGTAAACCCTGCGCTGGGACACATGAATGCTGCCGGGAGGAGGAAAGGCTCCAGTAACTCGACCAGGAATAAAGGCAGCATCACGGCAGTGGGATGGGAGGAATGCTGGAGAGGGGTTGCTCCGAAGGGCACTCACTGAAAGGAGGAAGAAGCAACCAAAGAGAGCAATACTTTGAGTAAAACCAGAATTTCCAAGAGAAGAAGCAAGCCCCTGGTATGAATCCTGTGATGAGGTGCAGATTTTCAGCCTGTGGTCTGCATATCCGTGGCCATTTCAGAAGGTTCAGGGAAGGTCACAGAATTACAGAATCATAGAACGGTTTGGGCTGGGACATTAAAGATCACCTAGTTCCAACCTCTCTGCCATGGGCAGGGACACCTTCCACCAGATCAGGCTGCTCAGAGCCCTGTCCAACCTGGCCTTGAACACTGCCAGGGAGGGGGAAGCCACAACTTCCCTGGGTAACCTGTGCCAGGGCCTCACCACCCTTACAGTGAAGAATTTCTTTCTTACATCTAATCTAAATCTGCCCTCTTTTAGTTTAAAGCCACTACCCCTTGTCCTATCACTACACGCCCTTGTAAAAAGTCCTTCTCCAGCTCTCTTGCAGGCCCCTAAGATAACTGAGGAGAACAAGCCAAACAGCATTAGCTATGCTTTTGCAATGCTTTTGATATGGTTTTGTCTGTATTTCTGCTGGAAATGCTGAGGATCCACAAGCTGAAAAAAAAATCCTTGTGCTAAACGATATGATGCGGGAAGATCCACTCCTGTTAAAAAAAAAAAGAGGTAAACTCCCCAGAACCTAACAACAGCATGGGTTTTTTAATCCTCCCTGTGGCTGGGTTTCTATAAGAAAAAATAGGCTCAAGATACGACATCTCCCTGCTGAAGTCACTGCATCTCTGAGTGCTCAAGACAGTCATGACTTTCCCGTATCAGCATGACATGTAATGAACTGGCCCAATATCTCACTGAACAATCACCAGCCTGTTGCAAGGAAATCTGATCACATATCCTTATGTACTTCCAAACCAACCACATCTGGGTAGAGATTAGTCACTGTTTTTACAGTAAACTCCTGGACTAAGATCTGCTGTCTGATGCATTTCCAAGGGCTAGAGACCCCACTACCTATATGGCCTGAAACCTATATTAGAGGCAGACCCAGCAGAGTCCCACGTGCTCCCTTGGAGTCCTGTGTAGGAGGAGGCAAGTCAGGGTGATTTGGCAAGTCCCCTTTGAGATAACACAGCAGGAAAGCAGGGGCTTAACTGTGCTGGCTTTGCTCTTTGAGCACTCAAAAATTGTACTGTTGGAAAACTATAGCAGCCTCCACATGAATCTTCCTTAATTTGACTTCTGGCTGGTGTAACCATAATCTGTCAGCATTTCAAACTGCAAGAAGTCTCTTCCGCAAGACTTTTTCACAGCAGAAAGAGCTGGGCTCCCTGCACAGCCCAGTTTGCTCAGCTCAGCAGCAGATTTCCATTGCCTCCATTCAAACTTGCCCACATCGTCCTGGCCCAGTCTACATAAAGCTCGTCCATCCCTAAGGATAGCCTGGCCAAGTTCAACTGCCTGACCTGCAGCTAGGACAGCTCTTCAGAGAAGCTGTCTAGAAGGTGATGAACCATGTCGCCCCTTCACAAGCAAGATCTAATGCAACCACACTGTCAGTACACCAGAGGTGCAAAACAGACTTCATAACGTGACATTCCATCACAAAGCCCTCTATTGAAACCTTTCCATTGAATTGCCAGGCTGAGGCTGGCAGAATTTAGGATTATGTTTTAAATGAAGCAGAAAGTTGCTTCTATTTTATTTCTAAGCTACACATTACTCAAGTGACCAGATATTCCAAATGAAAACTGCACTGGAAACTTCCCAGAAATAGAGGTGTGGCATTAATTCTGTACAAAGCAGAGCAGAAGGCAGCTATCGCCTTTCTATAGCATAAGTGGTTAGTTGGTGCCCAGCAGTTTTAAGAAGATTAAATACCACCTTAATTTCAGAAGCCTTCTGCTCTGTCTATTAAAATGCTACAACTCCAATAATAATACAACTGATGGTAAAACTTCAATGTTTAGCTTGGATTAATACCACTGCTACTACAGGGAAAGCAGTGCAGTGGGTCTTCTGTGCTATCTCCTCCAGACAAAAAGGGTTAATTACCCATTATTCATTACAGCAATTGTGTTTTTGCTTGCTCGATGGAAAAATTACATTGTTTTCTGCTTTACAAATGATGAGTTAATCTTATTAAAAAAAATGCCCCCTTGAAGCAGATTTTTTTTCCATTAGCCTTTTTTAAAAAGGAAAAGCATAAAAAAGTGAAACAGCATTTTTAGCTACTGAAAAATAAAATGTTACAAAGCTAATTTGGAGACAGTAAAGCTGGGGAGAATCTCCATGGGTAAACACACTGAATGACCATTGCGCAGGAGACATCTCTCAGAAGCGACTTTCAGGGAGCTGTTATCTCAAAGCTGTCAAAGCCCCTTCCCCTTCCTGTTTTCCAAAGGGGAAAAGCGGAGCAGGCAGCATGGCACTGGTCAGGCTCTAGGCTCTCCTCTTCCACTGCAGAGGTGACCTTCCCTGCTGATAGCCCAGGACCTCTCCTGTGAAACCAGGAGCACGAGGTTCCCACCAACTGGGAGTAATATGAGGATAAATACAACCAAATTGTGAGCCTCTCTGGTACAAGCACAGACGCAGAGAGACAGGCATGTTGTTTTAGTCAGTGTGCATGGCTCACTTAAATTTACCATGCAGTTTCAACTTGCAATCCCATATTTCCTGTCCTAATCTCATATACAATGTGGGTTTTGTACTATTAAACAGTTTCTCTGTGGTTGTTCCATAGCAATGGGCAAATTGATTCCTATACGAAAGGCCAGACTCTGCTTTCAGATATGTACATTCTTTCCACTGGTCTGAAAAGGGAGTAGCCGGTGTGTTCAAGAACTGCAGCTGGTGGAAAGGTAAGGCATAGGTATAAGGCAAAGAGGAGCTGACCTTTTCTCAGCTGTGCCCGATGTCTCTGAGTAAAAGTGAGCAAGTTATTTACTCCTCTTAGTGCCTCAAATTTTTAGCTATGGTAATATTAATTCTGCCTTTTCTGCTGTTGCTAAGATTACATATTGCTTGGGCAAGGGTTGCTCAACTGTCCACAACCAGTTGTGTAACAGGACCCTACTACAAGGAGTTAGTAACAACGAAGAGCAATGTTGGCATTCCTGTAGAGAAAAGGCTAAATACGAACTCCTTTCAACAACCTGTACAGCATAACAGCAACCTTATACAACTATTACAGGCCTGATCAAAGCACACTAAAGCCAATTAAAATGTTTCATTGACTTCAAAGTAGAATGGATGAAGAACATTAAGGATGAATGTGAACAAACACAAGCTGTAGAAGGTCCCAGTAAAAGGAACAATACAAATTACTTAGGAAAAAAGCCTGGATAAAATTACCACCTTCACCCTTCAAAGTTTCTGCCTGAAACCAAATCTAAATCACACCTTTGCTGCACAGGGGTATCACTAGATGGGGAGGTAAAATACTTAGTTAGCAGCAGCAGGGCGAAGAGAGGCAGTGAAAGATGCAAAACCATCTGTTTAGTAACATGTTGCCTTAGGACAACATATGTTATGTAGGTTATTTGCAGTGAGTTCTTTGACACCTGATTTGATCTACAGCTTGGTGTTTTTTAAGCTTAACAAGTAGTAGGCCTTATGATAAATCCTGATCTGTACACACAGTCAATGGCCCCATTGGCAACTTGTGCCAGAAAGATCTTATTCTTAGGGAACACGGTTACTACAACTGTTGCTTCAAAAGGACACTGTTTTTTCCAAATGTATTGTTGCTTGTCTACACACAATAGATAAACAGACATTGGTTTGTGCTTCTGTCATCTAACTGAAGGGTGAGCTTCCAACATAATCCACCAAATCAGAGAGTACACAAGTGTGTTTCCATGTGCTACTGGGAAAGGGACGACCCCGTGTAAGATAAACACCACCTGGCCCTAAGTGCTTCTCTGTGCTTGTGATTTCATAGAACAAGTCACTCGTCTTTGCCATGACCACAAAGCATATTTCTCAGGGTTCTAACCAACCCTCCTGCCTACCACAAAGCATATTTCTCAGGGTTCTAACCAACCCTCCTGCCTACCAGAGTTGGGGAAATGACAAGTGCTTGGCCTTCAGCAACAAATACCCTCTGTGGGAATGGTGGACAGTATGAAACCTCTCCAGCACGGGCAATTTGCCTGATAAAAGGGTGATGATCCTGCAACAGAGACAAGGAGGCAAGGTTCCAGGGGGAACAGATGAAATGTTGTTTGGTTGGGACTGAGCAGGCATCTACTGGTCTCAGAAAGGTGAGGATTGAACTGTCTAGACAGCCTTACTCCATGCAATGAGAGAGACTCAACAACTAGTGTAATACCTCCCACTTTTGCCATTTCTCTACGGTAAAAGATAAGTCGAAGGGTTGCATTTTCTAGCAAAATCACTGCATTTCTCTGCGGGTCTCAGCTGTTGGATTTTTTGATCATACATCCTCAAGATCTAACAGTAGGAACTGGTTATTAAAATGACAGCAGCTATGAGTGAACACAGTTGACAAGTGTAGCCCAGGAGGGAGGGGAGAGCTGGCTTTTATGTCATACATTACTGCTTCTCAGCAAGGAAAACATAACTGGAAATAAATTACAATAAAAAGAAACAAGCTGATCAAATACTCAGCACTGAAAAAAAATGTCGTTGAGAAGAAACTGATTTAACCAGATGCAGTGTAGTGCATAATGACACATTTGAGCTTTGCCCTGTGAAAAGCAAAGGAGACGCTCTTGGAAAATGAGCTCAATGCCTCATAACTTACAGAAAATAAAAGCAGAGACACCCATAGTGCAAAGTCACAGCTGAGAACATTTTCAGTAGCAAAACCAGGCTCACAAATAGCAGGAAGAAAAGAGGTTTCTTTTACTTGTGCCTCAACAGCTGCATACTCAGCATGAGAAGTAGATACTTGCCTCCTCCACTCCAGTCTAGCCAAGCAGGACAGCCCAGGGCCAGCTGAGTGCTTGGAGAGAAGTGGGGCAGCAGTGAGAAATCAGCTATGTATCAAGACTTGCCTGAAATCTACTGGGATAATCTAGCAGGTCTAAAGACTCTGATTCTCAGTTCAAGCAAGGTAAGATTAGACAAATACTGCAGAAGCCAAAAAATAGCAGCAGAAAGCCAGTGCAGTTGCTCTGGAGGAAAGGCTCTTGTATTGGCTGACTGCAAAAGCAGGCCCTTTATCCTTAATTGTTTGCAAACAACTTTCTAATATTGCAGAAAGGATTGTTCTCTAATACAGCAGAAAGTATTGGCAATGTGAAGAAGTTCAAGACAAACGTTCCCCAAATAAACCTGTTGCCCCTACTATTAATAATTTCTTATCATTCTAGAAGTTCCACCAAGATCCAGCTAACCCTGGAGTCTGGGAAAACTCAAATCTACCTAAAAATGGGGCCGGCCAGACCCGACTGCCTGCCTGTACCAGACTTACAGCACAAGCAGTAATTATCTGCAACTGCGTGCTGTTAAGGCAATATTTCTCTCATCCACACAAGTGTCGATTAGCACAACACGCAGAGTGCTCCAGAGGAAAAGCGGAAGGATTATGCTACAAACAGCTCAGCAGCCTTCAAAAGCCTTCACTATGTTAATAGCCCTAAAAGTGACATTTCAGAGCACCAGTGGCACCTGGTCCAGCTGCTCGCGGCTCCGCTTCCATCTGAACCCCTCGCTGTTCATCTCCCAAGCCCTCGGCCCAAGGTGAGGAGGGCTTGTGCCTGCCTACTCAGTGCTAAAATTTATCGGTTAGGCAAGAGGAGAGGACACAGGCTTCTCCTTCGGTTTCTTGTGCACATTCTCCTCTACAGCTGCTGAACGTAACTTTAGCAAACATCAAGGAGAACAGGAGGCTTTACTGAATTAAAATATTTAACATACTGGCTAGTCATCGTTCCCTTTGAAACCAATACCCAGCTGGGATTTGACTTCATGAAGACTGCTACAGTCTTTCCATACCATGTCCCAAAAAAGTTCAGAAGGGAAGCACATTGTTGTATACTTTATGTAGGCCCACAGAAAGATTTGGTTTGGAGTGCACATGCACACAAAAGCTTTTTATCTCCAGCGACCTAACCTTTGATAACTGTCATTGCAAGCATTTTATTTTGCTCACTTAAGTAGCGCTATCAATAACCGCCTTTTGCTCTGAAGACAAACGTGGTCTGCTTTTCCAAGCAAAGAAAAACAAATTACAGACTTAAAACACCCATCAGTTGTTCACTTCAGCAATTCGATCGCTATCTTTTTTTTTTTTATTTCCAGAAGACTCTTCAGGCCAGATAATAGTCACTCTGCTGCCTGCAACGCTGCACTTCAGTCCACAGCATGTGTATTTTTTGAGAGCTTCGGTGAAACATGAGCGAGAGGCACAGATTAGAATCTGGCCTGGAATTACGGTTTGAACTCTGCAAAAACGGATACAGCAGGTCAAATTCTCCTCTCAGTTACACCAGAGTAGCATTCCAATGCAGGACAGAAAATCCATGTTTTTAGCCCTCATTTCTTCGGTTATGTATACAACCCAGAATGATGGGGTTTTTTAGAAGGATTAAAATCGTTTGTAAGAAATCCATGGCAAGCTGCATGTATACAGCTCACTGGCACATCAGCTGAATGCTGGACTGAAGAATAAGAAAGTGTGGGGGTCTGTGTTGTTTGGGAGAAGGCAGATAGGTCTTACTGCCTTGCGAGTCTTCTGCCTCTCTGTGACCACTTCTGGAGTCCGGCTGAGTTTAGGGGAAGCTCTCCAGGCAGCAGAAACTTAGTTGCAGCAGTACAGAGCTCAGCAGGGGTGATTTTACTCAAATACTTGGGGTTCCTCAGTTCTTCTGATTTGCTCTAACAGTATGATAAGACACACAGACCTTCACGCCACCATGGGTAGGTGGCTGCTGCTCCCCATGATATCGAGTCTAACTACGTCTGTTGTCACTCCACTACACTGAAGACAGTGGTGGAGGCATACCCAAAAGCCAGAGAGAGGAACTTGACATTTACCTTGACATGGGAAGAACTGACATAAGAGTAACACCAGAAAGACCCTGCGCAATACAGTCTGGGGAGCACTAGTGTGGGAGCAATGCACGGCATTTCTGATGTGCATGAAACAAAAGCAGTGTTTGGAGCCCCAGAGCCATGTGGATATGAGTGCACATGTGGAGGTGAGTTGCACCCACAGGCACCCAAGTGCGGGTGAGAAAGGGAAAGGGGCACATACATCTCTGGTGCATCTCTGGTGCTGTTGCCCTGGAGTTATTCAAGAGACAGCGTTTATTGGCTCTGCTCCTCCCCTTGCTTACGGTGGAGACACATCGGGGATAAATTTCATCCTGTGATTGTAAGCAGCTGGCCAAAACAATAAAAGTGCAATCTGTAATCGTGCTCAGACTCTTTTTTTCCCCCCAAAGGTAATAACTTCCCCTGACGTACACACATGCACATTGTTCAGAAATATTAGCCATTTCTCCCCTGCTCCAGCTCTGCTAAGTCAGGTAATTGAAGCTTCAAAGGACAATCATGGTTTAATGGAGCTGTGCTTGCCAAAGAAGACAAAGAACTTTCATTAGATTTCTTCAAGCTTATTTACATGAGTTATCTTTTTATAAATTCAACTTCCTTCCAAAGTTGATAATAAGGTGCCTTGAAAAAAAGACAGAAATGGAACGGTTTACTTTGTTGCAAGACAAGTGATTATTTTTGTGATAGAGTGTCTGGTGTAAAGTTCAAAAACAATGGAAGTAATAGTCTTTAGGCAAAACACATAACTATTCCTGATAACAGTCTCCCAGGAAAAACCAGCATTTTTCATAATTCTGCATAACAGCATTGACAAATACCTTCCAGAAGCAGCTGCCATGGTTAATTTCTGCTCTAAGATCTAAAACCAGGGATGGCTTTTCAATTAGACATTATTCATAACTTTTTTTGCATTTTACTTCTTTTGCCTGAGTAGAGAATGGCCATTTCCGAGACAGGAAAAGAACTATTAACATACTAGATTAGAATGTTTCCATGCATTTCAGCCCTTGTCATTCTGACTTGGACACACATATATCCAATTTCTTCACTGTGGAGTCCTCATAAAATCATAGGCATGCTGGCATTTTCCTAAAGTGGCCTCTAAAGTGTGGCAATGAGCCTTGTGAATAGCGAGATTTTAGTGAAGGAAAAACAGAAGCAGAGCAGCTGGGTAATTTGAAATAATGATGGAAGCTACTTTCCAGGTAACAAGTGATCAAAAAATAGGCACAGTGCTTTGCCCTGATTTGTCATTCAGCAGCTGGGATGCACAGAGGAGACTTACCCAAAGCAACCGAAGAGAACAGATGATCAGAAAAAGGATGGAGCAATGCATCCCCCTCTACAGGGAGTCTGCTGTCTGCTTCAACACTTCAACTGCTTCTTTACAGTTTGCGTAAAGACCTGACAAGATAAGCACTCACCTAGGGCATCTGACAAATTAATGTGGGGGTCTACCCACGTGAATTTATCGCAAATAACTACTACAGTTAAATCACGCCTTAGATAGATAAATCTAAATTCACTTGAGAAGCACTCTGTTCTGACCCCAAGATTGCTGTTTCCAAACTTCTTCAATATATACATCAGCAAGCTAATGGTTTGTATGTTTGAGTTTCACTCAAAAAAAAAATAATTTCCATGTCATGAAACAAAAACAACATTAAAGCAAAATATGTGTGCAATAATTAAACAAAAATACAAAGCTCTAGCATGCTTCAGCAGACAACCCAAAAATAGTTTCTAAAAAGATTCTCAACATTTCTAAAATTGAAAGCTGTCATAATAAGAGCATGTTGCAATTGCAAATCTTACTGTAAAAAGTTCCGAACTAAAAGAAACTAGAGCAAGAATTTTTACAAGTCACTTGCCTCAATATTATGGTACATCAACCTTGATTTTTATTACTGCTCTGTATTTTTGCTTTTGGACCAGACTAAAGCCCAGAAATACCAATAAATACACATATGGGGGTGGGGAGCAGAGAAACAGGAGGATTTGGATTTTGTAATAACTGAAAAAATGCAGTACGAGTTCTGTGCTAAAATCCCGGTGAGTTGTCATTTCATCTAACTGATTAGCTCCATCCATAATTAAAACCCAACTTTTCTCCCTGCAGGCTATGAATCAAAACATGTGTCCGAGAACTGCGCGGGAGGGACAGCCCGGGATGGGACCTGGGCTCAGGTTCAGGGCACAGCTCAGCCTCACTCCATCAAGACTAGACGCCAGGAGGAAAGCAACTTGCCAAAACATCCATTTCACTGACCACCTCTTATTCAGTGGAATATCACATGTTTGCAAATAAAACTGCTAAAAATAAAGAGGGTAGCCGCTCTGCCTTTGCACTGATGGGAAAGGCAGATGTTGCCTGCAGCTCTACCCACCACAATTTTATTCTCAATTTACCCACCACCCCCTGTTTTACAGCTCACCCTGCGGTAAGATACTGGAAGTCAGAGCTGCTGATTGCCAGTATGAACCTCGTGCTGGTGTTTATAGTGCCTCATACCGGCAGCCTTTGCTGGAAAACAATTTGGAAAATATCAAGAAATGTTCTCCAGTCATTCCAGTGGGAACCCATGAGAGCTCTGAATTAACCTTGGCCAAAAAGGAAATTAAAAGGGAAATAAAGAAAACGAGTGAAGATAGCATTCCTGATAGTGCACTCAGTTTATGTGCCTAAATCCTGCTCTCAGATAGAAATGGGCGACTCGGCTGCTTGAGCTGCTTGAGCTCGAGCAAAGAATTTGGCACCCACATTTCTAAACACAGGTCACTGCAAAGCAAATCGTCTTTGCTGCCCTTTGCGGGACTGCAAAAGGTCATTTCCCAAAGGCGCAGGGTCCCAGGAGAGGGGGAGACCCCCGAAGCACTGTGGCAGAGCACAAAAGGCAGCATGAAATAGCAGAAAATCGGTTCATCTCCATCTCTTCTTAAGGCAACTGAGTCTTTCTGCAGCCTCCCAGGTATGACTGTGCTTGTGTTTGACAGAATGAGATGCCAGTGGTGTGGCTGATGTCCCAGCCTTTCCAGGCCTCCTCTCATCTGTCTCATCAGGAGTCTAGTGGTCTCATGATCATCTCAGCTTCATCTCATTTCATAGATTTAAGCTATGCCAACACAGGGCGGATGCCCTTTCCCACTCTGTGTTTGCATCCCTCCTGGATTTGCCACACCTTGACATTTGTCTGCAGTCAAATGTCAGCGCTTTACTGTGGGACTTCTGTAAAATAAATATTTGAATTGCGATTTCTCCTAGTAACAGAAAGCTCCTGCATCGATTTGGGAACACTGTTGTTCTACACCGTGTAAGACCAGGAACGAATGGGCAAGATGCATTTTAAAGAAGCCAAACAGACTACAGTAAATGCACTGGCACCCAAAACTAGGCAACAACACAGCAAAAAATGAGCCCAGATTTCTTTAATCAAGCTGACATGTGAGTTGTTCAGCTGTGGCTCATCTCTAGTGGAAATGCAGCACATGCCGAGTATTTCAATGATGTGGTGAATGCAGTCAGCACAGAAATCCAAGTGCAGAGAAACACGTGGCTGGTTTTACATGAGGTACAGCATGGTCTCATCTCAAACTCCCTCACCTTCAACCCACCTCCATCTATCCAAATATTTCTGAAAAATGTCTAAACTGCCAAATGGTCGGCTGTATGTCCCCTTATCCATAGAGGTGTGCTCTCTGGTGTGCCTTTACTGGCCAGGAGATCACCAAAGGGTACACACAGGTGAAAATAAACAACTGGAACTTGTAACTTGATTGTTTTGCTTCTAGCTGGAGGTATTTTTTGTATTACTCGTTTGTAGCTCCTTCATTAAGCTAAATAATTTGGATGCCTTTATGTGTGCAGGCTGGCATGGTGAGGCAGCAAGACCGGACCTCCAGGCCCACCAGGACTCCCACTGCTCCAGAGGAAATAGCTGTGTGAGCATCTCTGCTTGGAGTAGGTTCCGGAATAACTATTTTGCCATCAGCCCCGTGGTGATACCCTTATTCCCAAGCTCTCAGTCCAGATGAGGAATGAGTGGTGAGCTCAGACCTCTGGAAAGAGAGGCCTGCACTCCAGAATCGGTGTCTAACAATGAATTTATGCCATAATACCTTTTCCAGAATTTCCAAGTCTTAGTGCAAGGGAAGCAAAGTGGGGACGGCTCTCTGTGCCAGCTAAACCTGCAGCAATTCTGCATTTGATTGTACTCCCCAGAAAGAACAAGAACTATTTTGGTTGCAAAAGGAATGTTCCATAGGAACAGCAGGAGGCAAATCCTGGAGCCTTGACTTGCCTGTTCTGCTGGCTGACACTCAGCCAGTATTCCCGGTAAGGACAGAGGGAATTTACCTGCACACAAACTTCATGTTTCAGCCCCAAGGGACTATTGATAACTAAGAAAAAAACCTCTTTCTGCCTCTAAAGCAGGAGCACCTGGGAATCGAGGGGAAGTCTGAAAGCTCCTAAGGAAGGAAAAGATTTCTATGGAGAAACTCCTCATTGCAGGCGAATTATAACTGGAAAAAATCAAAGCTCTGGAGGGTTTTATGCAACAGTAGCCAAAACCTTGAAAGAAAACATTGTTAAAGGTTCGCATTTTCTCTTTTCTTTGGGGGGACCGTTTCTTCTGGAGTGGCCTACATTCTCAGGCCTGAATGCTCCCAAATTAATTGCTTTGCATCCTCTTCCCTCCCCCTACCCACTTTTCTTTCTCTCTCTGTAGCTTAGTCCCAAGCTGGTGAAGTCTTGGCTGGGGTCCGTAATGAACTGGTAGAATGATAAAGAGATGCTGGCCTGGAGAGAGGCGGGGGACCGAAAGCCTGCTAATAAGACCAGGATCCCCTACTTACGCCATGCCCCACCGCAGGGAAGCCATTAAAGACCCGCGGAATAGAAGAGAAAAGGAAGAAAGTTCTTTCAGAGAGACCTCCCCTCCCCGGGCCCTCTCCAGCACTTTTTCAGAACAGAGCCCTCGACATGGCTAATCCCTCCACCGCTTAATGAACTACAAGCTTCCCTTTCACTCGGACAAAAGTTTCTTCCCTTTCTTGGGCCTAATCGCAAACAAATGGTCCCCCCACCATGATGCCTGTTAAAAATCCATTCCCTTTTTTGAGGCTGCGAGGCAGGAGGAATGCCACTGGCAAGAATAGGTACCCTTGAAATGAGCTCCTTCTGCACTTCTGAGAGATAAGTGTGAGATGACATTGGAGCTATAATGGAAAAAATATTTTCACAAGGCAGCATCTGTTGTTTCAGTGGATGCAGCCCCATTTTTGTTCCAGAATGCTTCTGTGCATCTGTCTATATCTTTTCTGTCAGTGAAACAATTACCTCCCGCCCGCCCTCCCTCTCCACACACATATATTACTGCTAGGAATGTTGCATGGCTGCACAATAAAGCTGCCACAGCCTGTGCCGAGTTTCGTACAGACAACAACTTACTGCAAGACAGAGTTATCGGTTTGCTTCCAGAACGAAATAGTAGGCATGTCTTTTACAATTTACTACTTCACAATGCGTGGGATGAGCTCAAACATTGCCAGTTCCATACAGGAAAAGGAAGATATGCGATCTAATTGAGTATAAAAATGTTGAGCATCCAAATTTTATTTCGGTATATAAATAATTATCCTTATTTCAGGATAATAAAGAGGTAAAGCATGTGCAGCTCTCACTTCTGCTGAGTAACAACGAAACCAGGCCACTTGTTTCAGTGTTTAACATTCCAAATACAGTAAGACTATTTTGTTTCGGATGAGTTCTTAGATGACCATTCAAAGTTGATTTCCCCAACTTTATAAAATACACCAGTATCAGAGCGGGGAACATGCCAGGTCTGCCAAGCCTTGCTCCAGAGCTACGTCCTCTGTCTCACACTCCTGTGTGACAAGAAGATGTACAGACTTTAAAGCAAGTAGGGATGTTTGATCATTTAATCTGAACTCTCATCTAGTCAGTGCTGCTGTACCTGGTGAAAACATTTTCCAGGAAATCTTCCACAAATAAGCTGAAGACATCAAAAGATGGAAAATCCATGCTTTCCCTCAGCAGTTTGTCCCAGGGGTTTTTCACCTCCACTGCCTGGTTAGTTTTTACCTTGCTTTTGTCCAGACTGACCTTTTAGCTGTCATATCAGCTTATGCCTTTCTTTTGCTAAATTATAGAGCTGTTTAATATCCTGTATCTTCTGCTCATGAAGTCCTTGCACACTGCAATTAAGTCACCTCTCAGTCTTCCTGTTGATAACGTTTACAGCTGGAGTCCTTTAAACCTCTTTCTTTGAGGCCCTTTCTTCATCATGTCAACATTTTTGTGGCTTTCTATGTAGCCCCCCCGATATGTCAGTGTGCTTTGAATGCACGGGCCCTTTGGTTGTGTGCAACATCTCTCTGTCTCGCCAGTGCTGTTCACATGGCAAAACAACCTCCTGCTCCCAACAAATGAGACCACACTAGCCCTTTTGCAATGGCATTGTTTACATTAATATACAATCATATTAAAGAAATAGAGGTACTTAGCACATAAAAATGCCTTTCTAGACTTACTGAGGGAAAAGGCAGACTTCAACTTGTTTGCAAGACAATATTTAGTTACTGGATTTGACCTGAAGGGATGGGAGAAGGAAAAACTCCCAACCCTATCCCAGCACAGAGCCTTGGGACACAGGCTTCTCTGATGCTCCCATTATAAGGAAACAGTGGAGTCTGAATCCATGTCTCAAAAGACTTCACATACAGTTATTTTGTATTTTAAAAGGGGGAAAAAAATCTGTGTACGGATTAAATGGGCAGCTGTAAATCAATTCAGACCAAACGCTCACAACGGATAAGAGTTTACATCAAGGAGCATCACATAAGACCTGAAGTATGCCTCTGGGGCATCACATATTCAGTGTTTCCTTTCCTATTACAAACCACCACAGCAATAGTAACTGCAGTTTCCTAACATGCCCCTGTGTAGATACACAGAGTTCTGGGTATGCCACCAGCAGCCCACAAAGCCTGTCTGGGAACTCATAGATGCGTTTTTCCTTGCAGGGCTCCCAGTAGCTCTTGCTCCTGTTCTGCTCTGCTACCACAGCCTTCTGCCTGTGCTCTGGGTAAGTCCAACAAATGCAGAAGCAGTTGAGAAAATGACAAGTAGGAACACTAACACAATCAGAGCTGTGCAAAGTGATCTCACATTGTCGCGTACCGCAGAGGAGAGAGAAGCTGAAACTTGCTGGTGTGAACAGGAGCTCTGTGGCTTTGAGCCCACCTTGAACCACCACATTTATCTAAAAGAAGGGTGATGACACACGTTTGGACCAACGAGGCTTTAAACTGAACTAGTAACAACTATACACAATCAGGAAAATGCATTTTTGACAGAAGAGGTCTCTTTTAAGGCCATTTCCCACTGCTACACCACTGAATTATGGCTCACTTAGGAGCAGCTCTCCCTGTCGAAGTGGCAGAGCCCCCTCAGTATCTGGGTTACTCCAGGCTTTTGCAAGAGTAGCAAGCAGCTGATCATCACCGACTTGCAGCAGAGCTTACACCACAGTCCAGGTGAATCTTTGCCAATGTCTGTTAAGCACCTAGGACATGAGAAGTGACAAGTATTAGTACTTTCCACCATGCATTTCTGACTCTCCAGAGCAGGCTCAGTTTCAAAGGGCTGGATTCCATTCTTATTTCTCTCAAGCCTGTCTGCCCATCAGTACTTGCAGGGTCAAGCATGGGAGGAGGGGACATCCACCCAGCAAATCAAACAGCTACAAAACAAAAGGAATCCCATTCAATTATTCCCAGCAAGCGGATTAAGCAATGAAAGCGACATACAAGTCCTTTGTGTGGTGTTCTTGCAATTATGTTCATTTTTCCTACATTACTAATACGCTACTAGAAACCAGACACTATACCCAATAATGCGAAAACAAGACAAAAGAATGGAGCCAAGATGGGGAAGAAACTGTGGAAAATGCAAAACAGTAAACTATTCCTCTTAGCAAATGTTAAGAACCAGCAAGGGTACGTTATTTCCAAGCCCCAGACTTGAGAAGCAACGAACGAGGAGCAAAGCAGCAAACGGTGGTGCAGCAGATCAGAAATTGCTGCCAACTGCCTGTCTGGAGAGCTTTGCTCGGAACTATGGACTTGAGGATAAAGCAAAAACCTGTAGCAAGAGACATCAAAATGTAAGCATCCTTGAAACAGGAAGGGTCCAGGCTTCACGGGGATTCCACCCTTGTGGACTCTACCCTGCCAGTGTCAGAGAAAGCAGGCAGAAAGGTTTTGTGAATGTGTTACTAGAAAAAGTAACTAGATCATGTTACCGTTGTGAATCAGTGCAGCTGCACTGGCACCAGCAGATCTAAGTCAAAATATACTATCTGAGATCCGGGCTTCAGAGACCGGGCAAAAACAGATGAGGGTAATTGTCTTGTGATGGGGTTATAAAGGAGTGGGAATGAAAAAAACCACTATGGTCTATGTACATCCTAGATGGAAACAGTAAAAATGGATTCTTGCTTGTGCTTTTTTCCAAGACCACTTACATACTCTGACAGGGTAGGACTGGAGCAGGTCTGACAGGTCTCGTAGTCTTTCTCTGCCCTTTTGCAGAGACTGGTGTGCAGTGTGCTGAGCCCTCCATGTCTCCCTCTGGTTTCTGGCCACAAGGATTCAATGCGCTAAGACTTCTAGTACAGAAATGTATCCGTCGTGGGAGAGTCTCCAGCCTACCAAAGTCATACGGTGCTCCCTTCTGTGGAGACGGCTGTTAATTCTCCTTTACACTTCTTATCCCCCTTGTTTTCGAGGTGTAATTGTAGGGTGATACATTAGAATTTCCCCATTAAAGTGCCATTACAGAGCAATACTTTTCTCCTAAAGTGCTGATAAAAAGTGATATACAACATTTGAGGGACGATCACCTTTACTGCTGACTGCTTGGAATAGTGACTGCAGCACAGCTGTTGAGAGTGGAGACCACTGTAGCACTCTTCAGTGTGGAATACGAGTCTAACAAACTATTTCATTCAGAATTTCATTCACAAGGTCACCGTCATGTTAAATAGTTCTCAGTTAAATTCCTGCTAACTACCAGCAGCTACTAGTTTATCAGTGCATCTCTATCTACAAGGTAACCAACAACACACCTAAGCCTGAACTAAAGAGGGCAAAGGAACCGACTACAAACTTTACTGGATATAGCCTTTCCCTTGTGTGACCAGAGGTATTTTCCAGAGCAAAAGTTAGATGAAAGGTTGGGAGGAGATCTACTGTATCAGGATGGGCAAATGTGCATGTATGCATATATTTATCACTGCAGTCCTCCCAAGGACTCAAAGCGCTTTCTGCAGAGGGATATAGTTTCTTTACTGGGTGATGTCCAAGCGTCAACTTCTGTTGTTGGCTTTAACTAATGAAACATTCTGACAATAAACCACAGCAAGCCACATGCCACATCCATCGTGCTGAACCAGTGTGTGTTTGCTCATGCATTTTTGAAAGCACATTTTCCTTGATGAGCCTGTAATTCGACGCAGTGGGTCAGTGCAACGTGCACTAAATGGGATGGGAGAGTCCTTCATGGTATCATTCACACGGCCAAAGATCTGAAGCAAATCTATTAAACACATTATGTTATTCCAGATATTTAGCTGTGGAAACAAGATCAGGACCTGGCTTATGATCACAAGAAAAATGTCCCTTATGACCTTTGTCTTTCAAGAGTGAGGGGAAAAATCTGCCACTTGAACATTTATAAGGTTTACTGATACGGATTCCAACCTGCACCAAAGAGGACCTAATGAGTGGGCCAAATGTGAAATCAAAGTAAGTAAGGATTTTACAGCAGTTCAGATTCAGGGCTCCAGTTGTCAGTCCAACCAAATGTTGATCTCTTTCTATTCCAGCATCTTCCAACCAAAGCAACACAGGATTCCCAGTGTCTCTTGAGAACACAACGCTCCAAATAGCCTTCGAGTTTTACTATACAATACCAACATACATATACTTTAGAATTACACCTGTGCTTCAGCATAACCCCACTTATTTTATGAGAAAGTATCTTCGTAAAATTCTTTCTGTAAGAGAGTGAGAAAGGGAATCTCCTCCCATAAATACTGCCCCATAGCCATGAAGAAAGCCCAGTCCCCAGTGAGGCAGTTGCCCCTGTTGTAGAGGGCAAATACAAGGAGGTGAAATACCTGTCTAGTTCAGCACTAACTCTTTAATGTCATATACATATATATAAAAAATGGTGTGTGTGTGTATACATATCATAGAATCATAGAATGGTTTGTGTTGGAAGGGACCTTTAGAGGTCATCTAGCCCAACCCCCCTGCAGTGAGCAGGGATATCTTCAACAAGACCAGGTTGCTCAGAGCCCTGTCCAGCCTGGCCTTCAATGTTTCCAGGAATGGGGCATCGACTGCTTCTCTGGACAACCTGTGCCGGTGTTTCACCATCTTCATGGTAAAAAATTTCTTCCTCATATATAGTCTATATCTACCCTCCCTTAGTTTAAAGCTATTATCCCTTGTTCTGTCACAACAAGCCCTGCTGAAAATATTTTCCTCATCTTTCCTATAGGCCCCCTTCAGGTACTGAAAGGCTGCTACAAGGTGTCCCCACAGCCTTCTCTTCTCCAGGCTGAACAGCCCCAATGGTCTCAGCCTTTCCTCATAGGAGAGGTGCTCCATTCCTTTGGTTTCATTTGTGTGAAATAAATGAAACCATTTCCCCTTAGTACAGGTGCTCAGAAAGCTGGTATTTTCACATTGTATTTGTGAACCAAACAAGACTTTGCTGGGAAATAAACAAAGCATACAGGCTGTCCTGCTATGGCTTTTTCCAAGAAGACTGATGACATGAGCAGCAAGACGTGTCATCCCTTGCTGCCATGGGGAACAGTTAATGGGTCAGATCCTGCCAGTTATGCCATGCAGTGTACCCCACCATTACACACTGGGAACTGTGGGAAGGGAGCAGTCAGGCTTTATTGCCATTTCCACGAGGAATAAACCCTGATTAGACTGGCCAAGGCAAACACTGGCCTGCCCTCCCACCTGCCATGAAGGTCAGGGCTCGTGGGGCCAAGCCAAGTGCTGGCTGTCATCTGCTGAATCCGTGCCATTCCCCACACAGACGAGGCTCTACTTTTCCAACACTCAGCTACGGCCAGGCCTGGCAGATGCTCTTCACTGGTGATGCCAGGACTTTCTCCTTGGCTTGGCTTCTTCCATTTGGATGGGAGTCATCTTTAGCGGCAGACAGCCTGACGCCTGACAAGGGCTGCCCTGCAGGCAGGATGCGACCCCTCAGCCTTGACTGAGGGCTCCATTTTCTATAGCCTCTGAGTCCACACTCCAACCCCAGAGGCAGAAAAGAGATGAGCCCGTGGTGCGCAAGGGTGCTGGGCCTACCCCTAACTGCTCAGCAGATGAAGACAAGAAATGTGGTCACTCCATCTGCTGCAGAGAACCTAAGTCTATAAAATAGCAGAGCTGGCAAAGTTTCTCATAAAGCCGGTGCTCTTTGTGATGAAGGCAAAAGAAATCTGTTAAACTAAAACCCCGACTATAATGGTCTTTTTACATCAAAAGAGAACTTAGGAGCTTTGTTGCTTCCACAATAATAATACAAAAAGAATCACTTCTAAGGAAACACAAATCAAATATTTGTTTTCTTTGCTGGCAGAAAGGGTGAGGTTTCTCTCATCTGCTGCACAAGTAATTTGTGTGCACTCCGCTCGTGTAACAGTATCCCTCTCCGCCATCAAAGCGGTGTGGGCAGAGTTTAATCACTGCCCCTACTTGCTCTGCTTACAAGCCTTGCCTTAGAAGACAGGTCTCCCTTTGGAGAGGGATTTTACCATCAAATCCCTCATTTCAATGCCACACCCACCACACAAGATCACAAAGAAAGGGGATTGTTTAAACACAAAACCACAACTGTTTGATCACAGCAGTGTTATCACTTATAAAAACTGCAGCATCTTTCAAATTTCCAGGTATTTATATAAGAAATAGCTAACGTCCACTCCATGTCTTAAATACATATTATTCTTTTTTCACCAAAGACAGCCAACTTAAACCTGGAAAATGAGAATGGCATTTATATACATAACACATAAATAAGTTATACTCTCCTTCCTATGCATTAGAGGTCTACCTAAAGATTAGCCCAAGCTAAAAGCCAGGATCTAGCTAACACCAAGTTGTGAAGGCCAATTTGCAGTAACGTATCAAGAGGATACCCTGCAGCAGAGAAATTAGGGACCCTTTCCCCATCTGAACCAGACCTAAATTCTAGCAGAGCCCTTCGCTCAGGCTAAATGGCTTTCTAAAATATCAGTATTGGCTGTGTTTTATTTCTGATGCAAGCACTATGCAAACTTCTAAGTTCAGATGGAAAAATTTAGGAACAAAACATGCAAAATATCTTGAAATAAATCACTGCCTGGCTATAGTCCAGTGGCCTTGCAAAGACGTATGTTAAAAGTGTGTGAAAGTGACTAACAGAGAGCTCTTGAGATAAATTTGAGAATGGAACAAAGTGAAGAGCACAGAAAAATGCAGAATTTCTGCTCTATGGAGAATTCTGACATTTCAACATTTGTTTTATATCCCGGGTCTAAAATGTTGACATGTTCCATTATTTGTCTAATGGACCAAAATATGAAACTGTTTCATTGTCACGTTGTCAAATCAAAACAGTTTTCTCAAAAACTAGACACCTCATTGTGATGTATTCTAAAAGCGCGAAATGCTGAATTTCTTGCTGTGTTAACACCAGACTGCCTTCTTGTCCTATTGCACATTGCCTTATGGGAACTGTAGTTCCCAGCCATATTTCATCTTCCAATAGGTATGCAGAATGACTGATCTTCGCAATGGATCAAGCAAGTTCGGACAAGAGATACAGGTATTGTAGTTAAAAAATAGCCCATGGGAAAGAATGTAAGACTGAAGTAGAACTGCTAGAAGGTGCTTGCTGCATTGGTAGAAGCAACTTGATACCTTATTGAGCTGACTCAAAACAAAGTAAGCTGAGTCAGATTCAATAAAACAAAATATTTTAATTTGAATCAGGCATACTCAAATAAAATTTCTTTGAGATTTTCCCAACAGAAGAACTGATATTTTTGGCATAATCAGAAGTTTTCTGAACTAATGGGTTTATAATTTTATGGAAATTCCTTTTTCCATTAGAAAACGTCTCCAGCAGAAAGCTTCCAAAGAGCTTTCATAAACTCTGTAGGTGGAGACAGCAACCATCTTTCTGTTCATCATACACTGGCTAGTACAATAGGGTCCCAGCCTGTGTCGGGGCTCCTAGTCATTACCTTGTTACGAGTATCATTAAATACTAGAAGAAATACACTCCTAATGTGTTTTTTGGTAATAGCTTTTTTGGTTTCTTGCGGTATATATTCTTTCATCTCCAAACCATAAGTCATTTCTACATTCATGAAGTTTCTTGCATTGCCATATAAAGAACTTCTCCTTGCATCATGAAAGAAGTTGGCAAGTCTTCCTACCCCTGGCAAAATTTTACTGAACATGGCTCAAATGCCAAATTTACTATGAAAACATCCAGAAGAGAAGCCTCACACTGATTTCTTGTACTTCACCAACACACCACCCACTAGGTCTTCTCCTGTGGCTAGCAATTCATAGGCAGGAGAATAAGGGATCCGTTTCACGCTGGGCTTCATTCTCATGGCACACACTTACTCCTCCAGGCAAGAGAATTTATTTTCTGGGCCTGGAGGAAAATATTTGACAGTAACTGATCAGGACGAATGGCTGCTGTGTGCCTCTCCAAGTCAGTGACACATGGTAACGCGCCATCCAGAATTTGTACTACTGCAGCTTAAAACACATTAGGAAAATAGCTCGATCAATAAATCCTCAATGAATGCACTACCACATTGCCGCGTTATCACACGAGTGGAAACAACAAATGTGTCACTCCAGTGATTGTTTGATGTGAAATCATGTGGAACGCCTCATTTGGAGAGCTGCCCGGTCGGCCTCTCTGAAACCGATCCCCCTTGTGCCATGTTAACGAACACCGGAGCGTGAAATCCAACCTCGCATCTGTGCTGCTGCAATCTCATTTCGTGCCTGCTACGTGTCAGCGTCTGTTTTTATTTTCTGGCACCTTGAGCAAGTGTTAGCAACTCTAAATAATAAGTGACACACGGACACTTTGCTGGGAACAAGCACCTGGACTGGAGCACGGCATTCATTAAACCCTGACACATTCACCCTCTGCACTCCTTTCAGTACCTTCCTTTCCTTCCCTTACCACACGATTACTCATGTGCCTACTGGCAATGTGAGAAATGGAAAATATAGCATGCCCCACTGGCCTAACAACTGGACCATGATTCCAGCAAAACTCTCCTCCTCTTTGGTCCCTTTTATCCTTTCTGCACGGCACATTTAATAAAACCACAGGCACACCTTGGTCGGCTTCCTCATTAGAGAAGATTAGGCACTTATTTTTCTTCACTGCATTGAAACCAGAGATGCCATACACAGGTGCAGTCAAGCTAAAAGGGTATGTATGTTTTGCTTTAGACAAGAAAACAAATTTCAGGGGAAATTAATGGCATCTCCATAGCTTTGTAACATGCAAAAAGTCTGAATTTTTGATGCACATCTTCCATGAAGTTGAACTTCAAAGAAAGTAAAGAACAGAGTGCACGCCACGATGGTTTTGAGACCAGAGGTTAGTGCTCTCTTACCCTGTGTAACTAATCACTCACCACCACAGCATGACCAGGGAAGGAAAGAAGAAGGCGTGCTCATCACTCCTTTTACAAGCTTGAGGAGGTGAATTAACATTGAAATCTGTATTCTCGTAGAAAACAAAAGAAATGTACCTTGCCAGCGTGACTGGCCTAACCTATGCCATCCTAGTTTCTAGTAAAGAATAGACAGACTAAAGGTCTTTGTGAATAAAGAACCTAAAGTGGCTTTCACATTTAGCTTCAGATCCCAGCTTCTGTATCTGATGAGTCAACAGAATCAGAAAGATGCAGAAGAAGATGCATGTTCGGTAGCTTGTGGGTGCTCAGGAAGTAGCCAGTCGTCATCTAGCCATCACCATAGGATGTGCTGAATTAAACAGCTACTGTCCTCCAAAGAGAAAGCTGTGTCTGGAAGGGTGGAAGGACGATAATGGCTATGCTGTACTGCACTGGGTAATGCAGGACAAACTAAACACTTCCATACCATGTGAAAGAGGAAGAGAGATTTATAGCCTTTACCTACAGCAAGTTCAGTCCAACGAGCTAAGCATGGGATGACAATGAGGATATTTCACAGAGCATCTACTTTCATTGACTGACCATCCACTGCCATTAGCAAAGACAATGACTGCTCCTTAAGCCTCTAGTCATGACATGTGTGAGTTTCGTTTTGCTTGTTTTTTAAAAAAAGTTTTCCAGGGATTACTTGGAGTATTTACCCAGGCACAACATGCAGCCTGAACTTCCCAGTGGCAAAAAACTCTCTTGGCTAAAATGATGCATGAAAGTAATACTAAAACATTAAGAAAAAGTATATATATATACGCACACACATATATATACAGGTACCCTAAAAAACACGGACAAGAAAAGATTGATGATGAAGAATGTCATTAGCGTTTAAAAAACACAGCCTGCAAAAAACTCCAGTTGAAGGAGTGAAACACTAGGGACTCATCAAGCCAAAATCAATAAAGCAGCATTTAAAAATCCATCTCCAGTTCAGGATAAGCCTGTTGCTGTATGGGGAAGGAAAAACCATCAGTGGTAGCACAGAAGGGACAGAAGCAAAAGCAAACTGTGGAGACTGCGTACCCTGAGAAGAGAGAAGACTGTTAGAGCATAAACTGCATCATCCATCGAACAGGTAACCATGCAGCAGGTTGATGCAACGTGCATACATCTGAGGCTGGAAGAGTGCAGAGCTTCAGGTTGTGAGATTCAGTCTTCAAAAGGAGAGACTTCAGGACAACCAGCTCAACTCGAACTCTCAGCCAAAATCTGTGGTGAAAACAGCCAATGCGTTGTTCAGATACAAGCAGAATGCTACACAGCAGAGGACAGGTGATCTGACTGTACATGCAACAGTATCTGAGATAGTATTCTTGGACCAAACTCCATGTCATGACTCAAAAATTAAATGGAAAGAACGAAGAAAAAAAAAGAGTACAAAAGTGAGCCAAAAACAATTAAGAGAGCAGGAGAAAACACTTCTAAATGTTTAAGTACTCAACACATCCTAATAGTTGGAAAGAAGCCTGAGAAGTGTATTAAGCCCCCTTAAAAGATTCCACTACATAACCAGCACATAAAATTGTGGCCTCTGCAATCTTGATGAACCAGGTAAAATATAAGCCCATGGCTGGTGGTGGAAGTCAGCAAATGGCAAAGGAGAATTTGTGGCAGTACAAGTTTTTACTGTTCATTCAGCAGCATCTTCAAGTCCTTGAGTAAACAATTTTCTAACCTTTTACTGGATACATACATAGACGTACAGCTGTAATATGGGACTGAAGAAGTCAACAGTTTTTCCACAGCAGATCTTTCATGGATTCCTAAACCTGTCATTTTTCATTAAATTTAATCTTGGCAGGTAGCGATGTTTAACCCTACTTTCTCACAATAAAAGCAAAAACCAAACAACCAAACCTAAATATTTCACCGTTTTTCCAAACAAAAGGAACTAATGTAGCGTAGGTAGCAATTGCGATGACATTTGAGATTATCCTATAATCCATTTTTAGTCTTTCAGCTGGAGCATGGAGACTGGATGGTTTGAAATCTGTGAAGCTATTTGATTTTAAAGGCTTAACAGGCAAATAAAAGGCAATGCAGGCCAACGACACCAAATCTGCTGTACAATCTGTAGTACACTGGATCCAGATTTTCTACGTGTCCTCTGTTTGCTTACTGTGATATAAACAGTTACAGCAAACCAGAAATATGCACTGTCTGTGCAAGATGGACTGGAATTCTGTCCTTACTCATGTCTGATCTGTTCACACAGAAGTCAGCACGATCAGCCAGAGGAAGAGAAGTTCCCAAGACAGAAGCTATTTAACAACAACAACAAAAAACCCTAAAAAATTTGATCATGAAGGAGGAAAGGTCATGGGGAGCAGACTATGCATCTTTATATTCTTTGTATCGTATTGTAGTGCGCAATTAGCTGTTGTCCACTAACTTAATCAGGAAGACATATTTTAGAGAGTGACAAGTAAGAATGAATACAGCCAGTCTTGTTTTCACTGCAGGACACAGAGACTGGGTCTGGATGTCTTTTTGAAGCATTCATTTGCCAGGCAGAAAGGGAGCCTGAGGACAGCAGGCTTCAAAAAGAAAAAAATATATATCCCAAAAGTCATCTAAAATATAGGGCTACACTGTCAGCTAGTGTAAATGAATGTAACTAACTCCACGTACGAGCAGGAGCATCTATAGTATAAACCAGAGGAAGATCTGTCCATGACAAACTGAAATTGTGCCCTTGGTCACATTTGATCTATTCACAAAAATATGCATGCCTTCTGGGGTCAATTTTACTACCTGTTCAAGTTTGTTTGGGGAGTAGGTGCAGCTATGTCTGCTGGGAGAAGCAGGAGGGGCAGAGGGAGTGCTCTAGCATAAAAAGCACTACATCATTAAACATCTCAAAGAGCAAAGTCCACCCTCAGTTGCACAGAGAACAATTAACCCCCTCCGAAGCTCTGCTCCAGACGATCAGTCCAATGCCCAGTTCTCACTACTCTTGTAGCGAAACTCCTGGTAGAGTTGTTCTCTCCAAACTTTGTGTTGGCACAAAACAGGAGCAACTTTGCTGAAATAACTGTCACGGCCATTCTACTGTACGGTCGAGCTGCTTGTAAGTGGAACGCAATCAGAAATAAGAGAGAATTTATCTGTTGTGAACGGCAGCGTGCTCCAGTTCAGAGCAAATTCCTTGTCTTTTATGCACGCAGCTCTTTGTGGTTTTAACCTTAGCATAGTCACTGGTAAGTCAATAGTAACAGAAGGGGCTGGGGGAAGGATGATTTATTTTTCCTTCTTGCTGCTGCAGAGCAACTGCATATTTTCCTTGTCAACAGCTGTGGTTCATATACACTATAGATAGGCAGAAAGAGGAAAAAAACCCCACCCAATAAATAAGTTGTAGGACTCTAAGGAATTGTTATTACATGCTGAGCATGCCAATATAATGCTATTCACAGTCTCCTCTCTAGGTCACTAGAGATTACAGCATCCTTTGTCCAAAGCAGTTGCTCTGCCCCAGGACTGCACGCAAACCTTCGTCCTTCTGCCGTACTGCCAAACCCTGATGGAGGCTTTAACCAAGGAAGAGTGAACAAGTCCCACTTGTGCACCTAACTGAAATGCTCTTCACACCAAATTACCACGTGCCTGTCTACCCTCTTTCTTTGTAACCATCTTCCATGCTTCTTTTCTGCTGCCTTCCATGGGACTACTCGTGTCTGTAATCTCTTCCCAGTCCCAGTCCTCTAATGCCTTCCACATGCTTCTGCTGGGAGGTTTTACTGACATTAGAGTCCACAAGGACACATAATCTTGACACTGGCAGGCAGTGACACTCCTACTTGCTTTTCACCTTCTCCACACACAGCATCTTACTTATGGCTTAGGATGCTGGAAACTCCAAGAGGACAACTCTGGCTATGCTCCCTTTTAGCATAAAGGCTCACACCAAAGACAGTGGGGCTGCTGTGTCTATCCCAACCACTTCTTTGTAACAGTAACTAATCACTCCATCTGCCCCAGCAGCAAATTAAACATGGAAATATAAACTGCTGCGAATATGGTGGCATAAGAATGCTATTTTGGCTGCCATAGCTCAACTGATGAGGGGTAGCTCATTAAATGGTGATTGCACCAGCACTGTTCAACAAAATCTTGGGATTTTAGGTTGCTTGAATTTAGCTATAAATTCCCTAGCACCTTACTGGCATGAAGACACAAGTGCATTCAGACTCAGCCCTCTGCTTCAGCTTTCTTCTGGGTAGGATAGCAAATATTGCCAGCTGTCCACAAACACAAAACACAACTGCTAACGTAAACCTTCACCCACCATCTGACCCAAACTAAAAACGTATTCAAAGGGGTAAGAAGTCCTTACTTTACTCTAAAAACTGTCTTGAAGTATTTTGGCCTTTCCTAAAAAAGCTGATGTCACAGTTTCATGATAGAGGCTGTTCACAGAAATGTTGATTAATCTTTATATTGTGACAGTGTCTCAAAAATGCCTCTGTCAGGTCCCCAGTGACTGCAGCACTCTTTCCAAAAGCATTCAGCCTACTGAAACACCAAACCATTTTACTTGGCTGAAGATGGGGAGAACAAGAAATTAAGCTCAATTATTTAGAGTTCCAGTGAAATCCAAGCAAACCCATTTATCCATGCCGTTTTGAGTGGAATTTTGTCTTTCGAGGAGCTCAGCAGAAGTTGAGGTCAGTAGAAAGAACAAAATTTGGTTTTCCACTGTCTTGTTTTCACCAGAGAGATTTTTTGCTGAAAAATAACACAGTATCTGAGCTTCTCACAGCAACAATGCTATCCAAGTTCTTCAGTTTGAGATCTCATTTCATGCATGTAATACTGGCTCCATAAATGGCTCTTGGAGAAAATCGTGTTACAAACATAAACATGAGGAACAGCTGCATTCCGGCAGAATAGTAGCTATTCTCAGGTAGGTGAGTAAGCACACAGAGCACCCAAAACAATTTTAATATTCATCTTAATAAATAAATGGTAGAAAACAGTCAGCAATAGTCACAGAGATCCTGCAGCCAGGCTGAAACCTGCTGTCAGACTGAACACCGTGGAAAAGTGAGCAGCATTGCTGGCATTTCCACAATGCCGGTTGGAAGGAACGCTATAACCACTGATTGCCACTTCACTTCTTCCAAATAACCTTCAGGGGTTGCACAAAACCAACATTCCTCTGCACCCACTTGCCTTCCACTCCCGCTCCCCAAAGAAGGGCTTCGCATCCTCCCAGATGGACTGACGTTTCCACACCGATGACAACAATGAAAAACAAGAAGTCTTGCTCTCTTGGGCTAGGCACTGAGTTATGCCTACGTGTCCGGAGCCAGATACTCTCCTGCCTGGATTTTACAATGCCAGCTTCTCTTTTATTGTGCAGCATGTCTTACACAAGGAACCTCATATCTGCTTTCATTGGCAAAGAAAGATCACCCACAGAGCGGGACCTCCTTGTGCCTTGAGGGAAATCTTTCACTTGGTGGGTTTTATGAGGGCTATCTTCCAGTTTACACATCAAACATATGGCCTGATCCAAAGATCACTCAAGTCAACAGAAAGGCTCCTCTTGACTTCTATAGGCTTTGGCTCTTGCTGCTCTGGAAAGCAAGGAACTGTAGTCTTCATAATAAGGCCCTGGGCCAAAAATAGGCTTGCACACATGACACGACTCTCACCCCATTCCCATTCTCATCCCCCACCTGCTTCTACAGGTCATGGCTTTGCAGCCACAGGAAGATGTTTACATCATGGTCCTACTGACACAGGTCAGAGTTCAAGGAAGCCCAGTAAATCATGACTCTAAATAGGGTAGGGCTGGAGCCGGGCGGAGGAGAGACGGGAAGTAATGAGAGCAGAACCGTCTCTTTGAAGAGGAACAAATGTGAATGTTTATAGTCCCCCGGTGCATTCTCCTTCTGCTGAAAACATGTTCAGACGCTGGTTGGCTAATCTGCCTTCTGAGAAGTTGTGCTGAATGGCAAGGAGCCCTATTCATGCCATCAACAAGATCTTAGCCTATGCTTCAGTTTACCTTGCAAAAATACTAGTGGCATGGAAGGGAGCCAGTGCATTAGTCCTGTATTTTCATATGCGCAGTACCAAAGAGGATGAACTATGCATTGTGTATTCCCAAAAGGTTGGTGAAGTCAGACTTGGTCCCAGCATACAGTGAAATTCTTCTCAAAAGGCAAAAAGCAAAAAAAAACCCCACCTAAAACCCAGTTAGCAAACAAGACAGGGCACGTTTCTGCACTAAACCTCACTACATAGTTCAACAATCTTTAATAAATCTTCATTTATCAGTAATCTGAAGGCAACTTCTTTTTCCCCAGCAGAGTACGTATGATCCAGCTCCTTTATACTACAGTATTTCTGAGTTTTCTATGCAGCTCAGAGAATCTCAGAGATATTCCCACTGCCTGCAATTACTGTAAAGTGCATTAGCACTTCACTCTGTCACTCACTGATTTCCTCTGCCTCATTAAGACTCCAGGAGTGCCTGATGAGAGCATTTAATTAAAAGTGAGCACAAACTGATAATGAGGCCTCATGATTCTTTTGTTCATCTGTTTGTTGATCACTAAATGGTAAACTCCAGGGACTGAAGGGGAAAGCCCAGGACAAAACGAGTGGAGGAACAGTAAGAAGGGAGAGTTAATGTCCAGGTGTGGGACACCGACTCAGCAAAATCAAATTTCACGCTAAGATCCATGTAGCAATGGTGGACACTGTATTAGAAATGCTTGACCTTTCTTCCTTTTAAAAACAATCCATGTTTGAAAGATATCTGAAAAGCATTTGTAAGACAGGACAGTTCTGTACATGGGGATATGCTTCTAAAGGGAAGTGTGAGGTGCCTGCCGTGCTCCATCCACTTAGCAAACCTATTCCAGCCTGTCTTCAGCACAGCCTCTTTGCTGATGCCTCATCTATGATAGAAACATTATGCTTGCATACCTTTATTGCCCGATCCATCCTTGCTCAAACAAACATAGAAAATTATCACATGGATGAAATCTTGCTATTGCTAATAAAAATGGTTTATTCCAGTTGAGCAGCTGGTCCTAGGCTTCATTTTCTCTGCAAGAAAGTCCCAGCAGAAACTCACACAAAGAAAGGGAAGCCCAGGTAAAAGCAGCATTCATTTGGCTCCTGGACATAGCCTTGGCTGATCTCACTTTTATTAAATGGCGGTTTCAGCGAAGAACAGCATATTAACAATGTGGACAGTCAGCCTTCCACTTCCGTAGCTTTCAGCGAGATCTCAAACTTGTCTCAAGCCCTTTTAAGCCACAAATACTGCTCCTGATGATATTTCTTTACAAATTGCGAAGGCAGCTGCTGCATTTTGCAGCAGACAGTGGTGGTCTAACTTTGCTGCCCTGCATCACACAAAGCTTCGCCTGCAGAACCCGAATGGTTCCTCTCTTGGGACAACCACAGGAAAGTCTGTGGGATCAGACTGGCCATTCCTACATAACCTGTGCATTTAGGCATTGTAGCTGAAGGTCAAAAAAGATCAGAGGAACATCTATACTGACTGCCTGCCTACCACATGGCATGACACATTGCCTGTCTTCTTCATTGGAAACACAAGAGTCCTTAGTTAACACAATTTCCAATTTTCAGGAAACTACATCAAGCACAAGAGTGAAGGCCCAACCACTGACAAGTTTTCCAGGCCCCAAAGCAGAACGGGGCTGTCTGAGGTAAGACCCAGTGCTAGCAATATCCCTGGCTGCAAGCATGCACAAAAATGTATCTTGAGAGCTCCTTGTCAATACCCCTGAAGAAAAAATTGCTGGCTTCTGGTCTGGCAATGAAAGGTACTTGCCATGAAAGAAAGACACAGAAGACAGACATTGAAACCACTGCGCTATCTCAGAAATAAGAAAAAAGGCCTCCATTTTGTTGGTATGATCTACTGGACTGGGCTAGAAAACAGGATAATATGAATTATTCTGTGGCAGTAACTATTTTCCTTATTCTTTCCTGAGTTACTTTTGGGTAACCTGTGAATTTTAACAACATTGCAATGACTGTCGTTTTTGTTATTTATTATTTATTCTGCAGCTATTGCTCAGGGACTCCATTCATGCCACGAGACACATGGGGCAGGACCACAAAGCACAAGGTGACATGGATATGCAAACAGCCTTATGTCTGGTTTGTAGGCTTTGAGTTGTTCTCATTATTTTTTCGTTAGGTAAGTAAACGTGAGATGCATTGGTATCAATCATCCCTCCTGGCGCCTGCCTAGCCACACGAGTGATAAGCAGCTCCGCTCACAGTATTGCTTGTAGCAGGGGACATGCACAATTCCCTCCTCCAGCTACCTGGAACAACATACTTCAGTCTTATCTGCACAGGAGGAAAGCACCATGTTAGCAAACATACTTGTTAGCACAACATTCAACATAATTTGTCCTTCTGAACATTGATTATTGCTTTTAAAAACACGTTATGGGATCTCAGATGTTTCAGAGAAACCCAAGTTAGTGACTTGTTAAAACATTTAACTGTCTCTTGGCTCAGGCCCTCTGGAAAGTCAAGGACAAGCTTATCTCTCTACCTGCAAATGACTTCTCTATCTTTACTTTTTTCTTTAAAAGAGCTGGTTCTAATATTTGGTTGCTGAATTCTCTGCTGCTTTCTGTTCTGCATACTCTGAGGCACCGAGCTGCTGCATGTATTTTTGACGACCCTCAGTGAGAGGCAATCCAGCACGGGTCTGGATGAGCATCCAGCACACGGTGCTCCTCGCTCCACCGGTGATGAAGTCCACCAGCTGCAGCTGTGCAGACAACTCTCCTAACAGTATCCCATGATGCAACGTCTCCTGCTCAGAAAATTACTCAGAAATCCCCACTTACAAAAACAGGACACAGGAAAAGGGTTTTTAGGACACCCAGGACAGGCTGGCATAACCACAGCTCTGTCAAAATATGTGTCCCTCTGTGGGCATAGTAACGCTCCTGCATGGTTAAGTGATGCAACCTGCCATGTTCCAAATAAGAACCAGCTGC
This sequence comes from Opisthocomus hoazin, assembly GCF_030867145.1. NCBI lineage: Eukaryota > Metazoa > Chordata > Aves > Opisthocomiformes > Opisthocomidae > Opisthocomus > Opisthocomus hoazin. The sequence goes on along the minus strand of NC_134418.1, from coordinate 7,805,207 downwards.
AATTTTCTCCATATTTTGAAAATTACGTGTGGCTCTCCAGAGCCTGGCAAATTGTCAACACAGCCCCTAGTCTGGTGCTATTTAAGTGTCCTTAATCCAAATGGTATAAAAGAAAACAGTTACAGAAACTCTGAAAATAAAAGATGATGTTCGGTTGCTGGCTTTCTGAATATTTCTTAAAATCCTTGGGGTGCCTTCTGTAGGCATATGCTTTGAGGCAAATCCTTAAAAGCCGGAGCTGCCATCACTTTCCAAAGCAGCTAGCTTAAAGGCTATATTTAGAAGATCTTGTCGAAAAAGTTTCCTTTAAATCAGGCTGCTTAGTCCTACCTAGAAAAGGATGTCATTTTATACTCATTTGCTTAACTTTTAGCTATTTCCATACACACATCTTTTAAAGGAGAGAGAGATGACTGGACTACCTCCTAAACTTAAATTAAACCATCATAAAAAGCTTGCAGAGAAAATGCCATCTTTGTGCCTAATAAAAAACCAACATAGTATTTTCCTGGCACTGTGCAAATGACTGATCCAGTGGTTGTTATCTTTGCAAAATGCTCAAACTATGAAATTCTTCATTGGTTGGCAGTTACCAAAAACTTTTGGGCGGAATCTGACATGCGATTTGAGCATTGCTTAGCATCTCTCACAAGAAAGGCTTAGGATGAGTCTTCTTTTCTGGCAGGAATGTAACGAAACTGAAGGAAAACTTGAAAGCATGAGGAAAGAAGCAACTGAACAGCTAAGTTACTACTTCTGAAGTGCTATTGAAGCATCTTTAACCTTCAAACATTAATGTGATCCTGTCTTCTTGGGGACGGATTACACGATCTCTTTCTGTAAGTCTTTTCCAGCTCTTACATCTATGATTCATCCTTCTTTTGGGCAAAATATAAAACCAATGTGCAGATCATTCATCATCATTAAAATTCTCATTGCATTTTTCACAAAAGCAGAGATGTTTGCTCTAGCCAAAATTCCAATTTGCATAATTACTGTACACTGCCTACCTGAAAAACTCCCTTGAGTTTGAATCACAGAAGCATTAGTCTATAACATCTTCTGTTTGGAGGAAACAGCCTTCATTCTTCACTTTCTTGAAGATTGTGCAGTCATTTGCACTTATCCAAAGTGGATATAAAACACTATTTACATACATTGTATTTGAGTCCTACTGGGTAAAGCATCACACAAGACACTGTACAGGGGAGAAATGAGCATTGTAAGTCATGCAAGCCATGGGAGTGCAGCAACAAGGACAGAAAAACATTTTGAATGCTTTCAGAGGTGACTTCTTTCTTGCTGCAAAGCTGAAAACCTTCACCTTCAGTGAATGCAGGGCACATCCCTCCCAGGAGTCATCTCCCTAGGTTGGTCTCTCCCAGATCTCAGCTTTTCTGCCCCTGCTTTGAGTTGGGTTTGGTCAGAAGGGCCTTGCAGCTATGTTACCCTCTGTCTGAGGTGACATTTTCTATGGAGCTATTTCCCTTCCTGGTTTGCTTACAGAAATGTGAATGGCTTTTACCACAGAAACCATCTTCTCACAGAAAATTCTGGATCCACCAAACTCCAGAAAATCTTCAGAAAGAAAATTTGGGGCCTGCTCTCAGAATGACTGTTGCTTTAGATGCCATCACGATCTGCAACAACCTCTCCCAGATAGCAGCAAATCTGAATAAATGCCTATGTGTTATTCGGAAAGAAACAAAGGTGAAGAAAGTCTATTGTACAGCATTCCCACCATCACCTGGGGTGCCATTTCCAGTATTCCCCACACAATGCATCATTCCCTACTGCTGCAAGCCCACGGATGACACCATTAAGGCAAATCTGGAAAGGTTCGTGGACAGCTGTGAAGGAAAACAAAAAGATGGCCTTGCAGATTTTTAAAGTATTGGATACCATCCTGTGCTTAATGTAGAGCCAGATAACAGCTTTTCAGCAATGCATTTGATTCGGCTGTTCCCAGCATGAAGAATCAGGTCCAGGGAACTCCTATCACAAGAAAAGGACTGAGTTGGGATGAGGTCTTCAAGGGCTTCTTGTCCACAGGATGTGAAGGAGTAGCTTCTGCTACAAGCCACCCAGAGTTGCAAGAGGTGGTGACCCTTCAGCAGCAGCTCTAATGCTGCTTGCTCTGGAAAGGACTAGTCAGACGCTGCAGCCCACTGACAGGAGAGTGAAGTCCACCACGGCTGTCACAGCCAGTGTATTCCACAACAAAAAAATCCAACCACGTCTCCCATATGCTGAACACGGCCATTTACTCAATTTTTAATTACAACAATATTTCCTCCATGTTCTTGATGAGCCAGCACAAGTTGGGGTCCAGCACTTTGCATGCTGTACAGAGACATCATTTCTGTTTCAGGGAATTCCCAAGGAGCCAACTATTGGAGCACGGGGACTTATGTCAGGGGAATACCACGATGTGCTTCCTCTGTGTTTTATTAATTTTTCCTTGGGCACCCACTGTTGTGGGTGTTACAGACAAGATTGTGCTAGGTGGGTCTCTGCTTCGGTCTGACCCGGGCATGCCCATGTTCTGATATCCTTTCCTAAGGCCAGCACGTCAGACCCTACCTGAGGAAATTAACTCAGTGATAGTAGGGTGATACGCAGTCACAAGTGATAGTACAGATAATTTCATAGCACAGTGCTTAGCACAGATTCTAAGTCTCCTCAAAAAAGCAAATTCTTAGGGAACAGAAATTATACTTCCTTTACTGAAATAAAGTTATAAATGTTGTAAAATTCTAGGATGAAACTGCTATTGCCAGAAGGTCAAAAAGATTTATGGCACCTCCAGTGCATTAAGGCGCTCTTACCAGATCCTTCTGGGTCCTTAATTTAACAATTAAAATATGGAAAATGCCATGCAAAAAAAACCCAAACCAAAATACAGATTAAAGTAGAAAATGTCCACCACAGTCAGGGTTTAGGTTAGACAGCAGAACCTTCTAAATTGTACTAAGACTGTGTCACCACATTTGGGTGAGGTATGTGTGCATGGAAGGACCCTTGTCCCACGTCTTGTCCTCTTCACACTGGGACATTATAGCTCACTTGAATATACTTTATAAGCCTTCATGACTGGCAAATTTTAACACACAATACCTTCCATACATATCAGAGAATTTTCCTGAGGCACCGGCAAATCTTGTATCTGTGCACAGGAGCAAACCCAACAGTCACTGTCCTCTATCATGTATGTGTGTTGTCAATAGTAGAAAGCCAAAACCAAATCAAAAGGGGATATTGAATTCTTTACTGTGTGTCTACTCAAACTAGCAGAATGAAATTAAAAAAGAAAATATTTAGGTTCTATACCAGGAAATCACATAAAAAAATCCCTCCCTGGCAGAGAAATAACATCTATTAATAAGTTTTGGAAAAGAAGGACAGACTTCTGATTATGGCACTGGGACTTGTAACACAGGGGCTCAGTTTCCAGTTCCTACACAAACTTCCTTTGGGATTACAGGCAAGTTCCCTTACTCAGTAAATGAGACAAGGGCTGTCACTCACATTTGTCTGTGTGACTTAACCTGTAAGATCATAGTGGTGAGGTCTATTTCTACTACATTCTACATTTCCACATTTACTACATGTTAGAAAAATGCCCAGCACAACATGACTTTGCTTTCCATTCGCACCTCTGAGCGCTATCATATAAATAAGAAATAACCCCAATGTATTTAAAACTGCTTGGGACAAAAATTTAAAAACCTAATCTGAGGGGGACAAACCAATTATAATAAAAACATATTTCTTGCAATAAAATGGTGCAAATCAGGCAGGAAAATGATGTTGTCTGAAGAAGAAAAGACCGGTTCTGGGATGGAGCAGGCAGAGTTCATAGCTGGGAGTGGGCAGTAGACTCCCGGGATCTGGCAGATAGATGTTGCTGCCTCAATATCCAGGACAGCAGGATGGGAAAAGAGAGCAGCTCTGGATCCCCGCTGGGCTGCTCCTCTTCCACAGTCTCTGCTTTAAACCCTTCTGAGATGCTGCTGGGGGCTCTGTTGCCAGCTCCTGCTCTGCCCTCCAGAATGCGGCACCTTGGGTGACTTTGATGCATCAACCACATCTTCTAGCCTGGCTAATACCCTTCACTCAACCCCTCACCAAGGGTCTATTGTATCACCCACCCCTTCACCCAACGGACATGTCTATCTGTTGGTGTTTCCTCTGCTGCTAGCCACTGCAGGAGAGGTACGAAAGGACATGGAGAAAATAATGACATAAGCCCTGTTCTCCCATGGTGTGAATCCTGGATCCTGAAAAATACATACAAGTTTTTCCCTCAGACAGAAAGCAGCTTTCAAAACTGGAGAATCAAATTCAGTCTTGGCATATTCCCAAGCAAACGGACAACTCAGGCTAGACTGAAGCCCAAGAGACTGCACAAGGCAGCATCCTGCTTTTTAGCTATGCACTTCTGGCCATCACACCACTGCACTTCAAATTAAAAGTCTGCAAAAGCTGCCACTCTATCAGGTACTTCCACCACATAAAAATATGCAAGTGACAGAGAGAGGTAAGTGGAGAGAGAGGGAGGAGATCTAAGCCACTAAGGAAATCAAATGTTGTACACACAACTGACATAAGCACTAAATATTTACCTCCGTTTAAAAACTTGAGATATTTTCCTTTTCAGTCCTATCAAATCACCTTCCTAATCACACGCACTTGTTATTTTTCCCCAAGGACATGAACACAGCTAGTAAAACATCTACTTGATGAAAAGCAAAATGTTGCTGGTGTGACATGAACTGGTGAAGAAATGCTGTGGAGGGTCCAGCCCGAATGCAAAATTTTGAGCCACGACTTTCCAGCAATACTGAAGACACAAGTCTGAAAATCACATTTCTCTCTCTCTCTGCATCTTCTGATTCAGCCGTGCTAACCTTTCAGATTACCAGAACCCACATTTCACTTAATTCCTAAGACAGGACAATCTTAATGAAAACCTGCGCTCAGCTGCTTTTGCGTGAGCCTGAGATCTGCCACTTGAAATAAAGGGACCACTGTTTCAATTTCTATTAAATTCTTATTTGCGAGGAAATTGTTTTAGCAGAAGCTAGGCAAAAACTGAACCTTTTGCAAGCTGTGAAGATCCAGAGGAACTGAAGAACTTCGCTCCCATGGCTGTTACATTGTTTTACACAAGGAAGGATGAACAGGTCAAAAGCAATGCAGGAACAGGAGCCTTGGCCAACTTTGTGTGCTGAGGGCTACAAGTCCCACTAGGAATTTGCTCTGCGTTATACGGAACAATATGGTCCCTTTGCAGTGTCCAAAAATCCTGCCCCACCTCCTCAACAGTGGCACACAGGCCCTACAGCAAGCAAAAACTGCTTTAAGCTATTTCATCCTGTGCTCTGGCTGAAGTGCTAAACCAGGCTTCCTTCCACCCCTTACAGCTCATTGAAAAAAAAGCCCCAAGTTATTTGCAGAGACAATATCCAGAAATAGGTCTTTGAATTCTCTCACATCCTGGATAGACAGAAGCAGAACTAAGCTACTCTTTCTCAAGAATGACATATAGAAATCAAAAGAAAAATACTTTAAAATAGTCTTCTGTAATTTAAGTGTGACTCTCCACTAACAATGTTCTGAGGCCTTATTTGAAACTTTATTAAAGAACTGCAAAGTATTATTGTTATAACGTTACTAAATAACAGCGTGAACTAATTCCAGATGTAATGAGGATGGAAAGGAAGAGGGAGCCTCATGCTCTTTCAGAGTTACACCTTCGGATGACTCTTTCACTCTAGCTGAAATTTCCCACTCTGCGTCCCAACAGCGGAGGCCGCAGTGCCTTACGCACCGGAATTGCTAAGATGCAGCCCACGATGAATAATAGCGCTCTTGTTTCAAACCAGCTCCAATTCCCATGGTTTCTTCTGAGATCTCTCTCCCCCTTCACAGACTTTACATTTTACTTACATTTAAGTGTCAGCCAGCAAAGAATTGGCAACAATTGTGGGACAATTGCTCCTTCTCATCTCCCTCTTGCGGGGGGGGAGGAAGGAAAAAAGAGGAATTTAAAGCGACAGCCTGCATGAAGCAGTGAGGCTTAAACTGTAAGCTGCACATTTTCAGAAAGCATGAAGCTGTGAAGTGGAAGGGTTGGGGAACTTGGGAGATGCAGCACACCTCAGTATCTAGGTTCTTTACCGTGCCACCTGAAGTGGAATGTAAGGGCAGTGGACCTGTATAGCAGGGCTCTGAGGGACTCACACAGTCAGACGCCATCCACATAACTTCACTTGGTCCTCTCTAGCCCGTGGGTGTCTGCAGGAAGGGCTGGTGGGCTGAGGCAGTCAAGCTGGAAGAGCATTGACTTGGCGATTAGGAGACCCATAAGGCATCCTGAGTGCAATTGCTCTGTTGCCACCCCGACTAGAGCTCAGAGCCTGGTGAGAACACCTTTGATGTTAAACATGGAGAAAGCAGTGTGAAGCCCTGGAGTGAGATGGACAGGGAGATCTATTTTCTTCCTGGCATGCTATGCAAGCGAAGGAACAACCCCCTACCTTTCCACCGCCTTTCTGTGTAGACCTAGGCTACTTGTTACATGGACAAGCACCCAGTGAAGTATAGGTAAATTATTTTTAATGAACAGAAGGTGGTCTAAGCTACTTTTATGCTGTTAATAATTTGGGAACTTCCAGGAATGGGGGTTTGCTACAAGGGACCTCAAACGGTGAACAATTTTTCTTAATTTGGCAAAAATGATAGTCCTCTTATGTTTTCTCCCACAGTGTTTGCGACTTGTTGAACACAGCTAAGCTCCCCAAGGCAAGGGATGTGGGATCTCTGTTGTCATGTGGGACTGTCCTCCTTGGAAACATGAATATTCTGGTCATACACTTTTATTTGGGATCGAAAAAATAGATGATGCTCTTAGGAAGTTTCTAATGCAGCCCTGGGTGCCACAAAACTGCATCTGTTCCTAATCAGTCTCAGCCCTCTCAGCATCCTCCGTGGGCACAGAAAAGTCCCACTTCTGCTCTGCATGGAGGCCACCCTGGTTAGATGTCCCTCCTACCTTTGCATGTGGTCAGAGGTGACACTTTATCTCCACAGTGCACAAGTGACTTAGGACAGCATGGCAGAAGAAGGTGAGGTAAGGACAAACAGGTCCAAATCTGGGAGCCAGACTGGCAGGATGCATGTGATGCCCAGGAGGCTGGAGAAAAGCTGACAAAGGGATCTCTACTGCCTTTGTAGGCATGAACTTGGGCCCATTTTAGTGTTTCACACAGGAGTCTCTGGGACAAACCACCTGGCTTAATCACATTCCCACCTTATTCTTTTCCATCTTCCCTAATGCCATTAGACCACATGAAACCCCAGGAGACCCTAGAAACAGCTTTGCCATTGCTCTGGCACGAATACGCACACAGGAATAAGAGTTTAGCCTGGAGACATAAACCCAAACATACAGCTGTGTACGGTATGCTGAAAACTAACCCAGCACAGAGAGCTGCTTTTATGGGCAGGATTTGTTTTTCCAAATGGGATTTATTTAAAAGAAAATTGAATGGTTATAAAGAGCTCACTCTAACAATAACACAGAAAATGAATCCAGTGCTCACTGCTGGCTTTGCCACATCATACAGTCCAGATAGAGAAATCTTCTTTAGAAGGTCCTGGCAGCAAACGACCTGCCCTGCAGAGCAACCCATGGGGAAACAGCTGGGTGAAAACCGGGACTCTGCTAATGACTGAAGTTATGGCAGGAATGTCAGTGGGGGAGGGTGCTGCAATGCCAGTGTGAGGAAGCCGCTGTGGGAACACCTTGTTTCAATAACCCACATCAGTAGCATAGCAAGGCTCTGGGAGACAAATGGGACTTACCCCTCCAGCAAATTGTTGGCGATCCCCATTCCCCATTTTACCGTCTTTGTCGCCAGGACCCCTTCAGTCCAAAGGTCACTTACGCTCCCTTGGTGCTCCAGCCAGCTGTATGAAACTGCCTTTGTACAACCTTGCTTCAATTTTGATGGCATTTGGAATCTAACAAATGGGTACCACAGAAGTATGCATCAATAAAAACCTGATGCTTTATGTTTCAGCATAAGGTGTCCATAACCTGCCCCACTGAGTTTCTTAAAACAAAGCACTTGGGACCTTTTGACCATCGTCCTCTACAAATCCTCTTCTCTATCTGCTATTCCCAGTGCAGTACAATGTGCTGCAGCTTCTTTTGTCCTATTTGTCTCCTTCAGTATGTGTCCCAACAGGCCAACATGCCCAGTCACCTAACTGCAGTTTATCTGACTATCTGAAGAACAGAAACAAAAACAATTAGCCATGACCATTAATGTTTCAGACACAATTTGCTTCAGAACTACAAATCTATTTCAGCGACTAATTAGAGAGACCATTAGATGTCTTTAATCCGGGGCACATCAAAGACCTTTCTTCTCCAATTAGGCAATGGGCTTCGTGCAGTCCTGCCCAGGATAGTAAGCCATGCTCTGTTGCACAGATGTTTTCAAGTCACAAAGCAGAGCGGGTGCGGGGACAATTTTTACAGCTTTTACTGGAAACCTGTTAAGGTCATGGTGTTGAGAAAGAGCACAGTATGGCCTTCATATTTTAAGCTTTGGAAATATCAAACCCAGAGTTATAAGATTATTTATACTGGAAGCTGGCTACTAGGCAGCTGCCAGGGTAGAGCTAATCAAGGGACTCGCTGGCCTAGTAATCCTGACATACTCCCCAGCCCATAGACTGCCCATAGCCTTGCATGCCTACTCCACAGTCAGTAGATAATCCACTACACCAAGAAGTCCTGATGAAACCCCAGACACAACTAATTTTTAAAACCTTCCCCAACCATATGAAGCTCCAGGCAGCGAAGTGGCAGCTGGTTATTTTGCTGTTATGGACAGAAATCTGCAGACGTGGATTAGCCCTGAGAGAACTGTCCCTTGAGATCATCTTCTCTATTTCCAGACCTTCCACGAGATTCACAGACTTTTTCTTTCCGGAGAGACATCACCTTTGCAGTCTTCCCCATAGGGGTTTTAGTTTTAATACAAATTAGCTCCCATCTCCTTGTCCCAGCACTCCTACATATCCCAGTGCTGCCCCAGCCTTCATCCTCCAATAGCCTGGGATAACACCTCGACAGCACATCGCAGCACCCTTTCCTTCTCCGGCACTCCAAGTGCGACACTCCGCAACCCTCTTGCACCCGAAGTAGCAGCCTCCATTGCTTCTACCTCACGTTAGCAAAGCTCCATCTTTTCTCCAGCAAAGCTTGAGGAAAGACATGCTGATCACAAGTGAGATTGAGCACACCTACTCCAAAGCTACCAGATCTCACCTTGCTTTACAGTTATCCTAAAGGAATTCAGATTTCAACAGCAATTCCAAATGTACCTGCTTGCCCTCAAGTGAAGTAGATTTCTCCTGCATAAATTGGCTATGCTGATATGCCAAGCTCATCTTGCCATCAAAAATATGCTTACTTGATTCCCTCCTGAGTTATTTGAGGATTAATTCACTCAAAATTATACAACACCTTGAAAAGGTAAGATACTTGTGCAAGTAGTAAGTTCTAGTAGGGTACATTAAGCGATAATGAAAATTAAATGGAGTATACGAATTATGTGATACAAGCAGCTTTCTAAGACCTCTGTAGATAACTTGCAAGTAAATGTTTGTTTTATCATTACATTGGTGCATTTGCTGAGAAATCCAGTAAAGGGCTAAGGAAACCCTGTCAGATAGCTACCAGTGTTAAAAAGAGGAATTTCCCTTACTTAACCTTTTGAGGAACAAGAGGTTAACAGAAAAGGTAAATTGTAAATCTTTCCAATTTAGAAAGTGGGACCTTTTCAACAGCATTTTCAAGGAAACCTACTGCCAGAGTGTTCCCAGAATTAAACTGGAAAACCTGACACCTTTAACAATTTCCTGCCACTGTATAACTGTCAGCGTTGCATGGATTTTATCAACCCAAAAGTTAAATTTCCAGGTTAGGAAACTGTTGCATTCATATGCTTTTGGGTTGTTTTTTGTATGGCTCTCTTTCCTCTGCAGCCCCAAGATACCCAGCTGAGGAACTCTGGGAAAGGCAGCGCTGTGCTGTTTTACAGATTCTTCCTCCCCCCATGAAACACCATGCGATGAAGACCTGAACAGGAGAGTTTTGCACTACTCCCATGGTCCAAACCAGCTCGAATCTGTCGCCCTTTGTGTCACATCACAAATCACAACTTTCACAAGCGCTGGTGAAGGAACAAACATCATCGGTGTGGCTGCTACTTGCCATGCAATTAAATCCAGATGCTGTAACAAAAATTCAAGCCCCACAAGGATGAACACTGTCCCTCTGAGAGTATGCAAGTGGCATATATAAGACCCAGTGGCACTCCGTAGCTAAATACCAGAACCAGGAAAAAAATCCAGGTATCTTATCTCCTTGCTTCATGCCCAGTATACTGTGGCACCTTTCTCTGGGGTAAAGTGGAAATTTGGCTTGGCTATCTCTGCTGAACGTAATTTAGGGTAGGGAGGACTGAGATGAGGTTACAGTCTGGCTGTGTTCATACCACAATGTATGTACACTCCTCTTATGATCTTATCAGCCTAGATAAACTTTTTTAAAAAATCACAGTTCTTTTATTTCTTGGTCTCTCTCTCACATGCACTGAAAAGCCAAATCAGCATCACCAGGATCACAATGAACATTGAGAGTCACCAGCACAGAAAAAGGTCCCAATATTTTACCACTCCATCCTGTTCATTACAGAAAAAAGTACCAGCTTTCTTCTTCAGAGGTGGTCTAGGGTATACCAGCACATTTTAATCACTGTGAAGACATTCACGTGCCCATGTCTCAGCCAGAGGTGCTCAGGACACTGAGAGCACTACACATTATGATTTGATAAGTCTGAATGACTGAAGAAATGTAACATTATAAACACAAGCCAAAAAGCACCCCCTATGCATGCACATCACTATAAGGAGAAAAGCAGAAAAGAGCTAACAGGAAGGGAGCTCACATGGCAGGAAGAGACCACAACTATAGTAAAAGTTTCTACAGTGCTGTTAATTACTTTAAAGCCATCCTCACTATCTCCAACAGTATGCTACTTTTAATATTTTTTTAAAACAGAAAGCGCATTTGAGACAGGAGAAGGCATTCGGTTCAGCTGTCCGCTCTCAGCCCTGCAAAACCACAGGGCACTCTCTGTATTTCCACCTCCACCGTGCCGGGGAATGACATCACCTCTGCTCGAGGGGCTGGCGGGCCAACAAAAATAACTGTTACTGACCAAGAGCGCTATTGCAAGGAATATTTTTGGAACCATACTCCGCATTCTTCCAAGTCCCCTGCTTCCCAGTCCAAACATATCATGGCCTAAAAATTCCTCGCATTTTCTGTGCAGTGTTTCCTTTGGGCTCACACAATGGGGCAGTTCTTCTGCTCAGCAGCACTAGTGTTCTGGAAAGGGAAGGGGAAAAAAAAAAAGCTGAAGCACTAAATAACCCTAATGGCAACCACAGGGGCCGCAGTGTTATTTTTAAGTCAGAAAAACGATGCAGAAGGCAACAGAGTCACCTCAGATTTACCTTCTACTGCCCTTTACTGAACAAAAGGCCAAAGAGCTTGGTCATTTCTTCCACATGGTGGTAAGCAGGACTCACCTATGTTTGTGGCAAAGACCCAAATATTTAGCGGAATTTTGCATGGAAGGAGGAGGCCAGGAGGATGTGGCATCTCCCTCTGACAGCACCTCCGGGACAGTGCAGGGATAACGCAGCCCCAAAGCCTCCTCACCCCTGTGCTCAGTTGCTCTTTGGCTGCAAGAGGCACAAAAAAACAGAGGCAAATTCTAGGTTGTGTCTAGGCTGTGCACCAGCTATCGTTTTCCCAGAGGGAAGAGCAGGAGTCCCCACAGGAGACTGTCCCTCTTAACATCTCACCCAAGTGACTCTGTACCGATCCCTCCCACTCCTACATCTGTTGCTGTAGTGACATAAGGTCATTCTGGAGGCTTTCTCACTAGCAAACAAATGATTCTGGCAAAACGTGTATACCTAAAAATATTCCAACCTAAGCCAAGCAATGGAAACAACTCTTATTCCTTCTTTGCTATGCATTTCTACCATAAGTTTTTCCTCCTTCATTGGAAGAAAGCCATTTTCCTTATTATCAAGGTAAAAGTCATGGCTGATCTCACAGGGAGAAGTTACATGTACCTAAACAGCTCCATTCCAGCCCTGCTCTGTCCGAAGCAGCACTATTTACCCAGTCTCGGTACAAATTTCTATTTGAATAGCAACAGCGGCTACTAAACAATATGTGTTTTACTGGCCAGTATTTGTTTCTTTTTTTAGCTGCCCCGATAAGAAAAACAATGCAGAGAATAAACTAACAGAGGGCATAAAGAGGCCACTTCTGTCACCGATGTTCTGTAAAAGGTTTAGAAACTCCCTTTACGTTTTTGTACCTCTGTTACTCTGCCAGTCCTTGATCAACTTCATCTGTTTACAGATGTGTGTACAGACTACAAAGTTTGGGACTTGCTTTCTGCTGTGTCCTACCCTTTCCACTCATAGTTGAGCCTGGAAGAACATATTTACTAAAAATCATTATATTTTTAAAGGTATTTAGATTCACTGCACATCCACAAACAGATCAGTTGCCATAAAACTGTTTTCAAACACAAGGAGAGCAAAGAAAATTCACTCTTTAGGGTGCTGCCATTGAGAGAAGAGGAATGGGCTGGGGAAATCAGTATTTAGGTGGAACTAATTAGCAGCGACTAAAAGCTAAATGACAACATAACCCATAGCCCCCTTGTGGGATATTCTAAAATGTCTGTGCATATCTGAAGCATTTCAAGGACTTTCATTATCTGCTCTGTCTACCACTTTCACAGCTCAGATAAATCAGTATTTTCAACCACAGCATTCAGCCTGTTGCCCCGCAGAATAACTCCGTGTCATAGCTTCCAGAGATACAGAAGCACACAAAATATGATCCCTTTTACTAGGCTAATAAAAATCAGAAAGTATACTGCATGAATTTTATAGACCTCAAAGGTCTATCTTCTGTAGGAGGAAATTGGGACTTGAGGCTACTGTCGGCACTGTAAGAGAGAAAAATGTTTATCGATTGCTTTGGAAAACCCACCAGATAAAAGTCACCAGGAAAGCAAAATAACATAACTGTAAACTTACCTGAATCCTTCCTCTCTGTGGAGCTCTTTCTTGTTATGGTTTCAACTCCCAGATTAACCCTCGTAGAGCCACAAAGGAAAAAGAGCCAACCAGCAAGAAAAATACTTCTGCCTCTTCGAGCCTACCCCGAGCAGGCAACTCTATACTGTCAGAATGCAAAGCACAAGGGCCATATGGGTCCCGCTCGCCGCTCCCCTGCATCGCTGTGCTGAGCCCGCTCTGCGCCGGGTGCGGGGTCACCGGCTCCCTCCAGCTCAGCCGGGCTGGGGGCGTTCAGAGGAGAGAAGGCGCCTGCTCTGTGCAGAAAGCCCTGCTGATTCAGTAGGATGATGCCAGGAACTTGTCCGTACTCCTTTTCTGAAACGCGCTGGCCCTGGAGATATTACTGTGCCACTGAGCGCTCTGAGGTATGCATGTTGAGCACAGCCCGCATGGATGCATTGCTCCTTGCTGAACTGGGGACAAGAGATCTGAAACCCAAGTGCCTCCCAAAAGACACCTGGGTGTCTCCCAAGAGCTACGTCCCGGGACGAGGAGTTCCATATGGATTCAGCTTCTCTGCAAAGTGGGAAGAAGCTGACTGTGAAAGCAGGGGAGGGAAGGAAAGTAAAGGATCCGTGCAGTTTTCCCCAAAGAACCAAGGTGCTGAGCTAATGCTTTTATAAAGCTGAATGACTAGGCAAGAAGTGGGAAGGAGGACTTTTTGATCATCCGACTGGTGAAAGCAGGAAGAAGCTGAATACTGGGGTCCCAAGGGAGAGAGAGATCGTGCTTCAAGCAGAAGCTGAGAGCTGCAGAAGGGGAGCCCAGCAGAGGCAATCTGAAGACCCAGAGAGGCACTAACAGAGATTTTGGAGATCACCTCAAGGTTGGAAGGAGGACCCCCTACACCAGCAATGTATTTACTTCTTTCAGTATAGCTCCTGTGTGGTACAAAGTAGAAACTGACTGCTTCAAAGAGCTTTCTGCAAAATCCATGTCTGTTTGCTTGTGGGCAAAACCTCATCACTCAGACAGGTGAAATCAGACACTACAATACATGCCCTGGATTCTCAGAAAGTTGCTAAAGACCCCAAACCTTATCCAGTTTCTTTGAGATCAGAGGTAAGACTGAGGCCCTGAGCACAGAGCTGAACAAATATGTTTTCATGCGCCTTAGTGGAAGGCTATACCTCTAAAAGCAGTTACGGATTTCCACAGAAGAGATGCTTTTCTCCTTGGATTGTTTGGGTTCAGAGTGCCTGCCCACATGGAAACACTGCTCTCCTCACCTTCATTTCAGTGATCCAGGACTGAGCAGTTTCAGATGGGGGACACATGGTTGTCTAAATAAAACCAGCCAGGGACCATCATATTTTTCGCTCCTCCAGTGACCAAGGAGGTCAGAAGCTATAGGGCAATATGAGCACAAGTGAAGGCTGAAAGGTGCTTTTTACTTCCCCCATGATCACATTTAGGTTGGATTGCACAAAGCAATCTGATTTTTGCCAGGGTAAGCAAGCACTTCTTAGCCCTAGAAAAACTATTCCCCAGGGCTTTCCATTTCAGCCACCGTGGATGTGGATGGCACTGACCACTCTCCACTTCAGCCAAGCCTCAGGGAAGAGATCTGCTGCAAAGGAAGACAGGCGGGTACGTGTTGTGACTGGCTTCCCCCTACATAACTTCGGACTTAGTCCCCAATTCATAGCCAGTTTTCTCTAACACAGGAACAAACAGAATCCCTCCCTGGATTTGGAGAATTGAGGGAGACTGCAGTAACCTTGACAGGTTTGGGGGAAACAGAGAGAGGAGAAACTCTACTGAGACAAAGTTCCTCAAGTGAGATTAACCTAACTATCTGAACTATTCTGTCTTCACAGGAGAGAGAAGGAGCCACATGACCAGCTTAGCCCAGGTTAGTTACGTAGGATCCCATCCCCAAAGTCTAGCGGAAAAAACAGTCCTAGTTTCAGTGCTAAAAGATGGAACAAAGAGATCTGGCTCATGACTTTGACATTTGCTCTGCTATCATCATCAGGTCTATCTGATAGGATGACACTACTTAAGCTGTGGTAGCCAGAGGAAATCCAATGCTAAGGAAATGGACATTCATTTAATGTTTATCTAGGATCTACTCCACCAATGAATTCCAGATGTTGGCTTTAATTGTCGCATTCTGGTACGTTTAAGCAGAGGAGTTCATAAGGCCGATTTGTAAATCAATCTGGCAGGCTCATACTGAATCCCATCTTTGCCAGCTTTTCTAAATAAGAGGATGCTCTTAAAATATTAAGTACTTAACATGTCTGCAACGCAAAAGGAAGGAAAGATTTTTAAAAATCCCTCTCTCATGTTTTTCTCCTTCTGTTCCCTCTCTCCTTCATTTCTCCCCTGCAGAACTGCAAGACAAGCCATTCCCCTCAGCTGAGTGCAACGAATTTTAGCAGCCCTAAAGCTAACAAGGGCAGGTATGAGGATGCTCTCTGCAATATGGGCAGAGCACCCTGCTCCTCACTCATATACATTCCTTCTGAGTAACTCCACTGATTTCCCACCACGGCCAATGGCAACTGCATGCATGGACTACATCCAGCAATAGTGTTCCTGATATCTGAGCCCAGAGTTTTCTTAACACAGACAAAAAAAAAAAAAATTATTACTGCAACCTTGGGACTGTCTCAAGCCCCAGCTTCCATGTTCTTACTCATTTGTATTGAACGGTTACAACAGTTACAGCTCATATCCAGAGGTGGTACAGAAATATTTCATATTCTGAATCCCAAAGCATCACACAAGCTCCAAGTTAGACACTAGCAAACCTTGCAATTGTTCTGTGCTCAGCTGACTTCACACAACAGCTGAATGTGTTGGACTGGAGTTAGAGGGATTGCTTATTGCAACAGCCAACTTATAGGTCAGGGCTTGCTTACAGGAGAGAAAACTATGTTAAAAAATAGCTTCAGCTTAAATACTATGTCCCTACTGACTAGGGCAGACACTATAGCTCATCAAAATTGCTTTAGAAACCCATTTTCTCAGTTTCCTTTCAAAACAACTGCTTCTGAGAAAGCATCTCAGTATTCAACACGCGTGAACTCTACTTATATTTTCCTAGGAATGTGTGCTTAGTACACACATTTTTCAAAAGGTGTCACTGGATGGTTAGGTAAGGTTTCAAAAGCTTTCAGCATTGGCAATACTCATCCCATGGAAGTTCATGGGAAATCTTCAAAAGGGGTTGACTCTGCCTCGGCTGACTGCTTTTGAAAAACTCCCCTTTATCTTCCATCTTTGACGTCCTCAGAGCTAAAATGCTGTAAGTTCAGTTTAGCATCCTCCTTTAAAATTACAGACCTCTAAGTGAGGTCCGCTTCTTCCCTCACTAAGAACACAAAAAGCATTTCACTTGTGGCCTGGGTCATGCCATGTTTGGCGAGAGGTTTGAGAAAAGCAGCGGCTGAAAATCTACCCATTCCTTTACACTTTGAGCAGAGACCAAAGTATTAGCAAAGAACTGGCCGATCAGCTCAGCTTAGCAGTAGTTTAGCATTTGAGGCTGGAGAAGAAATCTCACTGCATCACAACAGCAAATCCCCCAAAATAGGCAGGATGAAGTGTGCAGGCTTGAAAATACCTCTCAAGTCCACGGGACCATGTCTAAACAAGGCACAAAAGCCACGCCACCCCAATAAGATAAATCATTATCACTATGCATCCCACAGAGCTAGGGTGGCACCAGGTATCATGCCACACCCGAAAGATAAAACAGCAGCTCAGAAGTCCATAAGGGAAGAAGCAAACTGGTTATTCCCTTACAGCAAACTGGCTCCCTGTGCTAAGTGTCCAAAAAGCTGGTACAAGGGTGCAGGGAGGTAACTGTCAATAAGAAAAGCAACAAAAAACTGTAAAAACAGGAGAGACATACAGGCAACTTGTTGGCTTTCATTCCCCATGCCTGAAACTATTTCTAGGGTCCATAGCATATGAGCAAAAATTTATAGATTTGGACTCAAACACAGCATAGTCCTTTCCCCAAATACCAGGTGGGAGGGATATAGTGAAACTTTTTTAAAGAGTTTGCCCTTCAGGACATGCCAGTGTGGCCTTGGAGGAACAGGGACGCTGTCACAAGATCTGCAATACTCTCTCCCTCGCTGCAGATGCTGAAGGGTGGCACAAATGTCACTTGTGAGCCATCCAGTCTGCATCCCGTCCTCCTGTTAAGTGTGGAGCTTTGAGCAGAACAAGGGCCAAAAACTCTTGAGAAGAGCTAACAGAGGTCAAACAAACAAACAGCAATAACCACGTATAAGGCATAGCTTCAGTATTTAAGGTTTAACAGTTTAATTTATAGTTGAGTACGTCCATGACCCAGGTTTTGCCTAGGACAAGGGCAGAATGTATCCAAATCATTCCTGTCAAAGGGTTGGGAGCCACACACGGGTGCTGATGGTACTGGGGATGTCGGGTGGTCAAATTCCTTTCTGATGCAATTCCACCGATGTGCCCCTGAAAGCTGTTGCCCTTTTGCCTGTTTACCATGGCAAGGTTTCAAGGGGCCACCACAAAATTCTCTGTAATCATCCAAGGACAGAGCACCCAAAGAATAACCTATTTTTTTTGAAGGTCACACAGACATACTTTTACGATGGCCTTGATTACAGCTTCCTGGACACCTCCCCAGAAGCTCTGAAAACCACCCCAGAGGAAAGGGGATGATGGAGTCCCCATAGACAAAGCCAACCAATCCATCCATGTGAGCAGGAGATGGGTTGCGTCTCAGGAGCATGCCTGTCAGGATGGGAGGAGCACATCTAGCACCTTGCTCGCCTTTCAAGCCAAAAGCACAGACCAGCTTCTCAAAATTCACCCTCAATATTACTCATTTCCCACAAGTGAAGGCTGCTGCATCTTCCAAGCCTCCTTGAAGGAAAGGGATTGACAAAACCACACTCAAACCAAAGCAGCTCACAGGATACCTTGGCTGAAACAACCTTCTTGATGTCAAATTCCCACAGCTTTCTCCTGGGTTGGAGTTTCTTCTGCCAAAGCACACGCGAGGGCTACCAGGAGAAACTGCAGTGGGCTTGCAGTTGTCAGGAGACGCTGCAAACAGAGCCCAAACACTGGGCTGTGCTGGGGATTGGGGTGGTGCCATGCCTCTCCTCCATGAGATTCCTGGGATTGCTCTGGGGAGAGCAGCAGGCAGGTCTGGGAATCCCAGCCCGCATCTGAAGTGGATCCAGCTCCCTTCCCAACTTCCCTCCCAGCAGACGAGGAGGACTGTCACCAGCTCTCCTCTCTCCTGCCAGCTGCATGTTCAACAAAGGTGAGATGAAGATCCTTGTTTACTTCAGTGGAAAGGTCATCATAATTTATTTTAGCTTGAAAAAAAACCAACGCAAAACCAACAGGCCAACTCATACAGTTGAGAAACATCTAATATCGGACCAAAGAAAACTCGGCAAAGAATTTCGTGGTGATGCTTTTTCCAAATCAAAACAGTTTTGTGATGGAGGATTCAATCCCAAAGATTTAAAATCCCGTTGCCGACAATCAAGCAGAAAACTGACTCGACTTAATAATGCAACTGACTTGAAAACATTTTTCAGGGAAACAAAGAATTGCAACTTAAAAAAAAAAAAAAGGTAATTAAAGTCCTGTGCATCATTTGGATTGTGTGATAAACTCAGATTTAGTCACTTGGTTGGCATGAAAAGATCAGAAAAACACCCATGTTCTGCCTTTTTTGCCCAAAAAATTTTGTAGTGTGTCTGTAAGAAAATTATATGCACACACAGGAACACACGTATCTGTAGCAAGATGAAAGAACAGAAGAAAAGAAGAAAGACATCAGCTGCCTTTGTTGCACTCGATCACTGCAATGGAAAAAAAAATTATTTGCTTCCCTTTAATTCACATGAAATATTTTCTGTACCGGCCTGTTAATAATTTAGCTTGTTATTAAACAGCAGCATTGTTCTTACTGTTTGTCTCCCCATTGTTCTGCCACTTGCAGTAATTTAAAACAACCCAAAAGAAATCACAGACAGATGCATCGCATAGAGGACAGATGTGTTGACCCATACAGTGCTCTGACAGCTAGCTTGCAAGGTATGTTTATGTTCTTTGCTTTTATTGCACATTAAAAGAAGTTCTCGTTAAAACATTAACTTGAGAGCTGCAAAATACATCATGGGAGTAGAAAGTGAAGGGATAAATTCTGTGTTATCTGATTCCTTTTACTGCTCGGAGGGGTTTGATTTCTCCCCTCTTTTCCTTGGCTTCAGCGTGAGGAGCAGGTCCCACCCCGTCAGCACGATCAGAGTAAAATTGACATTTTATGAGTGGAAACAGTCCAAGGATGGTGGCTTACACTCTTAACATCCTGACATCTCAACCTCTGCGAGCAGCAGCGGCGCTGCTTCCAGTGGCTGCAGAACACCTTAAAACACAGCACAAGCTGACAATGAAAATAAACTACGGTTGCAGCACTGCTGGAGTCTGGCAGCCCTTCACAAATACAGCAGCGTCTGGGTGTTAAAATACATAAATCTGTCATCGTTACCAGGCTAAGGGGTCGTCATCCTATTCACAAAATAAAAGAACTGTGCATAATCAGCAGGGCAGGGAGTTCAGAACAAAGTCCGCCTTTTACAAACTCTCAACTGCTGATAGATGGATGTTTGCAAGGGACTTAATGTCTTTAACAGCGTACGTTTCAGAAGGAGTGTAGGTTTCAGAACTCCTGGGATTAGTGCTTTTTTCCTCTTCTTTTCCAAATTTATTGCCAAAAGTGTACAATGTAAACACTCAGGTCTTCTGACTCTGAAACCCACATTACTATAAAGTAAGAAGAATCAAAGCATTCTAGCACAATGATATTATTCATCAAGCACAACACAGAGTATGTTCCTTCTTTCATCAAACAAAAATAAATTTGATTTAAAAATAGGTTTATACACTAATTGCCAGCAGTTTTCTTGGTTTGGGTTTTTTTTCCTTTTCTTCATCTTGTTCTTAATGTGGATGCCAAAGACAGCACAGGAAGGGTAGAGAATCAGAGCCTACAGGAATGTAAAAATACACCTCCTCAATAACCATACATTGTAACAGGCAGCATACCTACACGTATAGATCGAGAAGCAGCACATGAGCGATCGATGGCGTGTATGTGCATTTACACACGACGAGGGAGTCTCCAAAATCAACATTCAAGCTACACCTTATAAACCAGCCCAACTTGGTGCTGTTCGCTCTGTAAGAAATCTCATACACTGTGCCTTAATTTACAAGTGTGCTTTTTGTGCATTTCTGAGTTAACTGATACGAAAGGGACTAAAATTTGGCTAAAAAACCACTATCTGTGGTATTTACTGGGCAAATTGAGGACAGCAGAGCAGTATGACGGCACTAGTGAATGGGGTACAGTGCTCTCTGACTGATACCTCCTGGGGAGACAGTGCCCATGAAACTCAACCCAGCTTCAGTGGTCCTCTGAGTCCAGTGAAGCTGTGCTCCGTTCTTCACTTTCAGCCTTTGGCAAGAAGAAGAGGGATGGAGGACAGGTTCCAAGTATACACTGTCAGGAAAAGGGCGGATAGCAGTAGCCGTAAGAAAGTTAACGGAAAGATCCGGCTTCTTGGGGAATACGGTCATCTCGGATGATTGACAAGATGGTAGATATCTCAATACTGCTGATGACCAGGTCAGCAATTAGTGTGATGGTTTTTCATTACTTGAGGCATTATTAATTAAAAGACCCTTAACTACTGCTCTGCAGTCACAGCAGACTTTGACTGGTAATCTAGACCACCTTCTGCACGCCTGCTTTCCACACACTAACATAGCACCTGCTTGGACCAGGGGACTGCCTTGGCTTCACTCACAAATGCAGCTACTTCTAAGCATTACAGATCCGCAGAGGTGGACAAGTCAGTGACTGTGCACATCAGCATTGCGCTGTCAACGCGGGCTGAAATTCAGCCCATGAACTGTGTGGAGGATCGTAAGAAAGACAACTCTGATGAATACAGTCAGAGTCAAAAGACGCTTTTAGCCTCAGACACACTGATGAGAAAACCTCAACGTGTACGCCACACACTTGTTGGGATCAGAGGCTAATTCTATTGCCGTCACTTAACAGAAGGAAGCTATAAATTTCTCAGATCAAACACACTTTTAACGTCACCCTGCCTGGCATTGTGCATTGCTTTTGTTCCCAAACAATATTTGTGCAGCAAACGGAGCTGCAGCTTTCTGTTTGCATGGGTGTAGCAGCAGCCACACGCTCCAGAGCATCTGCAAAGGATTGTGGGCTAAATGCCTCCGTATGTCCTGCGCGCCTCGAATTTACACTGGCTGCAGCTCCAGCTTGCCACAGTCTACCACAGGATGGAGTATGGGGGGAAATTATATATCCATACATATACGTATGAATTTCTTGCTTACATCCATGGAAAAAAATCTTTTCATTTCCTTTAAATTGTGAACAGGTGTTGTCACCTTCTTAACTTGGCTTCTATGTTGCAGCTTCACGAAGGGAAAACAGAAATCTACCCGAAACAGTGAGGCTTTTGTTAGCCAGAACATGATGCATTGATAAGCATACTGTAAAATTTGTTATAAAATCAAATGAAACTAATAAAACCTAACAAAGATCTTGTAAAAACTGTGGACATTATACAGCATTAGCACTGAGTTACATTATAGATCTGGACTGGGAAGAAAGGAGACTGCTGCCCGGGTGCGATGTCTTCCAGCCTTTCACACCCATTTACTGAGAGCCATCAGTCAGATCACTCGGTGCTACATTTTTGATTAGTCATTTTTAGGATAGTTACAGCTAATACTGGCACTCACATCATCACCTCTTTATGGAGAAACAGCTTTTCAAGAACAAATTATTATGGGCTGCTGTGACATCAGTCTAGTGTAGCACTCATCAAAATGACCAAAATCAGTGAAATCATTTTTCTGCAGCAACCCAGGAACAGTCATCTTGTCATTCTGGAGTATTTCTCTCTCCTCCTTTCCTCTCGCAGGACACTGGGCATTGTCCAGGACTAAACATGCTGCAGTCGGGGACAGGGAGTTTGTCGGGCTCTGAGCGGGATTCCCCAAAAGAGGAGGAAACAAAGCACCACTGGAATTCAGGGGACAGGAATAACCAAATGCTTTGAGATTCCTTTTAACATGTACACTTCTGCTCTCCCTGGGCAACATCAGGTTTGGTCAGGGCGTGTGTCTTTACGCCTACGCTAATACACACTCCAAAGGAAGAGCCTTCACTTGGGTGAGGGCATCATTAGTCAATGATGACTCACTTCCACTGCAAAAGGAGCTTCACTTCCAAGTGAACAGTTTTTAGCTATGAGTTTGCACCAAAACATGAAAATACTCATATTTTATGTACGGAGCATTTCATTGACTCTCTAGTCAATGGGATCAGTTCATACAGTCTCTTCCCACAGGCTGACACGCAGAACCCCCTCACTCGGCCACACCACTAAGACAGGTCTTGCTATGGACTGAAGCCCTACCTGCGTCTCCACAGAGGGGTTGCTGTGACCCAGCGACACCGCACCACACGCTGACCTGAAGTCCTTGTGCAATGACTGCAATTGCTAGGCCTTGAGTAAACTAAGGCTTCCCTTTTCTGCTCAGCTCCCAAAGGCCAAAACCAATCTGAGCTTTAATTAGCAACATAGCCATTGCTAAGCATCAGTGACTACGGCCAGATCCTCTTGTGGTGTTAATCACCCTGTGCATGTACAGGAGGCCACCAACGTAGATCTAGCCGCCAGATTGAGGCCTGAACAAACTAAACATGAGAACTTTGTTACTGTTTATTGTCACCAGGAATTCTTCATTTCCGTATAACAACGGACTAATCATCGTCATTCATGATTCTATGCCCTGTGATTGTGTTAACGGCCCCACGCTGGAGGGGCTGCCTTTTGCACTTGGTGTCGAAGTAAATGCGCTAAAGACGAATTGCTAACTCTTAACTCCGTACCATGACCAGAGCAAGCCACACCACCTCTTTCTCAAACGCAAATACTGCACCTTTTTTTTTCTTTTTTTAAGTGTTGACTCATTTCAGTTTTTTCTTAGGGTTAGCAGTCCCTTGGTGCACACATTGCTGACTCAACATTGATTCACATCTTCTTGCTGAGCACATCTCTCTCTGGTCCCCAGAGTTTATTAAGAGGCCAAAACCTAAACTTAAATGAATTTGTCATGCTTTTCCAAGATGGCTGGTGGCACCTGACTCTGTGCTACAAATGTTTTCTCAGCTTTTGCACTATAAATGAGTTCTGAGACACGGATTGATGACTTCATTGGAGAACTGTAATGCAAACCATGTTTTACTGTACTTGACTTTTTCACACAGTATTTTTTACTACTATGAGCAGAAAAAAAGCACTTTAGAATAAATATCCATTCAGACATTGCCATGATTTTTTTTTTTCAGGATACTTCTGCTGACTGTTTAAAAAACCCCACATTATTTTAATGCAAATTTTTCACAGATGCCTGTTATCAAAGAGAGCTGTCTTTGGACAAGCTGTAAAAAAGCACAACACAGCAGCTGGCTCAGCAGGAAAAAGCTACTTTAAAGATAAATCATCTGATGTCAGGAAAGATTCTCCAAGCAATCAATTGCAGCAGACAGACAGCAGATATTTAATAGTAAATCTGATTTGTTTGAAAACGAGTTGTAGCTCGATTTCTGAACAGCCCATCAGAGGTTTAGGACAGCAAGCTGTGCTCCTCCTTCTGCTCTCTGCATCAAGATTTTACTACTCCACAGCCCAAACGGGGCCAACTGGCTTCATCACTGAGAGGGCCAGGCACCAGAGAGGGATTTGAACTGGATGGATAACGGATTCTTCACAAAAATCTTCCTACAAATAAACCCAAAGAAGAGAAAAAGAATTGCAGCAGCCAGAGATACAGGTCAGGAAAGAGAAACACTGGAACAGCTGTTTCTTGGACTTCAATGTTGATCTGTTCTGTGCTGAGATGCACCCAAGCAAGATGTGTCTTTGGCAGTTTACAAAGTCCAAGTGAAGCAAGAATTCTACAGTGCAGAGAAAATCCCAAACCCTACTCTTATTGCTGCTTCCTTTTTCTTTGCTACGGAAGGTAATCAGAAACATGCATGCAGATACAAAGACAGAGACCGTCTGTTCTTTCATCACTTGGTTGAGCAACTGATGCAAGGCGAAGCATTTACCGGCAGCACCTGTAGCAACAGCCCCGCATGTTGCAATGCTGGCACACCTTGCAGGATCTGGCCCACAACACTTCTGCAAGTGAAAAGTCCTCTGTGTTGTGCATTAGTGAAAGAGGTCATTATGCTACAGCATAAATATTTAGTAATAGTCCTTCCTACAGCTGTTCACCAACAATTTTCCCTTCAGAGAACGACCAGACTTCTGGAACAAGTGATACTGTTTATTTATTGGAGAAAGAGATGGTAATGGAGGTTGTCCAGCACTTCCTTGTTAGAAGACTTTGTTTTCAGTTATTTATGTCAGGGAAACCTCACCCACTTGGGCTAAGATTTCCCAGGGAGAGCCTGATGGCTGAAGCGTGTGATGGCTCCGTATTTGCAGCCTCACAGTTTCTTCAAGCTGGCCACAGGCTTCAGTTAAGCCATCGCATGCTATGTTTTTTCTGCAGAACATACCTCCATTCAGCCCACAAGGTGGACAGTTTTTAAATAATAAGCAGCTAGTCAACTTTTTATTTCTTCCTCTTTGGCCTTAGACTTCCTTTTAGAGCACACTGGCAAGAAAGTTTTATTCTGCAATTAGGAAACTGTAGCTTCCAACCAAGCATCTAAAACCAAAATAAAGTTACTTTTCACACCTGTAGATTATAAATCAGCTCCTCTGAAAAGATTTAGCTGAGAAAAAAACTTCAAGATAAGATTTTCATGGGTATCATTGCACAAATAACTTTTTGGGAAGGTACAGCACATTCATTTTGATGAGCTACAGATAATTCTCTGCAATAAGGAACCATTGTACGTAATAACTGCAATGGTGATTTAATACTGATTAAAGAGAAGTTCCTCTTCCAGCATTCATAAATCCGTCTGCAGTGTAATTGGCATCCCAAATCTTGTGGTAAGCCACAAAAACTATTAAGGCTGGCTAGGAGAGGAAATTGTAGTTTTGACTTCTATTCGTTATCTGCTTTTACTGGCTTACATTTCACGCAGGGGTGTATTAGAGCAGGATTCCTTGGGTCTCTGGGATCCGGGCCCTGCAGTCTGAGAAGATGGGGAAAAAAGCAGGGCAGAAACCAATTGCTACCATCTGGGTTGGCAAAACCTTTGTCTGAGAAGGAAGATCAAAAACCTAGAATAAGGGGACTCCCTTCCAACACAGCAGCGGGAAGATGCTAAATTTGGAAGAAAAGATTTTACAAAGTGTTATGAAGGAGGAATAGTCTTTTAGGGTGAGATTTAAGAGGTTTAGACTCAGCTTTGAGCCACAGCTCATATTTTGTGCGGTCTTGGACTAACCACCTGGTCTCTCTTTGCTGTACTTACCATCTGTAAAATCACAGTCATCCGTCTCATCCGCCCTTACAGACTGACAAGTCCTCCAGCCAGGCAATGTGTAGGTATGTCTACCAGACGTGTAGAGGCAGACCTAAGTTTGCTCCTCTCATGCACTGAGCTGTCTGGCTGCAAGCAAGATTTATCATGAAAGCCACATTCAAACAGGCTTATACCAAAATTATTACATCTCACAGAGACCAACCTGCAACCTAGACAAAGGAGCTCACCTCTGCCATGTCTGCCTGCACCCACTAATGTTGGTGGATCCACTGCCCTTTTCTATTCCTTTGTACAATGTCACATATTTTTGCTGGTTCTCTACACTCTAATGGAATATAGAAACTAATACGAGTTAAGATTAAGAAGACTTACATAGCATTGAGTGCAGGCAAAGAGGTTCAAGGCAGCTGAACTGCAGTCTCAGGTCTCTGTAGGACCTTGGGTAAACCATCACCTTATCCTGCTGCAGTGTACATGTATATAACACACGGGTGACCATTCCTCACTTGCCAGTGGTGTGGCAGAGCTCAGTTAAAAGCATATAGCATAACTCCAAAATCTTTCACTAAGCTACTCTATGGATTCCAGATATTACTGCTTCAATTCTCAGAGTACTTTCAAGCCAAAATGGATTTTATTTTTTCAAGTCCCAACACCTAATGAATCATTTGATGCTATTCTAGATTTAATATCTTAACCAGCTTGCCCATGTCTGACACCTACACTGTTTTACATGTTTGGTGTCAGTAGTAAAGCTGGAATAAGTGGGCTTTTTCTCCTTTGAAGGAGTGGGAGACTAAAGAGGCCATACGGTTCAAAAGGCCACTCTGCCTAATGAAGTTTGTGCTTTCCAGATCACAAACAAAACAGCTCCATCAATTTGATCTTCATCCTCAAAACTGACATGCAGTTGATTTTAAAACATTGCCTCCTTCTCAAAAATCAACAAAGGATTGATTTGCTCTCAACCAAAAGCATTTTCACTAAGATGAACAGGAACATCTGGCCAATCCATTAAACATTTGGATCCTTTGAAAGAAGAAGTCAGTGATACCTTGTGTTTACTTGCAGACCTCGGCAAGAAAGGCACTAGGGGAACGTTTGTTTTCAGGGCAAATTGTTCTCGTGAAAAGCAATTGGTTTGAAATGTTACATGAACACATCTGTACCATTACAGACCAGGGACATAAGTAATCCATCAAAAATAGCCTGAGCAACAACAATGTACAATGGTACACTGTGAGACAAGGCAGGAAGGTGCAAAGAGTCTAAGAACTACTGGGTTTAGCCAGTATTACAACAAGGATGCATGGAGATGAACGATAACTCAGCCCATGCGTCTGCCACACATTTGGTTTAAAGTTACCCTTTCCTTGGCACTTGGCGATCAATATTTATTTGCATAGGGCTCAATCTCACACCCACAGAGGCCAGTGGGAGCTTGCCATTTCCTTCCATAGCTGCCCGATGAGGCTCTAAATAAACAGTGTTTGTGCCCAGGGCTTTTCAGTGCCAAATATAATGAACACTATTGTTCTTAACACAATTAAATTTGATAATCCAATTTCCCTAAGCAACTGAATCAGAGTTTTTGCCTCAGTCTTTCCTGAATACAAGTCCAACTTTTACCCTGTGCCTCCTGGCTTTTCCCTTTCATTTGCTCCTCTTGTGCTACCAGGAACAGTCAGAGCCTTCTTTGACTCACAGATGCCTCGATGCCTCTTTGCCTCTGAATAATGGGAGCTGGCTAAGACCCTGAGCTCTATGGAAGATACTGGATGACACACAAGATCAAAGACTTCGGCAGCCTCCGTGTACTGCAAAAGCACAAGCAGGACTGAAGCAGGCTCCTATGGCATTCCTTTCTCCATGCCAAACAGTCTGGAAAGCACGTCCAAAAGGAGTCTGTGTAGACATGACTCTTTATAGACTATTTCCACTTCACCCTTTTTGCTCAGTGTAGCAAAGAAAGATGGGTGAACGTGGAGAGGAAAGAGGTGAATGAGGAAAACCAAATCCACAAACTATGTATACTATAAGACGGTTTTGTGGCTTTATCCTACTGACGCTACAGGAGTCATCTAGCAAGAGATTTTCTCTCATCTAAGCATCTCTTTCCTGACAAAACATTCCTGTTCTGGTCTCTCTCCCATACTGGCTCTGCAGCTAAGTGCATTCTCCAAGAATCACCCTGTTATCGGGCGATAATCCTCCATCAAGCAGCACCAAGTGTTTGCTACATGCTCTGAGTCCACAGCAGCCCTCCTACCGTGAAGGAGAAGAAGAAGAAAAGGAACAAAACCAGGCCGAGTGCCAACTAGTAGACAGCTGGAAACTGCCCTAAACTCTGTCCTTACTTCCACTGTCTAAGAGAAACAGAACTTTGTAGACCAGATACTGGGGGTGCTGATCAAGCAACAGGATGAGCAAGACACCCGATCTCATCCCCTGTTTTGCAACCCTCCCCTTTGCTCCCTCAGCATCCCCCAGCATGCCAGATTTCATCCAGCTCTTTCCCTCCTCACAGATAAGGACCAATGGGCATATTTCTGTGGCAGGCACAGGAGAGGAATCTCAGATTACCCAGAGAAGTGTCTTTGGGGGCCTTCAGGAATGCTCAGCCCACCTGGTGACCCCAAAATCCTATTGCCAGGCCAAGCAAGCTCTTTGAAGCCAGTCAAAAGCACAGGCAGTGAACCTATGGTCACCAAGACAGCATCTGAAATTTTTTAATCCTGTTTCCATCAAGGGGATTTCTCAAGAACTGAGCATCCCTGGGTCATATACCAGCTCTGAGCTTTGTTTCAACCTAAATATTATTATTCCTGAAGACAGCACACTTTGCAAAAGCTCAGTACATGGATCTTCCAGCTGTGTGTTTTTATATGGGTGCCTTAACATTTGTTTTGAGAACTATCCTGTTCCAACAGCAAACATAAAGATCAGTGTGACCTCTCCTTATCGCATGGCCTTTCCTGTGTGGAATTCATTGTGATCCAGACGCTAGCGACTATTGCATCATTTCTGTTTATTTGTAACCTTTGGCACTGAGCAATCTTATCTGCCCGCAGCCGGCTGCAGCAGAAGATGTGCAGCAACATAGCCAGCTCTGGCAATCCTCAAACACTGGAAAAGGCCAGCTAAGAATGGAGGTCAGTAAATGATTAGCAAAGCAAATCTGCAATGACTGACTGCTACACAGAAATCAGCTCGCTCTCTCCCCCCAAAGCAGGTGAAGCCTGGCTTTTCTCCAGCCCTACTCACCAATCACGATGAGGGTGTAGTTCACATTGGTGCTGCCAAAGCCATTGGTGGCTTTGCAAATGTAGGTTCCCGCATCTTCGCTTTCCACCTCCTTGATTTTCAACCCTTGCTGAAGGATTCGGAACCTTGTCCAGCCGCTGTGGATAGTGCGTCCGTCCTTCATCCACATGGTGAGAGGTGGGGGGTCCCCCTCCACTGGGCACAGGAGCTTGATGGTCCTCCCCAGTCTCACGGACTGACGGTGGATCACTTTATCAGCAATCCTTGGGGGACCTAGGAAAGAACAGAGGGAGGAAGAGCTGTTATTGCTCTTGCCAGTGATATAGCACTGCTTTAAAGACCAGTCATCAATCAATGCACTACACTGACTGCTATACAGAGATATCGTGAAAGGTGCTCACCAAAAATTACTTACAACCCAGGCTGAAAATGCAGGCAATTACAGAGGGATACATCAACAGAGATACTGGTTTGTGCGAGACCTGAAGCTGTAGCCTTGCCATCACCAGCAGCTCTTGCTAACCCACCAGGGAAGCCTGATTCTAGGTGTCTCTCACTTTTTGAAAACATCCCTATTTTCCCATAGCAAGTAGGAGTCCAGTACACAAACTGTTCAGCTGTATTTGGTGAAGCATCTGTAGTTGTTTTAAACTTAACACCTATCCTGAAGGCAAAATTAGCAACAGCACCGGTACTTACAACAAAACACTGCCCTCCCCCCCAAATGTTATAATCCTTTCAAGTTGCATGTACAGTAATTCCCTTTAATAGTCACCAGATGGGCTTTATCTGAAACGCCTAAGCCTGCAGTTGTCGGACATAAAGCATTCATTGGGTAGCACTTCACCGAAAGATACAGCATAGCCTGACACGGTAACATTGCTTATAGTCCGAAAGAGGTTATTTTTACCAATTGCCTTGGAATACCTGCTGGTTTGACCCGACTGACAAATATTTGTTCTTTGTAAAAGGTGATAATTTCATGCAAAACAGAGCGTCCCTGGAATGCCACAGAGTGAACACACTGTTTGCTACATGATAACAGGATGCACTTGGACAGGCCAACACTCAGAAAAAAGAAGTGAGAAAGATTCCAACAGTGGAAACAGTCCCATAGATGAATTCAAGCTGGAATTTCTTCCTAAGGCTCTGAAAAGTTGAAGCAGAGAGTCTTTTTCCTGCATCTGCCTTTTCATTAATTGCACAAGATCCCCACACAAACTGCAATAGCAATGCTCTTCCCAGAATAGTCTATTAATGGGTGTGATAATACATGTCCTGCTCTTGCATAAGGACAAAATGTTTTGCTAAGGATTGCTGATGCTGAGTTGCACCCAAAACCCACAAGATGTCTGTGGGATTTGGAACTGTTCCCTCATATTTTATTCCTGTTCCTAGTTTTTTGCAGGATTGGGCCCATGGGGGATAAACTGCAGAGGTCATATTTTCACTTCCTCATGACTAATTCTTGTTATTCCAGTGTCTGCCTGAATTTTCCCCAGCATGACTAAGGCAGTACATACATTCCAGCTCATACAGAGCTGCTATTGCAGTTACTTATGTTGAATCGCACCCATCAATTTTGCAGCTTTGCTGGTGAACAGAAGTGCTGCTCAAGCTGAAAAAAGAGTCGTGAACTAGCTTGAAATTAATTAATTAGTTTAACTTAGAGCCTGGTTAAGTCAATGGGTCTTAGACACACTCAGATTCTGATGAACTGCTAAAGTCCCAGGGGATCTTGAGAGCACTTATTCTGGAAAAGTCAGTCCCTGGCAAAGATAACATCCATCCCTGCCCACCTTCTGCAGACCCCTGTGGAACAGCGTCTCAGAGATGATGGTGCCCTCCCACACTCCAAGGGAACTGGCAAACCTGCCTGTCCAGGTCTTTCGAAGCACTGCAAACCACACTGTTAATGCTCTTCACCTTGGGAGATCTGCAACCAGCTCTGCGGATGGAGAGATAATCCCCAGTTTCTCTGAATGCTGATCTGACACAAGCCGCGTTGCTCAGGGTTTTAAAGAGATGCACACGTCAGGAGGGATTGTGTGTGTTGGCTCTGATAAAGCAGAATCCACCAATATGGGGTGAGGATCCAGCCCCAAATTCTGCTACATTTCCCCACATGGCACAGCATCTTACTCAGCGTAAAGGAGCAGAAATGTACAGACAAGTCCACAGCCTTGTTGAAATTCAGGGTTGGCCCTTGGAGAGGTCCTTTCTGACCTAGAGCCCTACCAAACCAAAACAAACTTTAAGAGTAACTCCATTGCAATCTACTTGTGAGCCAGGATATTACTCCACATATATTCAAATGGCAAAAAACAGATCTATAATTAGTGCCGGGGAAAAATGTTCCGTGCAGGGCAAGCAGGGACAGCGGAGAGAGAGCGCCCTCCTCCCAACTTGGAAACCTGCTGTAGCTCCTTCAAAATCCCTTTCCTTCCGACATTCAGGTTGACTCCTGGTGAATTTTGAGACCTGGAGGAATCAGATAGTTTCCCAGTCACGTCATGTGCCTCGTTGGGGCAGGCTGCACAAGCGGCTCCCCTGATGGCACCAGAGTTGCCTCTGGATCTGTCACATGTTTGGGTCAGCGGTAAGCTTGGTCCTCCTAAATGCCATTTTCCTTTGATTGACCTTTCATTCTGAGGAATTGTTGGATCGCTCTCTGTCACAGGATCTATTCGCAGACCTTTATGACATTTAGAAAAGGGTGCGTTTCTTAGAGCCTTTCTGCCTGAAAATAAAAACACTGGCGCGGCCCTCTGTAGCCCTTCCTTAGCCACCCCAGCGACTTTCTTGGAATGAGTATTAAAAATTTCCCCCTACTCTTTTTCCTGCTGTAAATTTTTCCAGATACAGCCACATGCACTTCTCAGTAAGGTACAGCCCCAGGACAAAGATGCTAAAACCTTACTTCTGTTCATTTGGTGTTGTAAACACTCCCATTTTATTGCCTATGATCTTTGCATTAATAACTTTCTGCATAAGCAGTACTCTCTCTCTGTTATCAGTGCCTTCACATATGCCAGAGGCTTCAGAGGCCCTGGCAAGCCAATGATAGCTGGACCTCCTGTAGACGGCTACAGCAAGAATAAAATGTTGATATCATCACGGATCTCTGTCTCTCTAATGTACAGGCATCCACTGGGTCTTATTTCACTACATATCGGCACAGCCCTGCCTTGGGACTGCAACGGTGACAGATGAATGCTTTTCAAGTCAAGGTACACCTCACCACTCTGCGCTGTGGGTATCTGGAGGGGGTGGAGAGCGAGGAGTGCGTTTTGCAAAAAGGCCCTCTCCGACATCCCCTGGGCAGCGAGGGCTGCTGACACAGACCTGCCTCCCACGACGTAGCACGGAAATCCCACGCTATCCAGACAGAAATGTGTTCCCCCTCTGAATCCATGAAGCTGCCCAGAATCACTCCTGTTCCCCTGGAGTTTAATGTCCAGGGCTTCTCCACGGGAGTTCCATCTCTCGCTAAGTGAACAGAGCAAAAAGATGCTGAGCACTCCACTTTCTCACGTGCACCACCAGTACCGAAGGGAGCTCCCCACCTTGCAGAACTGGCCCATAAGGTGCCGGGGGGATGCCCGCAAGAGCGGGCTGCCCGGTAGCTGCCAGCTCTCCCATAGCACTGGTTTGGCGGTGTCCCTTGGTGGCTGCCTGCCGCGGGGCTGGGGCACACGTGTGCTCACAGCTGAGAGCTGCGGAGCAGGAGCAGAGCCCAGGGCATGGCCCTGCCGGCTGGATACATTTCTACAGCTGCTTAGAGAGGCAAAATCCCAGAAAAGCACCTGCTGCTTCACCTACAGCTGCCAGCGAGGTAAAACCAGGCTGAAGCCTGGCTGCTGCCGACTTCCATCCCTTGCCGCTGACGGCTTCTGTCCTGTGCTCTAATGCAGCATTAAAAAGCAGATGCAACTACACCTCCAGAAGCCAGTGTCACGATCTCAACCGTCCTCGACTCCAGCTTTGTGTTGTATGTGAGAAATGATCCAATGTATTTTGAGAGCGATGCCTATAGCTGCTTGCCGTACTGCTTCACTTGCCTTGTCTGTGGGTTGTGCATTAGGGCAACACCACCAGAGCTGGATAGCAATGACACAAGGGATTGTTTTGAAACCTGAAATCATTTTGTTTAAACAGATTGTTAAAATTGTGAATTTATATATGTGCCAACACAATTTTTTTTAATGCCACTATATACCATCTTTATGGCTGGGGGGGATCCTGTGAATTGCCATGTGCCTGCACCCATGGGCCAAAGCTCCACACTGGATCCTTTGAAGACAGAGCAGGAGGGAACACTGCTCTCTGGCCCTGGGTGTAAATCCTGGGGGAGGTGTCCCTACGCCATACACCCGCTCATTTCTTAGCCATTAGGCAGTGATTCTGGAAAAAATCAGCCTTCATTAAGTGCTGAGAATCTGCAACCTCTGATGCTCCTGGAGACAGAGAAAAATTCCCACATCATTTTCTTCTTCTGGAGAAGAGGAGGCTGAGGGGAGACCTTATTGCTCTCTGCAACTACCTGAAGGGAGGTTGTAGTGAGGCGGGTGTTGGTCTCTTCTCCCAAATAACTAGCAACAGGATGAGAGGCAACAGCCTCAAGTTGTGTCAGGGGAGGTTTAGATTGGATATTAGGAAATTTTTCTTTACTGAAGGAGTGGTCAGGCATTGGAATAGGCTGCCCCGGGAAATGGTGGAGCTACCATCCCCGGAGGTGTTCAAAAAAGCGTAGATATGGCACTTCGGGACACGGTTTAACAGGCATGGTGGTGTTGGGTTGACGGTTGGACTTGACGATCTTAGAGGTCTTTTCCAACCTTAATGATTCTATGATTTTGCCATGAGATATGGGAAAAGGGGCCAAAACCAAGGCGCCAGGCAGACAGCCCACCAAAACTGGTGAAAGAGATTTTTATATCTTTATAGTCAGGAGGGGAGGGGGGAATGGTGTGGAGAGAAAACAAACACCATTTCTTGCTTCTACTCTTGTGATTTTCCATTATGCAAAGACACTCTCTACGGCCACAGGGCACTGCTTGGAAATGGCCTTTTAAGCCACACCGTGCTGGCGAGGGTGCAGCCGACTGCCCAGCCTGTGCGAACAGAAGAAGTTCTTACGATAAATTAAGCCCTACCTCGACACAAACTCAATGGGGGCAGGTTTCCTTCACTCCCCCTTGTCCTCAACCCAGCAGTTTGTGAGAATAATTTCTTAATATTTCAGCTGAGGGGGAAGGGTGGGGTTTGACATCCGTAGATGTGACTTGGGAAGAAGTGACGAGAATGCAGCTGCCTCCCTCCACGCCTGGTTGTTATTCTTTCTCCAAATACAAACTAAATATAACTTTGCCCCACAACATTCAAATCATTTTAGTTACTAGAAGGGATCATGCCTGGAGTTCCAAGGGCCAGGATGCAATCAGGCTTAAAATACAATTTAAACAATCCAGACCCTACATTTTCCACCAAGTCATTTTCTTGCTCGTAGTTTCCCCATCTGCAAATCCATCTAAGGACACCCAGAAAGAGACCAACAGTCCCAGCCAGATGCCAAGCTTTCTGTTCAAGACTGTATAAGCCCAGACCAACATTAACAAGGAAATGCCGTGATCACCTCATTTCTTTTAAATATTTCTGCTCATATACATGCAGACAAGTGTGCAGATTTATTTGCTTCATTTACGAATACAAGCAACTGGAATCTCCATTCTGTTCCACCATATAAAAGACAGATCCTACACCTGTCTTACTGAACAGCTGGGCAATTTTCAATTTATATCCCGCAATACTGCTCTCCACTATCCTATACCACAGAAAAGCCCCACTTGCTGTTCTGCTGCTGACACTGCTTTACAAGCATTCCTGTTTCCCCCCCACCCCCCAATGCCTTGGAAGGGCTGGTGGCTGCCACTTCTTGGCAAAAGGAGTTACGTAAAACCCAAGCAAGCCGCTTTGCTTTACCAAATAGCTATTTCCGGGAACCAGTAAAAACAATTTCTAGAAGTGTATTTAAGACACAACAGTGGAATAGCCTGGAGCTTCCTGTCCATATTTCTCACAGTCAAAAACACACACACATGTAATTATATTTTCCTGGACTGCATTGCAAAGTTCATGCACTCGTTCAACTCATACATGTAGTAAACATGATTTATAGCTCTGTGTGAAAACCCTCTAGATATATGATGTTTTGATAGTGACTCGAACCTAGAGCTATAATTTAGTAACACCTAGCAGTGAAAGCTAAATTATTTCCCACTCCACATTCCTAACTTTCCATGAACCCCTTTTACTGCTAACCTGGGGAGGAGATACTGCTTCTACCATTGTTTGGACTTAGCCTTGTTATTCCTTCAACTAAACTGCACACTAACGTCAAGCTTCACATATGGTTAACACACCAGCACTGACCCACATCCTATGAGACCATTTGCCATGATAGAGTTCAAAGTGAACTTTATTAACACATTAAACATAATTAGAAAGAGGAAATTCCAAGTAAGGTCAACTAGCCCGGACAGTTTCTTGGAATGGAAAGTAATTTATAATATCCACATACTGTATTGTAAAGTTTATAAAGAATTTAAATAAGTTTTATGAGCCCCATGGGTTATGTATATTTTATTATTTATTACCAAACACATTCACTTTCCATGAAGATAAGATTTCTTTTGAAGTGCTGTGTTAGCAAATTAGCAAAGCCATTTACAATGAAGCACCTGAACAACCCATCAACACTTGCAAGGAATTAACATCAGGGACTGGGGTACCACAGACAATGTGCGTCCTATGAGGAGAACACAGCCAAGCACAGAAACCTTTCATTATGACAGTGAGATGAAGGAGCTGGACAACGGCCTCTAACCAAACCACTCATTCTGTGTGAACACAATCTCTTACACCAACACTTGAGGCAACATATGGCCTCATCACTGTAGAACTGATCCTCCAAAGACCTCAGTACAAGGATGGTTCACACCAAAGCTGATTTCTTTCACCTCTCCCATGCTTCAGAATGAACATGGATGGCTGGAAAGGACCATCAAAAAGTCATGTTTTAAACTTGCTTCCAGAGTTGGTTAAATTGGGATATGCATTGCCAGAAAACTGGGCAGGACAACTCCTGCTTACAGTAGGAATTTAACTCTTACTACAATAGTTTCACCCCCTTTGAAAGACTATGGATTATACACTTACACTCTCTGCACATCATTACTACCATTATTCATGTTGGCATTCAAGCTGTAAGGATGGCTCAATGGATAGAGGCCTCGCTATGCTTGTGGCTGGACAAACACCTACCAAAGCACATTTCCCACAGGGAAGGGCTCACCAAGTAATGATGGCAAGCATTTCAACTAACATGAGTAGGTGTTCCTCAAAGAGAGGAACTCTTGGCTCTCCACACAGTGAGGAGCCATCACATGGAGAGCAGAACTGATAAAAATGTTTTTGAGAGAGATAAAAGGGTGAATGTTTTGCCCATGTGTACCATTAACTACTGGAATAAGCAGTTCAAAGGACTGGTGAAGCCAACATCTTTTCATATTCTCAATACAAAACAGCCTGCATTTCCAAAAGGTATGCATTAGCCAAGTAAAGTAGGGGTCAGCGTAGGGGTAACTGGGCCAAATGCTTCAGTATGTGACATGAGGAGATCAGATTAGATGAGCTAATGGGTCCTTCTTGGCTTGAAAACATAGGCACCCACAGACAAAAACAATGCTTATCAAAAACAATCAAAAGATTAAAGAAAAAAACAACAGCATCTCTGTAGAACAAAGACTCTTAGAGAGTAACACAAAAACACCACAAGTATTTGCTGACCGGCCCCAACGACTGGTCGGGCTTCGCTTTGGCAATAGCAGACTGTTTGCAGGACCAAGTTCTAGGCTTGGGCTGCACAGCTGAGCTCAACAACCCGATGGAGAAAACAGCTTTGTGGATTCATTTTACAGCAAGTGAAGCGACATATTTTCTCCTTATTCCCTACCTCTGTGGCAGGAGCTGCTTTCCTGATGAAATGGATATTTATTGATAGCACAAGAAGTGCTTGCCATATTTTTACATGAGTAATAACTAGCCCCTTGGGTGAAGGCTGCCAGTAAATTTGCTACTCTAGATGTTCCAAAAATAAGAAAAATAGAATATTTGGGAACATGTTCCATTTAATTAAGTGCCCTGCATACACATTTCACTGAGATTTAATAAAATAGTTATTGTACGTTAAACAATTGGCACTTTATTATTGCATAGATTTATTGCACTTCAACAACGGTAGATGAGATACGTATCTCTTACATGGTTTTTAAATCCTTTGAGCATATGTTTTCAATAATCGGTTGGTATTTATTTAACATGAAATTACCATCTTATTAAATTAAATGTGCATGGGTGACATTCAATTTCAAGTGTTGCTGAACATTTTTTCAGCAGCACAAAATAGTAACTTTATCCCTTAGGTTTTGAGGTAGCAAACGCAGAGGAGAGTTAAGATTACTTCAAATTACTTTTGAAGAAACAGACATTGTATGCTAGAAGGTTTCTCTTCTAGTGTGGAGGAAAAGATGCTATTTATTGTTTCTTAAGTGCTGCCAGTGGACTTAGCGTGGGCCAGAAGAGAGGGCTAACATTTCTACTCTAAGGTTAAAATTGTACTGATGGTGCAGTTCAGGTATGCAGTTCAACGGATAACCAGAAAACTTTTTCTAGGGAAGAGACAGGTACGACAAAGGTGTGTTGGCACACGTACCCACACAACCCACCTTTTTCACTCCCATTCAAGAAGGCAAGCCCATCTGAATAACAGCATTCCTAATTTTCTTTTTGAAAAGAAATGGCATTAAAATATGTTTTCAAGGTTCTGAAATTAAAAGGGGCTTTTTTAGCCTCCTGGTTCCAGGAAGGACAAACTGCCTAATTGTGGAAGAAAGCTAGAACTCTTCTGGCTTGAGGGAGGCCAGAGAATCCAGAACCCAATGGAAAATCCTGCCCCTTAGTCCCAACCTGCTCCCACCAAACCTGACCAAACCCCCAGAATCTCCACTGCAAGTCACACAGGGACCACCACTCCTGCCATCGTAAGGAATTTGTTTGCTTCCAATAATCTCTGGGAAACAATCCAGCCAGGCAGCCCTCAGTTAGCTTCTGGGGTTGATCTACCCCAATTTTAACATAAATGCTATCGTACTCTGTCCTTCCAACTGCTTCCCAACCATGCAAATCCTGCTTCACGAGCCCAGTGGATTTCCCCGCCAAATCACCTACCATCTCCAAGACTTTCAGCAAAACAAACCAGACACTCTGCAAATCTCAGTTTAATTCACTTTTTTTGTAACAAAACTCCACTTGGAGCCACCAGTTGCAATCATGTTCCAAAACCCAAGGCATTTACTCCCGAGCCAATCTGCTCCATTTTTTGTCCCCTTCTTTGCCCCTCCTGCTTACGTGCAGTATCCTGTCCCCTTATCATTTTACTTGAACAGCTCCTAGAAAATAGGATGCCTGAGTTCACGTTTTGCGACACTGATTCCCCTTGAACTTTGGAAGTCAATATTTAACCCAGCCTGAGCACAGTACAAGGTTTAATAAGTAATTAGCTGTTTCCCTTACAGACAGACGTTTGTGTGAGAGCTCTACAAGCAGGAAATTGTAAGTGTCATTGTTTATGTCTGCAGGGAAACAGAAACCACCATGGTTGACTCCATGCCATATTCAGGAACGACAGGAACAGTTGGTTTGCCTTCCTGCTAGTCCACAGCGGCAAGTCTTCAGCCATACACTGACACAGGAGCCTTTTTAATTATATCTAAGATTTTGGTTTTTCTCAGATTATTCTTCAAAATCTTCTTTAAGAAATTTCTCTCTAAGGGATTAAATCAGAGAACACCTCAAACTCTTCCAACCAATGCTAGTTCCTACTGGCCTTTCCCAATACCCAAGATGGAAAATGTGTGATTAGGGCATTAAGGGCTCAGAAAAAAACCACATCTTGAACTCTCACTCTCAAATAGAAGACGCTGCCAAAATATCCATAAGTCTTTTGCTGTTGGGAAACCAGTGGCAGTGCCCTACATGGCGAGGCTGCTCTCAACCCTCTTTTTGCTTTGCCCTCGTCACAGAGGGCTGCTAAGTTTGCTCACCACAAAAACGTGGTAACAACTGTTTGTTGGTGACCACAAAGAGATAAACACTGTGGTATTTAAGAACTGAAGATATTTTTGGAGGCTTCTGTAGAACTGAAAGCATTTCTAGCTGAATGACTGCAGAGGAGATTTGATAGGGATTGTTTTGCAGAATGGTTTTTCTATCAGAAAATGACATTCTTTGTCAAGAACCAAGCCTTTGTCCAGTTTTCTCTTTCAATATTCCCTTTTTCGGTTTGAGGAATCTTTCATCTCATAATTTTGGCAAACTAACATGAAACACATACAGACTACGAAGTTGGGAATTTAAAAGGACTGGAGAAAGGCCAATGTCACTCCAATCTTCAAAAAGGGCAAGAAGGAGGACCCAGGGAACTACAGGCCCGTCAGCCTCACCTCCATCCCGGGAAAGGTGATGGAGCAGCTTATCCTGGAGGCCATCATCAAGCAAGTGGAAGAAAAGAAGGTTATCAGGAGTAGTCAGCATGGATTCACCAAGGAGAAATCATGCCTGACCAATCTAATAGCTTTCTACAATGACATGACTGGCTGGGTAGACGAAGGGAGAGCCAAGGATGTTGTCTACCTTGACTTCAGCAAGGCTTTCGACACAGTCTCCCATGATATCCTCCTAGAGAAGCTGAGGAAGTGTGGGCTGGATGAGTGGTCGGTGAAGTGGATAGAGAACTGGCTGAATGGCAGAACTCAGAGGGTTGTCATCAGTGGCGCTGAGTCTAGTTGGAGGCTCGTAACAAGTGGTGTCCCCCAGGGGTCAGTACTGGGCCCAGTCTTGTTTAACTTCTTCATCAACGACCTGGATGAAGAGTTAGAATGTACCCTCAGCAAGTTTGCTGATGACACCAAACTGGGAGGTGTGGTAGATATACCAGAAGGCTGTGCTGCCATTCAGTGTGACCTGGATAGGCTGGAAAGCTGGGCAGAGAGGAACCTGATGAGGTTCAACAAAGCCAAATGCAGGGTCCTGCACCTGGGGAGGAACAACCTCATGCACCAGTACAGGCTTGGGGTGGACCTGCTGGAGAGCAGCTGTGCGGAGAGGGACCTGGGTGTCCTCGTGGACGACAGGTTAAGCATGAGCCAGCAGTGTGCCCTGGCTGCCAAGAAAGCCAATGGGATCCTGGGGTGCATCAAGAAGAGTGTGGCCAGCAGGACAAGGGAGGTTCTCCTTCCCCTCTACACTGCCCTGGTGAGGCCCCATCTGGAGTCCTGTGTCCAGTTCTGGGCTCCCCAGTTCAAGAAAGATGAAGAGCTACTGGAGAGAGTCCAGCGGAGGGCTACAAGGATGATGAGGGGACTGGAACATCTCTCCTACGAGGAGAGGCTGAGGGAGCTGGGCTTGTTCAGCCTGAAGAAGAGAAGGCTGCGAGGGGACCTTAGAAATGCTTATAAATATCTCAAGGGTGGGTGTCAGGAGGATGGGGCCAGACTCTTTTCAGTGGTGCCCAGCGACAGGACAAGGGGCAACGGGCACAAACTGAAGCACAGGAAGTTCCGTCTGAACATGAGGAAGAACTTCTTCCCTCTGAGGGTGACGGAGCACTGGAACAGGCTGCCCAGGGAGGTTGTGGAGTCTCCTTCTCTGGAGATATTCAAGACCCGCCTGGACAAGGTCCTGTGCAGCCTGCTGTAGGTGACCCTGCTTCGGCAGGAGGGTTGGACTAGATGACCCGCAGAGGTCCCTTCCAACCCCTACTATTCTGTGATTCTGTGATTCTGTGATTAAGCAACTTTTTTAAGGGGTTGTTATATCCCTAAAATAGGAAAACAGTTTTAATTTGGGACAAGAATAAATTAAAATACATTAAAAAATCACCAGGGCAAAAAAATTCCCATATATACATACACACACATATACATATATATAAACCCACTTGCCTTGCTCCAGAAGAAAAATTGATAAAAAAAACCCTCATCTTGCT
Source organism: Opisthocomus hoazin (assembly GCF_030867145.1). NCBI lineage: Eukaryota > Metazoa > Chordata > Aves > Opisthocomiformes > Opisthocomidae > Opisthocomus > Opisthocomus hoazin. The sequence continues at coordinate 7,764,060 of NC_134418.1, read as the reverse complement.
CCAAAACAAAAATGCAAAGCAGAGCTGACTTTCTACCTTCTAAGACAGCAGCATTGTAAAATTCTGCCAGAAATCATTTGCCATTGCTCTACCAAAACCTCCAGCTAACGGTAGGTGTGATGGAAGCGCTCTGTCCAGCTCTCTCCAAATTAAACTGTCATCTCAAGGGTTTACCTTACGTGTGCCTACATCAGTGTTTTAGTTTGGACCAGGAGTGTGCTTTAAAGTGAATTTTTTTACCATCCACACCAATTATACTTTGGTTCACAGCATGAAACGGTTTTGGTGCACATGAACTGAGTTGCTTTTATATGAAATTGTGCTGCAAGAGGTGCTCCAGGTCAGATGGAACTTAGTTCACAGGACCTGACTAGGGCTATTGCAAAGTGAAACACCCCTCTGAAATGGGGGTGTCCGGTCCACAGCATCAAATGCTTGGCTTTACGGATCCAATCTTACCAGTCCCCACCATCTGCTAATGCAGACACAGCCAGCCATTGCTAGCTGAGTCTCCGGCAAAACAAAAGTAGAAGCTCTGCTCCTGGATTTCCATTAATGAGTGCTCAATCTACATGACCAGACTGGAGCTAATCCAGAATAAACTCCCAAAAAGCCTATGGAGTGAACATCATCTCCTCAGCACCAAATATTTCACTTTAAAGATTTCTTTCAGTTGTGCCATTCTACAAGCTAACTTAGACACACCTGCACATCTCTTCCACAAGGGGAAAAGACTTAAATGCATTTTAAAAGAAAGCATTCACAAGGTTGATTCAGTGAGAGCTTACATTTAAACTCAAGAGACACCAAATCTCCTGCACACGAAAACGGGGAAAACATCTCTGAATTCTCATAGCATTCACTTCTGGTTCCTGCTCCCCAGACACTGAAGTACGCACTACCTGATGTCAAAGCACTTGACACTTAATAGCATTGGTAGGAGCCAGGACTTCTTAATGCACGAAAGCTTCATACCTGCAGAATATTATATTGTCAGATCTCGTTTAGAAACATCCTCAGCCCCAGGCCATACCCAATGGAAAGTAGTAAAATTTTCTTCAAATGGATTGACCCTGGTCCAGTGCCACTGCACAGTGTTAAAACACGCGATGATGCCTGCACAAGTCCATGCACAAGCGACCTTCTGGCTACAAAAACTCGAGTTATCATTGGCACAGTCTGAGGGCTCAGCCGGTGCCTTGGGCAGAGGCTAGTCCAGATTTCTGCAGCCCGCCTTCAACTGGGACAACTTCAAACAGATCCCCTGCCTCTGCTCCTCCTTTTCTACATGCTGGCTTGCTCGTGACAAGAGGGCTAGTGCACTCCTATGTGGCCTTTATTAATTTCTGTAGCAGGAGATAGCAAACACTCGTTCTGTTACGTTTACTATGTTCCTTCGCACTGCCATGGTTTGTGCCTACAATTGCCAGGTGCTTTTCTGGATAGTCCCAGGACTGTTCAGCTTCTAATATCAGATAAAATCAGTACATTTTATCTGGTACATCTCAAGATCTGCTGTGCACCTTGCTGCTCAAAAGCTGCTTCACTTCATCTGGAGGAAGGTATTTTTCCCGGACTTCTGTTGCACATCAGTGTGGCATGTCTCAGGATGAACAGTATTATCAAAACAGTACCCAACAGTGGGTATAGTCTGCCTAAATTGAAACACTAAAAATAAATATTTAAAATATAAATCCATTTAAATTCCTCAAACAGTCCAAAGGTTTTGGAAATATTTCTCCTTTGATGAACAACCCATATTGCCTGCCTTTTATCTCTGTACATCTGCAGGAGCAGAAAGATGGTGCTAATTATTATCCAATACACAATCAAACTACCAACCCCCTGTTATTAGCACAGCTCGTGCCTGTCAGTGCGGTTGCTTTATTTGAGCTGCCCAAACTTCAGCAGCTACAGAGCGTCGGGGACTTTTGCTGACATCGATTGCTCTGCAATTTCAAAGGACGTCATCCCACCAGCGGGCTGCGCGCTGGTATGTAGCGTCCTATCCATCAGGTAGATAGAGCTGCACTGGAATATCAATTAGTGTGCACTCCTATTACCTCACAGTCTGGTAATGCACAGCCCCAGCTACCCTCCCACAAGTGTGCGCGGGGGGAGGAACCTGGAGAGCATAACAGCTATCGAGGAAAAGCTGTGCATGGAGAAATATTGTCTCGCCGCGCGATTACATAGCTGTTTTATCCCCCCGTCACGCGCGTGCGTGTACCAGCACACGCGCATCGCATCAGCTGTCAGCAGGAATTCCGGACTGCAGATTAAAGCGTTGCCACAGTCCGTCTGCTCAGCCTGTCCTGGTTGACGTACATCAGAGCAAAGTCTCCACTCGCATAAAGATTTCCGAGCTTCTCTGCTCGCAGAAATAGGAGGTTTTCCTGTTGCAATGACTTGAACTTGTTCTTGAGAAAAGCCACATCAGAAATCACTTCTGTGCTGCACGGTGGCATTTTGAAGTGAGGAGTCAAGAGGTCAAAACACAAGGTCAGAAAAAAGCAGACACGCAAGACCCCTTGCTGTACCTGTGGCTGGATAAATCAGCACTTTCCTAATCAGTTACTAATCCCCTAATCTTTATTGCATGTAAATTCCAAACCCTGCCCAACGGCTGTGCCATGGTAATCTCCAAACTGATTACAGTGAAACCCCATTGGACAACCCATTGATAAAAGATGGAAATGTGTAAAATCAATTTGCTATATATCACAAACAGTGTTGCACAGTCCTTCAGGGATCAAAGAACCACCATCAAATGCCAACAAATTACGGGCTGTTAAAAACACTTTTTATCTAACAGTGGATTTGACTATTCAACAAAAGACACTTCTTCACTTCTGAAGGGAGAACCAGGGCATAGTTTCACATACAGTAAAGGATCATTTGGTGACTAAGGCAGAAAAGGCAGTGTAAGAAAGGTCATCGTTTAAGGCCATGCTATAAAAGTGTGAGGGCAAAAGACGAGACATTAAATGCACATAGCCTCACAAATTACTGGGGGAGCTCAGATTCAGCCAGTGATCTCAGCTTTACCTCCAGAAGATACAGCAGGAGCAGTGTTGGCATGGCGTGTTTGGCCAACGAATTTGGCATTTGGTATTTATGCCAATAAGAAGCAATAATCAAATAAGCAAAATGCTCCAACTTTTTGTCCTGAGCTCATTCAAGCTTCGGGAAATGGCCCCAGCAGCAGGGACCACAGCTCTGGCCCACCGGGAACAGCCTGTGTTCTGTCATTGCTAAGCAGTGGTTCTTAGTTTTGAAAAGAACGGAAAATTGATAACACTTAAAAAATAGAATATCTTGGCAGGATCTCAATCTAATATCACTTTTCTACAGTGGGTAGAAAGGAAGCCAAAGCCTCCTTCACATAACTCACCAGAAGACAGAGTAAAATATTAAATTAAAAGAAAGCAGAGGCCAGTCTAACTCCTGTGTTTCATCCATTGAGGGGAATTTGCCAGCATTCATGATTTTATTTTTTAAATCTTGCGATATTTGGTGCTTGTTTCTTAAAGTCTCTTTTCTGAGGACATAATGCTGAAGGAAAATCTCCTATTTATTTGAACGTGAAAGGAAATTTGTGACCTTTGCGATGGTGGGGTATCACTACATACCCTAAAAACAGGAAGTATATAAATAAAATCAAATTTGTTGTAACATCCATGCTATTTAAGTCAGAGTACTGGTTTTCTGGGGTTTGACCCAGGAGTGTTGAACACGCAGGATTAGTTACGTGAGCATTTCCCACGGATGTCCCCCACGTGATTTATTTCAGCATCTTTATGACATGCATGAACAAAAGCTACACTGGCTGTGGGATCCAATAGCTGTAGGATCTAATATAGCTTATGGTCCATTCACCAGAGAGGAGATTATAAGCAGGTGTCTCTCCTAGAGAAACTGGTATGCTAGTCAACAGGAAGCTGGCTCATATCCCCAGATGTTTGTCATTATGGGAAGGGAGAGGGGAAAGAGGGACGTTAGGGTCAATAAAACCATGCTGCTACTCTGGCAGCACCTACAGTCCAAGACGGACCTCAGTAGCTCAGGTCTGCCATTGATAAAAGTTTTACAAGACCTCTGCTCCAAACAGCTCTGAAATCAAAGGTCTGTTTACTTAGCCTTTGCTTGCTGGGCTTTAGGATAGTGCAGGGAAGATCAAAGCAGAGACCTCGTTTAACATGTCCAAATACACAACCAGCAAGTCTGTTTATGTTGGATTCCTACGCACTGAGTGTGCTGCTGTCTGTCAACGCTTCAGGCTCATTTTCGGCGATATTGGGTGAGCAGGGAAATATTCAGAAGGGCCCCACAGATTTTGGTCCTGCTGAAGCAGAAGTGAAAGCCAGAGTAAGGAGCTCTGCTTTTAACTGTGACTGCCGAGGTCAAAAATGAACTCCTTGCAGGAAAAAAGAAGTAGACCTATGGTCTCTGCTGAGTGCCACACCACTAAAACGCAGCTGAAGTCTGCAAGAAGAGATGCAACAGATGACTTTGGTTCTGTACTATTTGGGTCCCATCTGGTTTTGTTGCTAATGTACAGTGAGACTAGGGTACTCAGTTTGGCATTGGTAAGGGATGACACTCTCCACATCTCATGCACAGAAAGAGGTGCAACAGCCATCAGCAATTCACACCTTCCTGCAGTCTCCCACTGATGCCTGTACAATCCCACTCTGAGGATGCAGCAGTTTGCAAAGACAGGCCATTTATTCACCATACGTCGTCTCTCTTTCACTCTCGCTGCTGGGGACTCCTGACCAGAGATGGGTTTGCAGTTGCCAAAAATGCAGCAGGACTAGCAATGCTCAGTTTCCAATGACCCAGCTGGATTCTGCGGCTGGATTTCCCAGTACCTATTAAGGGCCAAGAACCTGCTGACACTTTCATTTCTTTATTTGCTTGTTCATTACTGATGCATTCATCTCTTTCATATTTAGAAAAGGCTGAAGCCATGCAATGGCCTTTGCCTCAGGCATGGTGGTAGTGGGATGCAGCACTATTACAATCAGTCCCATCTACACGGCTTCCCGTTTTCACAAAGCTTGTCAGAACCCATTATCTCCCACATTGCTGCTTCTCAGATACAGCTGAAATTGGCTTACAGGCTCAAAAGCTGTTGGAAGGGATGGAGATGGATCAACCCTCAAAAAATGTCACCATGTGGATCCCATCTCCTTAGGACACCAACCTAAAGACCAGTCTAAAGATCAGCCAGACAGGGATAGGTACAAAAAGGACAGGTTTATTTAGCTTTGGAAGTAGGGCTCTTTGAAAGTTTTCTCTGAAGATACAACCCACAGCTGGTATCACAGCAGAACCTCCATCAGAAAACCAAAATCATAAATGTTGGAGTGGTTCCACTTTTTGCTGATTTCTTTTACTTTTCCTGGTGCTGTTGTTAAAGTCTCATAGGAGAAAAACTCTCCCATGTTCTGACCAGTGTTGCTCTGAAGAAACAGAAACCCAGGTCTTGCAAAATATGAGGCAGTCTGTAACCAGTGTCAGGAAACCAACCCCACCAACAGGCCCCTCGCTCTGGAGCCGCCTCCTGCAAAATGCCCTGCATCTCCTTCTGAAATAGCTGAAAAGGCCATGGGCAGAGACAAGGCACTAGACTGCACAGCCCACAGATGAGCCCAGTACAGGACTGGGATTCGAAATACAGGATATATACTGTTCCTCCATCTTCCACGTGTTTTTGTTCTGACCTCAGATCACCTCTGTTTCACCAGATGGGAAACTGGGTCATTTTTTTCAAATCATTGCATATATGTTTTGAGATCCTTAGCAGAGGGATCCCACAGTAGCACTCTTGCAGTAGAAATGGTGCCATTTGGTCGAAATTAGACCGACCTGTCATTTGCCTTAGGAAACTAAACCACACAGCTGACAGTTACTATAGCTGTGACCAGACAGGAACCAGCAACGTAGTTCAACTGTACATACACCTTATTCCCACCGCTGTTCAGGGCACTGATCAGTTCTAGGTGTGTTTAGGGAAAAATTGTTTCAATCTTAGCTCCCCATCTGAACATGCCACTTCCAGTGGTTCCCTCACAAACTTGCTCTCTTCCACTGATGGGAGATGCTCATGTAGGAATGAGCAGCAAAGTAATACCTGCTTCTTCTCTTGGCTTCACAGAGGAGTAAAAGTTTGTAAGGAGTGAAAAATTGTAAGGAACATGGGGAGAAGACCACACAAACTGTAGGCTGGAGGAGCCCCATTAGATCTCCTTCCCATCCATCTCACAGTACTATCCCCAGGACTGACCCTTTAAAAGAGAGGCAAGTGAAAGAAAAGACAGCATAATGGTTAAGATACTTTCTTCGGTCCTTGATTCAAGTCAGATAACAAGAGTCACACAGGGTACCAAAGTGCCACAACTGCACACAGGGACATCTCCATCGCGTGGGGTCCTGTGAGGACAAACATTAGATTGCCAAGCACCCTGCGATGACAGGGAGTGCAGACAGGTACCTAGACTGACACGCAGGGTTCTTTTACATAAAAAGAAATCTCACCAAGGAGTCTTCCCAGTCTCGCAGGGGGATGTTTTCCCTGCCCGGGCAGTACAGCCTGCTTTGCTCTACCTTGTTCCAGTGCCTCCAGTCAAAATCCTCATCTATGCTCCTACTCTGTTCCCTTCCCCTCCTCCTGGCTCCAGCATCCAATCCCTTCACACACTTGTAGACAGTTATTGTCCCCTCAGGTGTCACTTAGCCAAGCTATACATATATTTACAAGCAGCTCTTTTAATCTTCTCACATAAATCAGTCCCCCCAGTCGTCTGATCCGATCATCCGGGCCTGTCTCTCTCTGTCTGGACGAAAACCTTGCTTGTCTCCCTGACATCTCATGGATGTCAAGCTGTCAGCTCAAGCTCAGAGCTCTTAATCTTCCTCCTCCTCCCCATCTCCTTCCTTAGTTGCTGCAGACACTGCTACCACCCCGCCTGTTGCTCAGGCCCACAGCCGGAGTGTTATTTTTTACTTTGCTCTCCCTCTAGCTTCCCACATCCCGGCTCGCACTGTGAGCCACAGAGCCATTCTGCAGCTCATCGATAAGCCCCAGCCTGGGCTGCCCATCCAACTCACTTGCAGTTTACATCCAGGCTCCCATCATATTTCATCACGACTCCTCTGTTCCAGCCTTGACGAAACACACTCTTGCCTCATTCATATTCGTTTTTTTCTAGGCACCGCGCTGGCCACATCTGCTTACCTTCACATCTAGCTTTCCCTTTCCCTGCCACATCGAATGGCTGCTACTTTTCTTTACTTTTTTTCACTTGTCAAGGCTCCTTCTGGCCTCTCCCCACTGTTGCTATCACCTCTTCTCTACCAGAGGTCCATACTCTTCCAGGTGACCCAGAAGTCCAGGCTCTCTCCTTCATTTTTATGCTTTTCAATGAAAATCATAGGTGGTTTCTGCCAAGTTGCCTGCCTTGTGTGGGAGCAGCTCCCCATCAGCACAGGCTGAGGCGCTCAGCTCTCTCCCCATGCACTGCTCCTTAAAGCTTTCCTGCATCAGACACCCACCATACCGGTCAGCAGCTAGGCCTGACACTTCTGCGGGTCCTCATGGTCTGCACCACCTCACTGCTGCTTTGCTCCACCCTTCTCTCCATCTTCGTGCCACCGTCCTTCACGTCGTACCCCCAGGCAGCTCTTCGGGCACAGCCTTCTTGTGTTCAGACAGCACCTTGCACAGCGGGTGAAGGCCCTGAGCACAGCAGTGACACACACAAATCACGCTAATCACAACACTTTCCCCAGCACCTCTCCGCTGATTATCCTCATTTCTGCATCCACAGCATTACAGTATAATTGCATTTTAACAAGCTTCATTAGCACGTTGCCTTAGTCAAGCTTAACACGGTTCAGGCACCCAAGGAAACCTCATGGTGCTTCTTTTCTGCTCAATATAATTTTCAAGGCTTCTGTAACCTGATTTGTTAGGAATAACCTCGGGGCTGTAAAGCTTTTCTTCTGCCATCCAGCAATTAAGGAATAATTTGTCACGGAGCAAGTCAAGCTGCAGGGCAGGAAAGCCCTGTGCAACACAATGAAGCTGTGTAAACCGCAGTCCTCGGTGTAGGAACGAAGCGAGCATCCCTCCCCTCCTCCTTTGGTAGCCGGGAGCCTGTGCTCAGCAGCAGCTCCTATGAATGCTGCACAGCCTCCTAAGTAATGCAGCTCCTTGGCCCGCAGGCAGAGAAATGCCTGTATACACCCTGCCAGCGTACACGACTGTGGCTCTGTACCCCCTGTATTTTTTTGGACATTGTGGGGAAAGGTAAACAGCAAATTACCAAACCACACCATTGGCATAAGCTATATAATGGAATAAGATAAAGAAATGGGCTGCAAAGCTTTTTTTAGCAAGATTTATGAAGCTCCAAAGGATAACGGAAACCCTTGGAAGGGAAAACGTTACCATCATAAGAAGAAGGAAGAATGAGCAAAGGTAGGCAATGGGTTTACAACAGCCTGGAAGCCTGGAACTCATTTAATGTGAGTACACTGCAATCGGTGATAGGCATGAGGCACGGCACCCTGGCTGGACCAGGGCAGCCTGGGGTGCACAGGTGGTGGGATCCGGACACGATCCCGGGCAAGGGCTCCCAGGCAGGGACACCCTCCGCATTCCAGCCGTCACTTATGGTCCAACAACTGTTCGTGTAGCCATGCATAGATGCACACACATACACCAAGGAGAAAACAGTCTCACATGAGAAAGAAGGAAGAGGCAGCTCTTATTCCTACAGAGTTCGATAAGTTTTTCTGTCTGGCTAAACCTTTGCTAACTTTAAAGTTGTTTAAAACTTTCTCCAGTTATGTCAGTGACAAAAAAGTCAAACACTTTCCCAAGCATTCCTGGCAAGATGCTTCCTGCGTCGGTGAAGGAGAGAGGGTATTTTTAAATAAAAAATGATCTGACTATGCTCACTGTGAATTCAGCCCAGTCACAAAACCAAAAGTAGTTTTGCAGATGGAAGTTGTTACCTGATTTTTTTCTTCCTGAACGTCCTTAGTAGCCAGATTAAGGAACTGCTAGCAAACCTCAGTCACCATTTCCAAAACCATACGCAGGAATAGTATGGCAGGAATAGAAACCTATAGAGTATCAACCACTACAGACCCCCAGACAGCTGTCTGTGAAAGCAGAAAACATAGGGTTAATGGTTGTTTTATATTTTTCTTTTAGTACGTGCAGACAACAGAAGACTGGCATGGAGATCATTGATCACTCCTGGAAATTCTGCATGCAAAGAGACAGTCTCATCTTGTGGTCAACACTCAATTCCCATTAATTTAAAGGGAGATCAAAGATATCCAGCATTTTGTAGGAAATTCTAAATCTATGGACAGGTACACTCACATCTCACTATAAAAAGGGTTCGCCTCCAGCAAATCCCTCTCATGTCTCTTTTTATCCATGCTTTGTGTTTTTCAGATTACGCATATAAAGAAGAAAAAAACCAGTTACTATCTGATATTACAACAGTACATTCTTCAGAAATATGTACTTTTCCCATCCTACTACCACTATTTTAACATTCAGAGGTAGAGGAAAAACTTCACCCATCCCCACCTTCCTCCCCCTTAACCAGACAAATAAGGCATTCAGCTCGTCCGAATTTAAATTTTTATTGGAGTTGGTCCAGCAACCAGAGCGCATTGCTAGAAGCCAAGGTCCCGCTCCCTTCAATACACCTCCTTCATTCTGACTCCCTGCTTTTGTGCTGCTTCGGTAATCTCAATCTGTGGTCAGGGATAGGATAAAATTTCAGCTATTTCCCCCCTCAACTGCACAGAACAGGGTTTGCTCTTAAATCAAAAGCCCTGCACCCCAAACCTCTGGTTAAGTACTTAACTATAGGCAAGTTTTTGAAATCGTCATGGGCTTTTTTTTTTTTCTTAGATATAGCTCTGAAAACCACAGACGTAAACCAATTTCCCATGAATATCAAAGGTATTCAGAGGAAACTGGGGGAAGGGGGTACATAGGGTGGCTCCACAGTGCTTTTTTGGCCTGACCCTCTGAAGCAGATGGCATTACCAGTCCTCATCAAGAATGTGAAATTTTCCTCTCTTATCCTCTAGGGCATGAGAAAATATTGTTAACTTTTCTGGAAGCATTAGGAGCAGACAGCAATTGGAATCTAAGCAGAAGTCACATTTCTGTCCTTGCCTTGGTAAACGAACTCCACCTTTCTGCACAGGATGGTGTGGGCTCCCACATACAAATGTTTATATTTTCCTCTCTCTGTGTTTTCCCCTTTTTCCCCCCTTTCCCTCTCCTCTATACAAATAGTAATTCAAGAACCATGATCAACCCTTTGCTCAGCTTCAGGTCTCTTGCATGGGCTAAAGTTACCTCCAATTCTCCGGCATGGTTTGGGGAATTTATTTATATTCTGTGTTCTGGAGACAGACCTCATGTCTTGCCAAGGGCTCGCATGGGTCTTACAAAAGGAACACTGACAAATATTTATGGAACCTAAAGTGAAACTCAAGACACTGTTAAAATAAAGTTTGCCTTAGTTTTTTTATTTTCCTGAAGAATTGACCTGGCTTTCTTGGCAGAAAGACTAATCCAAATGCTATTGGTATCTTAACAGCTCATAAGAGCCACATGCTTCAAATAAAGCCATTACTATCAGACACGCTGAGTGGTTCAATTAAACAAATATGAAAATAGACACTTCATCCTGCTTTAACTAAGTGGGATCATTTCCCTCCTGAATCCAGACTGACAATGAAAATGATATAGTATTTATAGAGTAGCTTTTTATCCTGAAAGATCCCGAAGGATTACACAGACCCCGCTACACACACTACCGAGATGCTGCCACTTCCAGGGAGGAGCACACGAGCTGTCCTGCAGCCCCGAGGAATGGCACATGGCAATTTAGATGGAGGAGCAGAAAAGAATTTCGCTTTCAGCTGAAACCACAGCAGGGAATTTAGGCAAGCAGAACAGAGATTGTTTAGACTGAAGCACATTCAGCACAGAGGAGGTATAGTACTCCAGTGTTTTAAATATAAAAGTTGAGGCAAAACAATAAAAAAGTTTTGGTTTAAACTATCCAAAAATCACAATTTAGGGCAGAAAACCATATGCCATCTTTAAGATGAACAGTTTCATTCTGTCTATTCCATTTGTGCTTGGGAAAGTCTCTAGAAGATGCTCTTGCTCACTATTCCCTTCAGGAATACAACAATCAGGACTCATCATACTTTGCATAGCTGCCTGTTAACGTAAGGATGACACAGGATACTTCATGAATTAGAGCCTTCAAAATGTTTTGACTGGTAGTCTCACGCACTTCATGGAGAAGAAAACTGTTGGGTCCATCTATATCACACAAGGGATCGCATCGGCAGCAGCCAGGATCCCTGAAGGCATCTCTGCTCCATTCCACATTAGCTGAACTGCAAATGTAACGCAGACCAGCACGGAGAGAGCGAGCGACCTGCCCAAGGCTGCCCTGTGAGTCTGCGGTGGCAGCAGCATCAGGAATTCAGTTTTGACTCCCAGTGCTCTACTGTGACGACCAGGTGATGATTTCCCTCTCCAGGACACACTCCATCCTGTGCAACCTTGGCCATGCATGAGGAGCTCACCAAGCCCCGGGGTTTTCATAGAATCACAGAGTACTTTGGGTTGGAAGGGACCTTATAGATCACCCAGCTCCAACCCCCCTGCCATGGGCAGGGACACCTCCCACTACACCAGGCTACTCAAAGCCCCGTCCAACCTGGCCTTCAACACTGCCAGGGAAGGGGCAGCAACAGCTTCTCTGGGCAACCCATGCCAGTGTTTCAGCACCCTCATAGTAAAGGATTTCTTCCTTATATCCAGTCTAAATCTCCCCTCTTTCAGTTTAAAGTCATTACCCCTTGTCCTATCACTACATGCCCTTGTAAAAAGTCTCTCTCCAGCTTTCTTGTAGGCCACCTTCAGGTTTAAAGCTATTGTTAATAGGTGGCCAAGAAATTTGCAGTGAGAAGGTTTTGCAGAAGAAGGAAAAGAAAACTGCTGATTTGTGGAGCAGCAGCACAGCAGATCGTGGTGAAACTGGGAAAATTGATCATTTTAAGAAGCTAGGGACACAGTGACACGACACGAAGTCATGAGGGGACGCATCAAATGACAGCCGCAACTCTAAGGGTTACAGCAAGGACTGGGACTATGTCAGCACGAAGAGTTCAGCCTGCGCATGTGCCTATGTAGCCATGCCCTTAAGTCAGATCAATGCAAAACGCCACATTTCGTCTTTTTTTTTCCCCTGCAAGATTTACACCTGCTCTCCTCTAAAATTGTCAGTGGTCCTTCTTCTGATTCACATCTGAATTTCACATCTGAGAAGGGAAGCAGTCCTGTCCTAATTACTGCAAACTTCCCCCCAGCACAGAAGTGTGAAAGACATACAACTGTGTAGTGAGAGTTTTTTACCTGGTGCAACGGCTTAAAGAGCTAGCAAAAGCCTCTCTGCAGAGCAGTCAGCAGAAAGCACCAATCTTACAAAGCTTCTTTCGTTTTTTCAGTTCACTTGGTCTAAGTAGAGCAATCAAGGCTTCTCTGGCAGGATATCACATTCTCAATATGTAACCACTTAAAGGGAGAGGACAGCTAGTGCAGAGAGATGTCCCAGGAGAAGAAATTATTATACAAGTGAAAGGGATTTCTTTGGAGTGACTTTTAAAATAATGTGAAGCTGCTTTTTTCCTCCCCCCGCCCCCCACGACTGCACTATGAACCTTTCTTTCACCAGTGAGCAGTTGTTCACACACCTAATCCTCTGAGATTTAAACGAAACCCCTCAGGCAGAGAATCATGTGCCAGCAGGAGGAAGGGGCTGACTCTGCGGCCCCACAGCCTCCAGGCACGGCACTACTTTTTCCCTGGAGGCGAAGGGAATGGGAAAGAGCCAAAGAAAAATCCTCAGTCGTAAGAGATGAGCAAAGGAGAAGTTACATGCTGTCTAACGGAGAAAAATTTGTAGCTCTACATACCGCCAAGAGCTATGCCTATTTTCTTCTTTATACATATTTTAGGGGGGTTGCAATACTCACAGAACTCCTACCGCTGACAGCAGGGAAGGAAGCGCATCGATACAAAGATTGTGCATCTCCCTGCCGCCACGGGGAAACCGTCCTCAGGCGTGGCACAGGAGGAGGACACGGCGAGGCCGGCCCTGCTCGGCTCCGGGTCCCAAGGCACGCAGGACAGCAGAGCTCCAGACCCGCGCAGAGGAAGGCTGGATCCCGGCTAAGCGGGTGAGGAAAGCAGGTGCCTGCTGTGCCAGCTCCGGTGTGGCGGGCTGGGAGGCGCGACGGGCTGAGGCCACAAGCTCGGCTGCTGTTTTGGAACAAGAAACCCTCAATTTTCAGTTCTTCTGAGCAAGAGCCAGACTGGACTGATGGGCAGCAGGCTGCGCTGGAGGAAGCTCTGTGCAGCACCCTTAGGGCGACGCAGCCTGCACAGCCCACAGGACTCCGGGTTTTGTACAGAAGTGACTGCGTTCCTCCGCTCCTGTGTGAACACACTGTGCGTAGTGAGTAAGGCTGTGTCACCCTGCGAGCCTGGGATGGTAGAAACACACCCAGCTTCACAACCGTGTGGATGGTGAACGTTTGCAACGCCACTCTTTGAACCGCAGCGCAGGGCTGCGCGTCGCCCAGAAAACCATGAGTCCGCGAGCTTGGAACTGAGCAGGGAGACGGACGCCCGCGAAGGCGTGGTGGTGAGGGCTTCTGCACAGGTTAGCAACCAGAATGTGTGCCTTGGAGGACCTCTGGCTGGTGCCCAAGGTGAAAAAACAAGGCTGGCGGAGAGCTTATCCCCTCTCTCCCATCCTCCCAGGAGCTTTAGGAAGGTCCGCTGTGCTCTGGCTGTTGCTGATACACCCATGCAGTAACAGCACCGCTGCTGTGTCCACAGCCTCAGCACTCCTGCTAACCCCCCCGCTAAACTCCTCGGACACTGGAAACGGCCAGCAAGCTATCGCCGGTATGGAAAAAAGTGGTGAATGTTGCTGGGAATGGAGGCAAGGTGGAAAGGACAGAGGGGGAAGGGCATGCTTAAATAATGCAGCAAATGACTGAAGATATTAAAAACTATTTAAAATCTATTTTTCTAAATCAAAAAGAAAGAGTTTTGTAAAACTTAGCAGCTTTAATTGGTTCTTCTGTATATGTATATACATGCACGCATGAACAGCACATATAAGAACACACGTGTGTGCACACATGACCGACATGTGAAAACGCATGCATTTCATCACACAGCTCTGCAGATCAGGACACGACATCACTCCACATACATAAAACACATATGTGTGTAATGTCACATACTTCATGAAAGTAGAATCGGGATAGCATTGTATTAATGAAACGTATGATGCTGCTCCACAGTCACGAGGGCTCTCTCTCCGTATCTTGAAACACATGGCTATTTTACCACATGCAGAGTCTCCTTTCTACAGCAGCATGACATCACCCTCCGCACACTCCGAGAATAATTACAGCCTTGTTTGCTCTGCAAAAACTGACCCCATAATTCAAAAAAAAAGTGCTGTTCAGCCAGTAGCAGCAACGGCAGTGCTCTAATGCAACGCTGGACTCAGCTGGTTTTAGTATTGGATCATCTAACTCTGCTTGGAGTCTGGTAAGAAGAAGCACTGGGAAAAACTCCCACAGCCTGACACCCCCTCTTAACAACAGCCTAACTGCAGCGGCCACGAGGAAAACACAGGGGAAAGGGTTTTCCTGACCCTGGAGATTTTTCTGATATTTCAAAAGGAAAATTCTGTCTCAAAGAGGAGTAACAAGGAATAACGAAAAGTAAGAACCTCAGTGTTTTCTTAAAATGTTAATCTAATAACATTTTCCTATCTAGTCAGATGTTATAGCCATGGTTTGGGAGTGTTTCATCTCAATCCTGGCAGCTGCTACTCATTTTTAATCTTTTCAAGCTTTTTGGAGAAAAAGTAACCGAAATCATAGATCAAATCCAAACTATTTCAAATCAGAAAATGATGCTTTTCATTTGAAGAAAGTAAACTGCAATCACAACCTCCCTGGGTGAGAGACAATTTTATTCCTACCATTCTTTATTTATACAACAATTAGTCTGTCCTGATCCAAGATAAAGTCCCCCAGGCACGGTTGTGAAACAGATGATAATAGCAGTGCGAGGAATTTTTTTTAAATGAACCTGACGAATGACCAAATCAATCCTTTCCTCAAAATTCCAGTTATGATGAGCCGGCACTTTTTTACCCCAAAAATGTCACCTTCAAAAATTCACAGCTAGATCTGATGATGATATAGGAGCATCCTAAATTTCCATGCCTCGCAGCCGTTCATGGGTGTTAATGTTATTCCACGGTGCTTCTGCAGCTGTGTATTGGCACAGCCATGAGCTGCTCTTCTTAAACATAGAATACAGATTTCATGCGCGCTGGACTTCAAAAAGCAAAAGTAACTCCTTCCCTAGATGGGAATGTCAATGAAAGATGAAATGAATTGAATTCTTTCACGCACAGAGCCAACGAGCCGTAACATGGAGCAGCACACCAGCTCCCCATGTCAGCAAGCAAGGAAGAAACACACCGAGACCTCGTGCCAGATGCACCTTATCATTTCACTCGCATGCACTGACGGACGTACACATCGGTAGTGGCACCCCTTCCCTCTGGTATGCCCCTATCTCTCCATTCCCTGCCAAGGCAAGCGAAACACTTGCAAAGTGACCTACTCTCTGCAAGCATCTGGGAGGCCGCCCCACGCAGCGAGCTATCTGGCATGGCCTTCAAGATCTTCTATTCCTCTGCACAAATTACTCTGGTCATTCAGATAAAAGCAGAGGGAGATGAAGAAGCACTTGTGTCTGGAATTCCCTGAATTTCATTACCAACCACCAAGGGCTTAGCCAGGGCCAAGCTCTGTGGTTATTGCAAAGCCACGCTTTGATTTCAGGATGATAAAGGTCCTTTCACCACCACCGGTGAGCCTTGAGGGGTGCAACACGAGTGCAACGAGGAGCAAGAAAAGGCCCCCACGGTGATGCTGGGCTGAACTCACGCAAACGGGGCGGCTGTCACAGCATCCCCGCTGTGACGTGCACTGCCACGGTACTTCTGCTGCTCTTGTAGCGCTTAACCTATGTCAATGGCCTCCTGAGCCGGCCGCTTGACGACCTGATAGTGACAGACGTGTACTTCGGCTTGAGAAGGCGTGAGACCTGACACCTGCTCTCCCTTCCCACCTCCCTCCCACGTCTATCCACTTCCCTGCTGCCGGGTTATGTCAGCCCAAAAGGTTCTCTGGGGATGACAATAACAGCTGGTTCTCTCCAAACCACCTCCCCCAGTTGAAGAAAAATCTGCAGTCAATGCTTACATGCTTTTTATTGTTGACAAGGCACAAGGCGGGTGAGAAGCGACCTCACCCTCCCTCAGCTCTGCTGACTTTACTAGATTCCTGGAAAAAGTCAACTGAACAAGGTGCCAGTTGTAGCCCATTGTTTCTGAGAGCAGAGACAGGCTTGTAAACGTTAGGGCTTATGTAAAACTCTCTGAGATGCCAACTGTGCTCTTTTCATCCTGAGTTAATTATATTCAGTATGTTTTCATGAGGTCCCAGCTTCTGGAGCTATGGGATAACATAAAAGGATGAACCTTAAGGAATTTTTTAGCTGTTGTGGTGACAAGCTTGTGGAAAGCCTGAGAATTTGAACCCTCAGCCTGAAAACAAGAAACAGGTGCCCAAACGGGAATTTTAAAATACCTTACAATATCCTCTGGAGTGTTGGAGACTGAGTCGTGGTTCTGGGAAGGGCAACATAACATCTCTATCATCTGCTGCAGGACTTGACTAGGATGAAATTAGAGGTTTTCTGTAAGAATTCTGAGTCTCTGTCTCTTCTGTGGTAGGGATGGTCCTCAGCAAGTAGCAGGGGATGCCTGCCTGCTAAACTGGCATTAAATTAATAGAATTACAAGTGCTTAACAGCCTTCACAGATCAGGACAAGGCAACACAAGGTGTCTAAGCAGATTTAAGCATCTATCATTAACCATGTGAGTTTGAAGGCTTGGGCCCTAACTTCTTTGTGTCACTTTTTTCCTGTGAAGTAGGTCTAAATCTAAATCTGTGCCTCATCACAGCCTCATGAGGTTATTCTAGTGCCTGCAGAGTAACCTGAGACTGAATGAGACGGACAATGCCAGTGTGACAACTAGCACTTAGTAAGGGCAAGCTCTAGAAGGAGCAGTTTGTACTAGGGACACACCAAGCTAAGGTAAGAAGAGCAGGGGAGGCTTGACCAATGTTTCTCAGCTATTCCTAGGCAGGGCCCCAAGTACAGCTCCTGTCGCCAGAGGCCAACTACACTGACACAGCCACTGTAGTGCGACTCTGAGACCAACAAATGGGAACTTGGCCAGGTCAGGCTTTAGTGGCTAAAGCTGTCACAGGCCACTTGCAGACAATGCCAGCTATACTTCTTACTGTCCCCTGACCATCCTGTCCCTCCCTTCTCCTCTCCTCGTAAAACCTTAGTGGCACTTCTAGAGGAACTCACAGAACTATTTTCTGATGGAAACAAATAAAAGTATGACATGTGCTGAGGGACATGGCAGGGATTAACCTTCCTCTCCGAGCCTTTTCACACACCTACACGCAGAGCCCAGGCTCCCGCGGCTCCAAGTGATTTGTGCATTACTACTGTCAGCTCAGCTACCCCCATTCCCATCCGCTTCCAACCAGCACCTTCTACATTTTGTTCTGCCCGTGCATCACCACGCCACACAAAAGCCCCCCTTCTCTTTGAACAGAGCCCTCAACTCCGTGGCCACACAGCCCAGTCCTGCTGTAGCCCCCTACACAGTATTCACATATACTTTCTTATTTAGTAACAGAATTATATATTTTCTGCCAAAGATGCTTCTCCTTTGTACAGATCAAGGGGCGACTGAGCTCTTTGCCAAGCAGACCTCTCAAACACATGGTGTTAAAACCAAAAGGGCCCTTGTAATTGTGGCGGAGAAATGTTTCTTCCCTGCTACATATTGTACCATAGGTACAGCAACAGCTCCTTATTCACAGGGAGCTGAGGATGACGCGGTGACTTTGCCGCTATGACCCCAATGCACAGAGAGCAGGCGGGGGGCACAGGTCCGTTCCTGAGAGGACAACCCAATGGCCTGGATGTGGCAAGACACAGTTCACCCCGCTCAGCCAACAGTCATGAGATGACAAGAGTTTTAGGCCCGGGTTCACCACACTGGTCTTTGGGTTTTGCAGGAGACATTGTGCCCTGCTCTTGGATGTGAAATCGCTCCGGAGGAAGGGCCATAATCTGACCGAGCTGGCACGCAGTGCTCCACAAAACTCAAAATTTCAGGCATTAGTCATCTGCAAGCCCTCACACGACAGCAGCTCCGTTCATGAAGGAAAGGATCCCTTTCCCGTAAAAGTCCCCAATAATAACCACAAGCCCAAAAAGCCCTTACATGGAGACGAATCTCAGTGGGACCAACCAGGCTACTTTCACCGTTTGCGCAGAGCAGGAGGCAAACAGCACTTCGATTATCAGTCATCTTCATTAGGAACAGGGAGGGGGGTTTTCACAAGCGCCGGATGGCCTGGCAAGCAGGACTAGTGCTGAAAGACGAAGGGCCTTTTGCTCCTCAGCCAGCCAGGAACTTCAAAGCCTTTTTCATTCAGCTGCCGTTACCGCGGTACACGCATACACAACTGCTGTTAAGGTATCACCAGCCTTGGCGAAGGTAAAAGCTGCTCGACTCCTGCTACAACTGCCTGCTGCAAACACAAAGTAGACAGCTCTCTAAAAGGTTTTTTATCTATATAAAACTTACATGTTGTGTGTCCAACAGAAACAATGCAGAAATCACCACGTGAGATTTTGTGAAGTGAGTTATGCAAGAGGTCGGATGAGATTACAGTACAACAATTTTCCAGCTGCCTGCATTTCAGTCAGAAGATGCCAATTTGAAGAAAAGTGCAAATCTGTGATGAAAGTATATCAAAATTGCTCTACTGTAAAAAAACATTTTGGTCCAGGATGGAAATTTATGTTTCCCAGAACAGGCACAAACAGCCTAGATCACAAAAATCTCAGTTCAAGCCCTGTAATAGATCAGTGAGAACAAGACTTTTGTGCTTGCTCGCAGCTCAAGTGCACACACCTCTACAGCTATCCTCTCTTTCTGGCCTGAGGAATACTGACTTTATAATAATAAAGAGCTCCAAGAAGTGAGTGGGAGAGTGTCACTTCAGACTAGCTAGTCTGATCAGAGCCAGCTTCCCACACGCCCCACTGATTTCCCTCCCATCGAGTAGGTTAGTGCACATTTCTGTCTCTTTTGGGTCTTTTCCTTGCCAAAACACAACCAAACTCCAAAATACAATGGAAAAACTGAAAAGCCTAAGCACGATAAGAGAATCCAAACAATCCCTTTTGCCTTTCAAGTCTAGGAAAGATGTTTCTTGCTTCCCAAAGGCTTAAGTTACAGGATCAAACTCTGTAGTGGTTTTTATAGGGAAGCTCCCCGCAGTGCCAAGTCTCAGTTAAGGCAAGATGCAACAGGTAAGTGCAAATCTGCAGACGGAGAAGGGGTGAGACAGCAAGAGGGCTACTACAACTTTGCACCATGAAGCAAACAGAATAAATAAAGCAAAACACATTCAAACTCTTCCGAGGTTGCTTGGTTTTTGTTATTTGCTTGTTTTTCCCTGAAGTGTTAACAAGAAGAGAAATGAAAATGTTTAGTCACCAGGTTAAAGTCCATGGTTCCCTTCAGAAAAGTATATTCACCCTCCTCTGCTCTCCGTAGGATTTTCTTGAGCAATTGGAGGACGCTATTTTCAAGGCCAGGACTCCAGTCGGTTCATTGTTACACCTCTTTGTGTTGCCTTTTCTTTCAATGAAAACCAGCTAAAGGTTTGCAGGAAGGAGCCTCAGGGCTGCAACAGATGTCACAGCCACTTCCTACAAATTAGAAAAGGAAAGTAACCCCCTCAGGTTAATTACGGGGAGAGGCCACACACGGAGCTGTGTAATGAGCCTGTAGGATGGAAAGAAGGCAACTGTTTCATATTGGGTTTCAAGAGACAGAGCATGAAATCTCTCGTGCTGACTATATGCTTTCACACTGCAAGAGCAATGCCTTCTCCTCCGGGGAGGACACAAGCCCTACTGTCTGGGGCAAGCAGTCGAGCTGAGGAAGGACACGCTTACGTTGCTCGACCACTCTCCGACGACGTCTCTTGGCATAGACGTCTTCCTGACGGACGGCTACTGCAGCGGGCTGCTCTCTGCGGCTCAGCACGCTGGGGCTCTGCACCTGCCTCCCTATTTACACAGGTGCAAGGTAGTTAGAAAGCCACAGCCTAAGGACTAAAGCATAAAGACCGGGACTCAGCTGACCTGGATGTTGTTTCTTTCCTGGCGGGATGAATAGGCCAAACTCCTTTCATCTTTCTCTGCTTCGTTTCCTCATCTGTATAATGGAGACGGTGGCATTTATCTTTTTTTTTTATATATAAAGTGCTTAGATTTTCACTAAGGGAAAGCACAAGAACAGTCCTAGGTAGCATCATCACCAGAGACCCCTGTGAGCGCACAGATTATGACTTTTTTCTCTCTTTTCCTTTTCTTTTGCATTCCCTTCTCCTCAGCGGGTTGGTCCAGGATTGTCTGAGTGCCCATGTTTCATGAAACTGTTTTCTTAGGGCTTGGGTCACTTTAAAAAGTCACAGATGCTCTTTTAAAGTAAATTGGGGCAGCTAAGCAATTGTAACTCGGCCACGAACCTTAGCTGAAGAATCAGCCCCATGTTTCCTTCAATTAAAATACACATCCATGGTCAGGTTAGCATGACCTGACAACAAACCCAGCAACAACAAAAACAACAACCCTGAATGAGCCAGTTAGCATGCCTAGAAGATTTATTTTAGTGTTGGGGAGGAAATAGCTTGAAGTTTACTTAAAGTAGGATTTGCATATTCAGGGTTTTAGTGACAGTTAATGTATTCACCCACAAATGAGAAGAATCTGGGCAAAAGCTGGGCTACAGCTTCACCTGGGAAGCCATCACCGTTATCAGAGGAGAGTTCAGTTGGATCAAGGCAACGTTGCACAGGCGTAGCTGACCTCCTGCTGCCAGGATGGCCACCTGTAGCTGCTCCTGAAGAAGAAGGGATCAGTAACTGCATGATTTACTGAACTCGTACAGTGGCCGGGAGGAATGGAAAAGCTCAACATTTTCAGTCCAAAAGAGGCATTTTGTTGACTTTCCATCTTGTGGGGAAAAAAAGGTGAAACACTCTGGGTTTGTTCCAGTGCAGAACAGTAGGTTTTTTCATCTCGAAAAAGCAATGGGAGATAGATCTGCCATCCTTTGGACAGCTGTAATCACAGCCTCCTCCTGTAATCTGTTCCCATGTGTCTGCACATCACTTCTAACACTTTTGTTGACACTGCTCAAAACAGGGGCCAAGCAGAAAGGTCTGAATTGTTTCAAACTTCTCATAAAGCATGATCGGTACAGATTAACACACAGTTACCTCACTGACAAAAGCACCAAACAGTGATTGTGGCATTGGATTTTCATCACCACCGATCACTCCCAAGAGCACAGGAAGATATTCACAAATACACTAAAAATGACTAGTGGCCAAAAAGTACCCAATGAATATTAAATATCTTTCGATTTTTCCACACCCGAAGACAAACAAACAATCTCCACACTTGAACTGCCAGTTTGCATGTCATCCTACTTCCCACTTCTTGCAAAAAAAAGGCACGCCAAATCCACCCGAGTTTCAGCAGGTAGATTAGAGGCTAAGTAAAACTGGTTTTCTTGAGCAGGATTAGCTTGAGGAGCTTCTGAGTTACTCTGTCTGCCTTGCAGGCACCCTGTAAATACTCAGAGGCACCCGTTTGTCTTCACTGCTGCATTATCCTTGCCAAATGCATCATCCTTGCACGATGGATCTACCTGATCTGTGGGGTGCGGGTGTGCACGCCTGTTACCTTGCATGTGCATCTACTGGGGAGAAAAATAGTTTGTGGCCTGCATATTTCAAGCCAAACACCAAAACTGTGCAGATATTAGAGGGAGACACATTGACTACCCTGTCCCAACGGTGCCGCATGGCACCCAGCTGAGCTACAGGAATGTGGCACGGTAGGTCTTCAAAAAATGACCATTCAGCAGAGTTAAATGAGCAGTTTCCATTTCTTGCAGCAGATATGAGGGAGACAAACAGTCCATCTGGGCAATTCTCAATGTCAAGCGCAACAGGATGGCAAGGCAGCCTGAAAAAATGAAAAAATACAGCAAGACTTGTTCGTACTTGTACCAAATTTTCTTTGCCTCAAAGGATTTCTCTAAGATTTAAACAAATAATAGGATCAGAAGGTTTCAAGAAGCTCCCACAGGCTCTTAAGAGGCTTGATCCAGCCCCCAGTGCAGTCAATATGTTTTAAAAAAAATAATCTCCAACTTAAACACAGCTATCACCATCTACCCCAGCTGAGGATCTCTCACCCTGACTTTAACGGGAACACGACCAGGCTGTTTGCCAGCACTTTTGGCTCTGCTGCAGTAGGAGTGACGTTCAGGTATGCGTGACCACTCACCACCAGATTTCTTTACAATGACAAGCTTTGAAGTCAGAGCGCTTTGCTCTCCTTCCATAAACCATTTTCACTCAAAACAATAACTATTTAAACAGGAGCCTCACCAAAACCATTTCAGATTTTTTTTTACTCCTCTGTGAACAATAAAATATAGTTTAATCACAAAACCAGAGAGACCTGCCTGCTCCACAGTAGCTATTCGGCGTAGACTGGATAGCCCAATGCTGAGCCATCTCCACTATTTTAGAGCTCTGGGAGACATGGCCCCAGTGGCTTCACCCAATATTACACTGAAACAACAGAAAGAACAAAATCGAGCAAATGACCCTTTTTGCTGAAAATCTTGTTAAGCTCTTCCTTACAAAAACCACTCAAAGCTGTCTTTTCGTAGCCAGCGGGGCTGCTAGAGGCTTGGATGCCATTTGTGGACCTCATCCTGCCTATTCAGAGCAAAAGATAACACCTGCGGGAAGCAGGCGAAAGGTCAAAACCTGGTACCTCTGTGTTTTCCTAAGCACAGAGCTTGGCACCAGCACAGCGGCTGCGAACAATGGCAGGAGCACCGCGCGTGTTTTCTTTTCCCTTCAAGTAACATTTTTGCTGCAGTGTCATCTTTCTGCTCAGCCAAGCAGGCGCTCTGGGTCAAATCAGCTGCGCCAGCCGTCAGCAGATTTTTTCTGGCCCTTTCAAAAGATCATCAGGCATTGCACTAAGAAGCCAAATCGGTGAAAAAAATGGGTGGGGGGAATAAAAAAAGTCGACAGATTGCCCACAAGTTTTACCGGTCAGGCACTCACATGACTGTGAAACAATCAGCATTCTTGTGGTGAAATGTAGCAGCTTTAAACCAGCAATCTGGCTTTGCTCTCTGGAAAACAGTGTGCTTTCTTGAAAAAGCTAAAACCAGGGTATTACAGCTTGACAGCTTCAAAATTCCTCCGACTTCCCGTAGGAATCGCTCACAAAAGAGCCGGCTGTTCCCCAGGGCTGGATGTCAGGGAAACAGACCCTTGGATGCAAAACCCTAAGGGAAGGCATACTTCCACTTATCCCATCTTTTATGTTTCGGCTTAAAGTGGCTTGTTTATAATTGTTGGATTTTGGCGAGAGAGGCTTCACCTCTCCTCACAGTTCCTGTAACGCAGCAGTAAGAGCTATGGGGCCTGTTGGGTCACTTCCCAAATAGAGAAGAGAGGAGAAAACTTAATTTCACGTCTTTTGGCAAGCATCCTCCAGCAGACACGGGCACAAATAGCATGGAGCACAGTCCCACTTTCACAGCCTTTTGCGCAAACCATATCCCTTTCTAGGAGCCACCGTGCACCAGCAGAGCAGAGAGAGAAGAGGCACTGAACAAACTTCATCGCTATTTGCCAGGGCTTCCATAAAAGAAAAAGCATTTTTAACATGAAGTAGCATTTCTAAAATGAAACAGCGTTTTTAAGAAACCCCATCCTTTCTACACAAAATATCTTCAAGGGCTGTTTCTGTCCCAAACAAAAGAAACTGAGGAGTCACATATGGGACTTCCATACGTAACAGCTACCATGAGTCTCTGTGGTTGTGGTGAGAATATACAGGTTGTGAAAACTGATGAAGACAAAAGTTTAATTGCTCATAATTTTGCCAAACAGAATTGTTTGGGCTAAGATTTCCCGGACATGTAACTAGATTCTTATGAGAGAAAAATAGTAGGAGAACATCTAACTAGAAATTCTATGATTTGGCATAAACACACGAGCTGAACTAAGGCAGCAAAGGACATTTTCTTCAAGTCTTTATTTTGCAACCTCAATAACGTGTTTGATGTAATTTTATATAATGGTAAATACATTTAATGGATGGTAAGTGAATCCTAATTCCTAGTACTTGTGAAGCAAAGGAGTTGAACTAATCGTTGCTGCGCATTAAGATACAGATTACAGCCTTATTTTCTATTTTTATGGTACTAAAAGAGTGGCCTTCAAGCTTACGCTCTCCCTGCTGCCTCTTCTCATGTGACCTTCCTCCAGTTTGAACTGTAGTGAAAGACAGATAAAATCATTTCTAAAATGAGACGGAGGCCTGAAATGCAAATCAGAGGAAGAAGTCATCAGAAAGGGGCCTTCGTATGGATACGATAGGTTATCGGGTCTTTACCTGCCTGGTAATCAATCCTGGTGCCTGATCAGCTTCAGGGGATGGACCCAGCAGGCGCACAAAGGCTCTTTATTCCCTCTGCTCAAGTTGTGACTTGGCTATAAAGCCTAACTCACCGGGAAGGGCAAGGTGGAGCTGGACACAGGGCCTATCAGGTAACGTTAATGTTCAGCCAAGATATGGACCTTGTGTTTGAACGAGACAGACAGTCTTTGAAGAACATAATCTGTGTGGCCAACAATGGCTGGACTGAAAGGAACTCGCTCTGGTTACCTTATAGGATGGTCCGGTAAAGTGCAGTTGGATTCTTATCAAGATGTTGGGTTTAGGGGTTTTTTTAAACATTGATTCATATGGTAACGGCTGTGAATACAAAATGCAAGGTCTTCAAAGGGAGGAAACATGAGCAGGGTATAGCTTTGCCCAGTTCACGTTAAGGTTGCACACTTTTGTTCTATGTGATTTTTTTTTAATATATAAACCCTGCTATCCTCACAGAGACTAATCCTATCCATGCCTTTTCAGATTCCCTCCAATTCCAGTTGGATACAGGCTCGCCAGCAGCAGCGAAAAGCAGCAGCTCTCCTGGGGAGCTGTGTTTCTCAGATTGACCTTAGCTCTGTTTACCCTTGCTTCAAAAATTTGGGCCAACATTTGCTAAATAAACTGGAGTGCTGAGGCGATGGGGTCAGGGAGGGGGAGTTAAAAACAAATGGGATTGCTGTGAAGTGACAGTATAGATAGAGGAGATCTAGGGAGGTTCTTGTGGGTCAGAATAGTGATGCAATTCCCTTTGAATCAAGAGAAAACCTTCTTCTGACATCTCTGATCCAGCTTTGAAGCATGCAGAACATACCTGTCCATAGGTAGTGTTTCCATTTCAGATTGAAGCACTGTTCAAAATACCCAGCCAAGCCACACTGCTCTTTCTTCTTTTTTTGTTTCATTTGCAGCACATTGAAAATACCCATATACTTCACCCATGCATGCAGTTGTGGCTTCACTCATACAGTATGTTTAAGACGGGCAGCAGCTTATATTTAAGATAGCAGAATCTATTTCTCCTGCTAGCTAAGTTCAAGCTAATCAACCCAACAGCAGCCAGCTGCAAGCATAGGGGCTAGAAAGGTGTTTTCAAAAGCGATGGTGGGTTCACTCCAACACATCATGGTTTAGCCCCTCACTACCAGCAACCACAGCGTTTCACAAGCCATCACAGCTCGTCTCTGACACAAGAGGTGCCCAACCATGTCATGCTTTGGACTTTAGGGCTGATCCCCAGGCCAGTGGCCTGCAGAGCAGCACTATATTGTGGTCATGCCTCCCTCCAGGTGTTTGCCAGGGGCATGCCAATCAAAGCTCACTCACTCTTAGAGTGTAAATGGATGTGAGGATGCCCAATGCTTTGCTGAAGAAGCTCAGCACCTTGATGGATCAGACATGCAGGTACTGCCTCACAACCACAGCCTTCCTGATTGGAACGCCTTGCCAGCTAGACTATCATCTAGGCACTAACTCTGCAAGCCAGCAACACTGGATGAGACAACCTGCACTTCTGCCTCCAGAAACAGTAAAGTCTTGGAGAGGAGTAAACGGTAAGTCTTGGACAGGGCCAGAGACATGGGGGAAGGGAGCCATCCTAAAGGACGTTAGCACTGTAATGATGAGGCTGCGCAAGAGTGATCCTAGACTTGCTCAGGAGGCCCCAGTGTGGACAATATATACGGGAAAACCTGTAGCTGCTCGAGTTTTCAGAGGATGTTTTAGCTTTGAGGGCCAAACCATGGCTTTGTTGTAGCAGCTATATTCACAGCAGGAAGCCATTGACTGCATAGCATACCATTATATACCAGTAAAGCACTCCTTAAATAACTGTATCCTCAGTATTCAGCATATGCCTTTAAAGCATCAGGATTAACATCCCTTAAAAAAGAAAAACTGGGTAATATGAGAGCAGATATTCCCATTATCAACATATCTACATATTTTTTAATCCCAACCAGCACGTGGCCCTGGTATTATCTCATGGCAGTATGTTCCAGAGCTTATCTAGAATAACTTTTCTTTTCATCACCTTCAAAGTTCCCTGAATACTTCCTTGTTCTTCTGTCATGCTGCCTTGGGCTTGCTGGACAGCTCTGTTCATACTCAAGGCATCCGGGAAATAGATCCCAGCTGACTCAAAGACACTGCCTAGAGAAAAAGGCAAACGAGGCCTTCCTTGACAGCAAGCTGTCTGACATTCTTCTTCATACACAGCGATAGTGAAACCAGCACAGTGTCGTCTGAGGTGAGCACAAGCCCAAGAACACAATCTTAGTACTATGTAGGGCTTTATAGCAAATCTTGAAGCCCCAGGCAATTGAAAATAGCCAAGAAAATCACGTAAAATGCAACATTTTTTAATCAAAGATGCTAACTAACTGGGAAACTGCTTTTGATATGAAAACTGATTTTCTGGACATGAAAAGGCGATGCTGAGTTTGAACAAAGCTTCATTGGCTCATGCCAACCATGCAGAGAAATGAAAATGAAGTGGAACTCATCTGGTCTGAAAGCACCTAGCTGAGCCATGCTGGAAATTATCACAGAGCATAAAGAGATGGGAACCAGAAAGGTGAGCTGGTCAGCTGCTGAGCAGGAAACCACCCAGCATTCTGCTAAAAATATCAACCAACAGGAACTTTCCTAGCAGAGTTCTTCTAAAAGGGTCCACAGGGTAAATCTTGCTAAAGGATACCACTAACAGTTTTGGCATCTGAGCATAACATGGAGTTTAGAGTCTGGAAGGCTCTATCTCAGGGTCTCCAACCTACTTGCAACTCCAAGAGCAGAGCTGGATGCCATGTCTCTCCAGAGGAAGCAAATTATAGGCAACCTGGTGTTTTCCAGAAGTATCTCTGTGAGGTAACATTACCCTTGTTTCACAACCGGGAAACTCAGGTACATGCTGGTGATGGCAAAGAGAAAAGGGATTTGTCTCAGGTGAGTCAGGAAAACTGCTGATACACCAAGATTTAAACCATAGTTTGTTAAGTCCCAACCAAGAACTGTAACCACTAAACCAGTTTTTCTTTCCTCTGGGTTACGAGTCCTTGAATTCCTATCCTGGAACAGATCTCAGGTACATTGATGCCATATTGGGACATTTAAGGGTTAAGCAGGGCTCACAAAGCATTTCCTCTGCTGATGGTAAAGAGCTAGAAATATACTATAAATAAAATCAATAAAAATTGCAAAGGAAACTCTATTGATAACTGTTACAGTGGGAACCCCCTGAACTCCACTTGTAGTCAAAAGCAGCAAAACAGTAACCTAAGCCTGCTCGGTTCACCTTTAAAAGAAGAAAACCAGAAGAAGCAGGGAGCTGAAATCTGTGTCACTTGATAGCTCCTGGCAAACTCTTCTTGGCTTTATGGTTATGCTTCTAAATTCTCTCAATTTAATGGCATGGCTTTCCCTGTTTTTAGATAACAACTTCAGGCACCTCTGCTTTTTCCCCTGCATTATTTTTTCACCAGACCATGGTCATTAAACTTAGCAGCCAAGGAGTAAGAGCGTCCTTTAAATAAAAAAAACCGCCATACACACGGAATAACTACACGGCTGGAGAAAGGAAATCACTCCCAGGAGATGACAGACCTCTTGAGTCTCCACTTCGCTGGCCCACGAGGCAGGTCTCGTGCTGGGACTCCCGAGACCCCAGAGGTGCCAGGGCGCTTGGCGGATGGAGACACTGCCTTGGCACAAGTCTCACGTCGAGTGCGGGTCACCAACAGGTCTGCAGCCAGCGTCGGTCCACAGCGCTTCGGCTGGATTATAACCAAATAACCCCCAGTTTAACGCAGTAATTGGGGTGAATACGGCACCTCGTTGCCTCCTCTCTGCCCGGCTGCAGTTGGGCTGGGGGTGACTGCACCGGGAGGGCATGCCGTGCTCCAGATTGTTTTGAAACAACAAGAAAAAAAGCTTATCGTAATCCTCCTGGCAATTAGAGCCCTGGCTGGCTGTAAAGTGCAATGCATTTATCAAAATCTCCTTTGAAGGCGCTGAGGGAAGTGAATTTGAAGCTGTTGGGGACTGCAGGAGTAAGAGAGCCCAGCTGCTCCCGGGGAGCCCAAGCTGGGGTGAGGGGGCAGAGGGAGGAGGGAGAATTCCCTTGTCTGGGACACGCGCATTTTCCATCAGCCTATTTGTGCAAGGATAAATAAAACGTTATCTCTCTCAGTGTATCTCTGGAAAGCTCGGCCGATTACAGCTGGCATGCTCCAGGGGCTCTTCCTGCAAGGTTCGCCAAAAAGTTAGCCACCCCTGGAGCCATAAATCTTCCCAAACCAGGCTTCTTCTCCCCTCCTCTCCATCAACGTGAGAAAAAAACAAGCTGGTTAAAAAAAAAAAGGGGGGGGAGAAAGTTGCCGGTTTTGTGAAATGTCAGGAGGACAAAACCGGCAGCTTTTGCCTTTTTTACAACATGCAGCAGCAGCAGCTTCCCAGAGGCGACTCACACACTGCGGCATGCTGAAGGGGATCATCTCCCCTTGCCACACAACGAGGTCCAGCAGCGTGAGGTGGGATTACAACAGCGCAGTCTTGTAAAAACCATCTAAAGGAACAGGCTTGAGCAATGTTCAGAGACCTCTACCACCACAGACTGGGTACTGGCATCTGATTAAATTCTCCAGACCCCTTTCAACTCCCACCTAGGCCCTGCTGCTCTGTCCGCAGCCCTACAGACCTCTGGGCATCATTTTCGCTCTCTCCCCACCTCACAATTACAAGTCTTTTCCTTAGAGGGCAGGAGGAAGAAAATTGCTTATGGTGCTCTTTCTCCTCACCCACTTTCCTCTGCCTGGTGTGGGCATACAACCTCTTTGGCCACAGGACACTCTCCTTCTCCTGGAGCAAAGACCATCTTCCCTTTGAGCAAAGACCACATCCCAGGACATCCATGCTGTTATGTTAGTGGTCTCCCCATGGCAACCAGGGAGATTGATCAGGACACCATAGCTCTCCTGCCACAGGGAAAGGAGCTGAGTCCACCCTGTGGTGCAGCCATCCAAGACTACTAGGGCTCTTTGCAGCAGCATGTTGGCACACATACACCCTCAGCAAGAAAAAGGATGTCAGGACAGGGAGTGAAAGCCAGGGAAGGATGGGAAGAAGCAGATGGGAAGTAAAGATGAATTAAAGATTAATAAAATTGTCCTGAGTAAACTGTCTGCAGAGAGTAGGACCCCTGTGCCATCTCCCTGCATCTCCTCCCCACACAGGGTGGGATTTCTCTTTGTGGCACATAGAGGCACAGTCCCATGCCCCCTTCCAAAACAGCTTCTCTCCTCTGCAAGGTATTGTTCATCCAAAACCACTGAACAATCATTTCCTGGAGTATTTTTTAATCACTCCTAAATGCCTTTCCTTTGGAGGTCTCCTGCTGAGATCCCAAGCTGGATTCTCTGCTGGAGTAAATCAGCCTAGCTACGCTAACTGGGCTGCTGATTTACAGCTACTAGAGACCTACCCTCCGCCCAGCCCGCTTCACTCCCTGTGCTCGCCCATGCGCTAGCCTCGTCTGAAAAACTCCTGGCGAAACCTTGCAGTGCATCCTCCCCTGCACAGGGCTATTCTTGGGATTTAAGGAATGTGGGCATTATATTGCCATGAAAAGGGGCACTGTCCTGAATTTATACACGGGGAGGTTGCAGGGATGAGAGCCAGGGTGTAGTAGCCTTACATCTGTGACAATGTTACAGGGGTGACAACAGCAAAAAAACTTTGATCAATCCCAGAGTACAAATGAAGGTTTATATTCTTGCCATCTGGCAGAGTATCATGTTAAGAGCTGAACAGACAACAGTGGCTGCTACTACACAGTGTACTATATACCAATAAAAGCTGAATGGGTCTACAATAAAGCAGACTTTGGAATAGCTGTGAAAGAAAAATCTAGGCCACTAAGTGCTGCTAGAAACAATGTCCTTATATTTTTTCCCTTCCCTTACTATTCTCCTCTGTCTTGCTTCTGCTCTTGGGATTCCTCTTCCCTCCCTTTTCCCAGCCCTGGTGGCTGCAGAGAGAGCTATCAAGTGAAACGCTGAACCTAAACTAAAGGTTGTGTTCATTTAACAAGCATTAAATAACGATCAGGAGGGGCAGACTAGCAGCTGCCTTCACAGCTGAGGCCAATCCCTCCCCATAAATGGTGAAGCGTAGCATCCCCACGAACAGAGGAGGTGACTGCAGTCTCTTCTTTCCTGCCTGTCCCTCCTCTGCTCACTGCAAATGCGTACAAGATCCGTGCTGAGCCGCAGCCTCATGGATAAAATCTTGGACCGGTGTAATCATTGTCTTTTGCACTTCTTCAGAGCTTCTCCAGCACAAGGAGCTCCAATCATTCTCTGGACCTTGCCCACAGCAGCTATAAACTCCCAAATATGATCAAGCCACCACTACTTAGCAGGCAACAGTGCTCTGCATCCGTTTCAAATGCAAATATCTTAGCTCATATGTCTTTCACTAGAAATGGACACACTCTTCCCTGCACTTTCCACATGCCAAGAGCACATTTGCTCTGACACATGCCATAGTGCCTTACACAGTCTCATCTGGGCCACAAAGTGCCAGAGCATCTCCCTGATGAGGATCAGAAGGAGGGACAAACCCTCATTTCACTCATGAGTTCACCGTGGCTTAAAGACGTTTGCCCAAGCCAGTAGCAAAGTCAGGAAGAGACTCTACTCATCCTGGTTCCCCAAAGCCAGTTTCACCACCAAGACCACCACTCCTACATTATTCAACTTCACAGGCCACAGACCTCAACACAAGACAGGGCTGGTATCATTCTTCACAACAAGCCGTTTAAGCTGTCTGAGCTACCAAATCGTCACACCCACTGCATATGCACAGACACAAACACATCAATGTCAGGATGTACTCTCCATTTCATCACACTCATGAAAATACCATGCACACTGGTACGTCACCGAAAGGACCCCATGGGATCCCTTCTCTCTGTTTTGAGTATGTATTTCCCATTAAAATGAATAAGAATATTAGCCAGCAATTAGACGGAAGAAAAATTTAGCCTGGCAGTTAGGTCTCATTGTTACCAAGTTTTCCTATCAGGAAATACAATGGTCTCAGAAGGGAAGCAATGAAAACTATCACTCGAAACAACTGAACAGGTTGCTAGACTAGACACTAGAGGGAACAGTCCTGACCTGGCAGGAAGACCCAATAGCCCTATTCTTCCTCTTTGGCATCTGTGATCCTACAATTGCTCAGTCATTTCAATAAATCCTTCAGCTCCTCTATCAGATACCATTTTTAATGGACTTAATTGTCAAAAGAACTCACTGCCCAGCATTCAGGCCAGCTTTTCATCTTCAGTTGCAAGTCTGAGCTTTCCAAACACGCTCAGCACCCAAGAGGCTATCTTCGGAAAGTCCCAGACGAGGTGGTATTACTTTGCCAAGACTCTGAAGTACTAAGGGTATATTTGATGGCTGCCTGACTCTTCAACAGGAGGAAATGTTTGCATGATGTTCTTATGGATGTTCACACTGTCAAAAGGGCTAGACACTATTTTCCCAAAGTAACTTGACCCATTTGAAGAACTTCTCCGGGAAAGCCAGTTGATTATCTCTGACATCTGCAATGCCACAGACACTCTGGTATTAACCAACCCCTTTATCTCACTATATTTTTGTTGATAGCTGAACTATGCAATGCAGTGGTTCTGGCATCCCAGCAATGGCTAGTTATCAGGAGCAAGAAAGCACGAGGTCTGGGAACTCACTGAAAACATTCAGAGGCGATACGTGAGGGACTGGAAGAGATTAGACAGGGTTTGCTGGGGCTCCAGGAATTCCTGCAATTCAGGAGTTACATGGTGAGATTTCTTTTTTGTATGGGACTGCAGCAAGCAGGAAGACAGAGTTTCCATTTCTCTTTAAAGTTTTTTTCCCAAAACTGTCACACATACACAGCTTCTCCTGTTTTTAATCCACTGTTTCAACCAGCTGGGGTACCCAGGGCGAGCCCTCAGAGTAACAACCCTCGTGTAAACTGCAGAGACTCAACTGGGCTCTCGTTTCACCAGGAGCTAGGCTTTGGAGCCTGACTGACAACATCCACAGCTGCCTCCCCAACAATTCACCACTTAGAAAGCGGTAATTAGTATGAAGTAATTAGTTTCAGGCAAAGAATGCTTGAAAAATAATCCGTGTGTGTAAGGTCAGCCATCCTAGGTTTTGTTCAACACACTGTATTTTTCCTCTTTGCTGCTGAAGCAGATCCCGGTAGGATGATGTAAGACACCTAAACTAGGCAGACGCTGGAGATTCAGAGAATCAAATGTTTCAATATACTAAAGATGCAACTTCAACCCTAAATGCTTCTGATGTAACAGGCATATAAAACGTGGCAGTTTCACTAATGATGCTAATTATCATAATAGCTGATCTCCTTTTCCCACACACCCCCACACCTAGATGCTTGGTTTGCCCAGGGAAACAAACAAGGCAACACAAAAGCGACCCAGCAGAAGACGGATGTGCCGGCAATGAGGTCTTGCAAGAGTTGCGGCTACATTCATTTGCCACTCGGCTCCTGCCCGGTCATGGGGCAGCTGTGAAAACAAGGCCACTGGGAAAGCACCACGTGAAGCCAGAATGGAAATGCCGACACAGCCCCAAAGTAACAGCAGCCAATCTCAACCACAGACGCTGCAGTGGGAGCTTTCTTGAATTGTTGTTGTTTTTCCCTAAAATAGCCTGTAAGATAAAGAGAGCCAGTGATTAGCTAAGTGCCATCTCCCCTGATATGCATTTGCCCATTATCTGCTCCTGACACCTAGTATCTAATTGCACTGAGACGTCCCAGCAGGACAGGCTGTTCTAAGAGAGACTGAATAGACTGACTGTGGGGAAAAAAAAAAAAGAAAAAAAAACCCTTGCTGGCACATCCAAGAAATGGAAAGGCTGCACTTCAGTAGGGTTAGGATGTCAGTATGGGGATTTCAACAGCAAGGGTGCAAAAGGTTACGTCTAGGAAAGGCTGGCTGCCTCTCAGAAGCACATCCAGGTTCCAAACTGTTGGGTCCGGTAAGGTTTCCTGCCCGCAAAAATAGCCGCTTGCTCTCTGTCGACGAGACCTGGGCTCTTCCCTCTTTCCTTCCTGTTTATAGCACATTGCTTCAAGGATGCCAGCGAGATCAGAAGCTCTCTGTGCTCCAGAGAGAGACAGCTCCTGCCTCGCCATGCTCAACATCTGCACAGAAAATTCTGGAGTCTAGCTCTGCGGACAATTTTTGGCTAGAAGGTTTGTCTTCTACATTGTCTCCTCTCATGACAAAGTGACTTTGGGTTATGATTTGCAGACACATGGAAAATGCCTAATCCCCAGGAACAAGACAGAGGTGTTTGAATTAGGTTGCATTGCTTTGTGGCTTGCAGACCCACAAAGCAACAGCCTCCATGAACACATGCATCCATGACAGTTATGTCAGCGCATAAGAGGTTCGCCGTCCCCAAAAACTGCGACATAGCTTTCCATCCTCTGACACGCCTGCCACGTGCCTCTGAATACTCTGTTACCCAATGCAAAATGTAAGTCACAGCACTCAGGGACACTGCTTTACTTCGCTTTGAAATCAGTCTGGAAGCATCTCCTTTATCCAGCGTTGGAAATGGTCATGATGCATTAGATGGCTATTCTGCCAAAGATCTGTGCAAGCATCTAAAACCCCTCTGCGCTCTCTAATCTAAGCAGAAACAGTAGT
This sequence comes from Opisthocomus hoazin, assembly GCF_030867145.1. Classification (NCBI taxonomy): domain Eukaryota; kingdom Metazoa; phylum Chordata; class Aves; order Opisthocomiformes; family Opisthocomidae; genus Opisthocomus; species Opisthocomus hoazin. The sequence goes on along the minus strand of NC_134418.1, from coordinate 7,729,443 downwards.
GCTTGAGTCTTGGTCCAGACTTGGTTGGCTCAGGTTTCAGGATTTGAGATCTAATCATGGGCAAAATGAAACCCCATGGAGTTCAACAAGGGAGCATGCGAAGTCCTACAGCTGGGGAGGAACCATGCACTGCGACAAGCTGGAGATATCTCCATCCTGGAGGTATTGAAAAACAGACTGGACTTGCCCCTGAGCATCCTGCTCCAGCTGCCCCTGTTTTCAGCAGGGCATTTGAAACAGATGGTCTCCAGAGGTCCCTTGCCACCTCAGCTATTCTGTGACTCTGTTAAGTTCTCAATGAGTGTATGCAGAGTATGCAAATACTCTGGCTTTATAGTATATGAATAAACACGTCAGAAACTAAGACTGCCTAATTGTACCTTCAAGTAAAAGGTGACTGTGAAAGCTGTCAAAATGATGAAGCCTGCCAAAATGGATACCAGAGGGAAGGCTGCACACCTTCACAAGCACAGCAGGCAATGCCCAAATACGTACTGCACCAGCTAGTGCCAAACACGAAGCCCCCTTCTGCTCTTTCTTCTGTTCATTTTACTTTTATTTCAGCTTTCCTTCAGGAATGAGGTTACAGCTTTGACTCTGCAAAGGGAGGGTGTCTCCCACCCTTCCTCTTTCAAAGGTACATTTCATTCCAGATCAGATTTGAACCTGGAGCTCCATACCCTCAGACAGCAACCTGCACTCAAGATGAGGAACACCACACTGTCTTGCACTTCCTCTGGCTTGGCCTCTCTCTTGGGATATTCCTAATTAAATATTCTTCAAACCTTCTACCTCTTCACAAGTAGGTTGGTTTCAACAAAAGTACAAAACCAATTTATTTCAGGAAAGCTTCGTTTCACAAAAATGTTCCCACCACCTCTAGTGGTAACTTAACTTTCTCTAAGTATACGCGAATCCAGCTGCAATGAGTGTGTTGTGTAAACCTGGTGTGACTCTGCTGAAGTCAGCAGATGTGGTCCAGATTTGCAGTGCTTTCTTGGAATGAAGAACTTTGCTTTCTATTTATAACACACTTCCCTGCTAAAGAAATAGCCTTAAAATGGCATTTGCTTTTTCAGTAAATGCTTTAGAAAAGGAAACAAAAAAGACCATCAATTACAAAAAAAAAAACCACCACACTCCTATGCAACGGCAAAAAATAGTGTGTAGTCCAAGTTTTGCTGTTACGCTGACACAAAGCTGGACTCGTCCTGATCTGGTCATGAACATGACTGCACATTCACTCTAACTTCAACAGGCAGCAGAAAGCTATTCCCATACAAATAACACACAAATCTGCCAGGAACTGGCAATACTTGGCTCAGTTTGACAGCTACGCATACCATCAGACAAGTATTGATGATAAATAAAGACAATGAATGAGAAACTTGTGCTTAGCAGCCTAAGCAATTAATAACTAAAGACAGACAGACAGACAGATGAAATCTGTCAGCACATGGAAACGATCTGCTAATTGCGTTGCACATAAGTTGCATAAGTGGACAGCTTTTACTGTTTCGTTTTTTAGAAAGAGAAACCTGTAAGAAAGGTTAAAACAATGTTGATTTTCTGTGGCTGCAGCTCCCCCCTGAGCAGGGCGATGCCACATCTGCCAGACGTCCTACAGGTGTCCTACTGCCAGCTCCTCTGCCTCGCGAGGGAACCAGGACGCCAGCAGGACCCCCTCATATTAGACTTTCCCCCCATTAGTCAGGCGACTTTCCTGTTGACTTAACTCCCTTTTCTTTAATGTCTCTAAGGTTGATCTTTCCAACATAAGTCCCATTCATATTTAATCTCTACCTCTATTTAACTTGTCAAGACTCTAATAAATGAGGAGAGCACTCTTGGCCGAAGGTTTTCCTCTGATCTGCTCGGTCCAAATAGGTACACGGAAGTGGATATAGACTTCAAATGATACAGCTCACGTCTCAGAGGACACAAGTAAGACTGCAGCCCAGCAGCGGGGTGTGCAGGCACCCCAGCCGCACAGCAGACCCACCACCGCACCCCTTCATGCTGAGATGGATATCAGGCTCCAGCACCCTGTTCCAGCAGCAGGCTTGCACATCCCAGTTAATCCTCAGGACAAGAGAGCAAACGTCTAAAGGGTGAAAATGGCCTCTGAGTAGGTTAAGCAAAGGCAATTTCAAGCACTGCAGGAGGCTGGGATGCAGCATTCACCATGGTCTCCCCGCACCTTAGAAACAGAACACCTTGGAGGGTCCCTCTACCTCCGTTTCAGGAGATGGGACTGACCCCCTCCCTTGATCCCAAGGGAGCTGCTTTGGCTCTGAGGTCTCGTTCATCAGTGCAACTTCTGCTGGAGAAATGGCACAAATCCCACAAACACCAGTTAAATGAAAGTGTAGGACACCTGGTGGGACAAGAGGTGGCCCTGGCCAGCTGAAAGGGCTGCAAACACCAGAAAATAAGACTCTACCTGCTGCATTTCAGAAATCTTGCTTCTATTTGACCACACTTTCACCACTTTTCCCCTGAACACCTTGGTGTCCTCGTTGCTCACAGCCCCGGAGCCAGCTCCCAACACCACCAGGACCTTCCCCCATCTCCCTTCCATCACACACTGCCCCGTTCCCCCACCCTTGCCCAGCACCGTCCCTCCCCACACACAGCAGACCCACCAGCCACCTCAGGAGTTTACCATTGCCATGCCCCACTCGCCATGTTGTGCTACATCCACCATGTCATGCCCTTCATGCCATGTTGCACCTTACCCACCACACTGCCCAACCCAGCCCCTTGCAGCAGCCATTGCAGCAGTTCTGGACCACCACCTCAGCAGAGACAATGAAGCGCAGGCCCTTCTCTGCCTCAGCTGTCAATATTTCCTCCCTCAGCCTCCACACCAGTAGGCATTTATCTGAAAAAAGTCACCTTTAAAGCCAAAACCCACGCGGGGTCTGGACGATAGGAAGCAGGGGGCCTTTCTGTCCATGCTGCCCAGACGCTCCAGCAAGCAGCACTATCTCAGGCTTGGCTCCTTCCTCAGCCCCCAGACAAACATGGCTTCCCTCTTGACTTGCTATTTAAAAACTGTCCGGAGACCGGCATACGGCGGTCTCAGATTAACTGAGCTGTTAGCGGGCGGGTGCTGTCCCCGTCTGCTGCAAAGCACCGGGTGCCCCCACAGCGGAGCAGCTCCTGCCTCCACGTCAGACCGGCCCAGTTATTTACCTGCAGCTTTGTCTTATTTTTTAATTTAAGGCGGACCACTTCCTAAAACAGATTAGAAGCTCCAATTCCAGTGCAAAGGAAGTTCAGCCATGCGTATATATTGCATGAATTTAAGGTTTTATTGCATTTACACATCCCCTCTCAGCACACTCTACCAGAATAGCTCTTTATCTGCAGACGCGGCTCATTGACCGGGGCTGAACGTGGAGCCTGTACCGAGGCGGACAGCACGACCAAGATCATTTGGCTCTCTGTGTTGTGTCTCTCTAAAGCCCACGTCCTGCCCAGTGCTCAGGGCAAGCTATTGAAAGCCTTCTGCCACCCAGAGGTAGGCAGAAGATGGGTATTTTGTTTTACGTACAATTCCAGAGATTTTGAAATCCAGATTGACATGGAGCCGCAGTAACACCTCAAGTGTGGAAATTGTCTTAAAAGGAAACCTTTATTTTCAAGAGGATTTTTTAGGTCTAAAGTTCAGCAAAGGCCATGTCACTCTGGGAGGTGCTTTCATTTCAATCGGACAGGACTGCAATTTCTGATGGAAAACAGTCTTTTTCCTAGATATTTTTTTTCTGTCTATATCAGAGCTAATGTAATTACGTGCATGGAAAATAGAGACTGCGTACTTGTAGATGTGCTACACTCAGGGTAGCTGTTTACAGTGATGCAAAATGGGTTAAAGCCCTGTCAGATTGACACAGTAGGGTTTTACATCATGATTATTACAGCACCTCCCCCAAGGTCCCAGTCAGGATCAGAGCCCTGATCGAATGAGGCATGATGCAAATGCACAACGAGCGAGCACATCCGAAGAGACGATGACAGAAAGCAGGAGGATGAACAGAGCTATGGCATGAATTGGCCGAGGTCGCACAGCAGGTTGATTGCAGAGGCAAGAATCACCCCAAGGGCAGGTCACACCACCCTTTGCACAGGTTTGCACAACCCTAAATGAGCAGACACTTTAAAATCAGACTCTTTGTATAGGAAAACATGGCTTTGGGGGACCACTGGTTCAGACGCACATGCCAGGGGCCTCCTCTTTACAGCTCACAGCTGCACTCTTGCTTTCTGTGGCAAACTGGGACCAAAATACCACCATCAGTAGATGGTGACATCATTTAATACCTTTGCTTGCTTAGTGCACCTGGCCAAGAAAAACTGCAAACATTTTGTGTTGATTTGGGATGCAGATGAATTGTCCAGCACTCTCAGGATTCAGCTGCACTGGAGGATGAGAGGCCTGGGGACACTGATGCTGGATAGAGGAAAAGAAATAGCCAGCAAGAAGATTAATATAAGCAATTGCAAGAGGACTGACAGTGGTGGAGCCTGGGTGATAAAAACCAGGCGCAAAACACAAACTGGCTTTAACATTCAGAAGCAATTCAAAAAACCCCACAGGAACATGGACAGACATTTATGTCATCCCTGTGTGGGCACAAGGCAGCTCCATGCAGATGGAGCAGGCTGTAACCATCCGAAGGGCTGAAGTGACAGTCCCCAAAGCCACTGGAAGGGAAGAGCCTCAATTACAGCGGGTGCAACCTCTCAGCAATTTGTAGGACCAGCTAGGTAGTTTACACGGGCGTGCTGTACCCTACACGCCATGGAGCGTACGCTCCTTTCCGCATGTCCAGCGATGGCAGCGCCGCAATGAGATGACATCATCTCTCAGGTAATGCCGTCAAGTCACAGCACGCAAGGAGAGGGGCTGGAAGCTGGAGGGGCAACGTGTGGGGCTCCACTAACTTTCTTACCCCCTGAAGTTGTTGGTGCATGCTCATAAAAAGTGGCTGCTATGGAAGAGATCTGATTAAAAAAGAACAGGAATTGCATTCTAACCCTGAAAGCTGTGTGGTTGAAGTTCATGGAAAATCTGGTCTAGGATCTCCAGAAGAAAAGCTGCATCCTGGGCTAAAAAGCCATCTTGGTGAGTTCTTGGTGGGCAATATTTTGTTACCAGTCAAGCCTCTATCCTTTTTAAATACCTCTGTCAAACAGCAACCTCCTCCACACCATCCTCCGAGCGCAGTCTTCAGGACAGCCGTTCACACGGCATCCTCCACCTCCCACCAGTGCCCACCCAGCAACACAAGGACCATAAGTAAGCTCTGCCAGCTCCAGCCCCAGCTGCCTCAGGGTTTGGGGACGGCTGGTTTGGAGGGCAGAAGGGAGGCCGCCCGCCCCAGGCAGCATAGACACGCATGCCGTCCGCGCATTTACTTGCGACCATTTCTGCTTTGTAATTTCTGAAAGCAGTGCTCAGGGGCCAACGTTCAAAAGGAACCACAAGATTACAGAGGGCTTGTGGACAGCCACAGTCAGGCCCCCCAGAGCTGAAACTGTGGGCGCCCCGAACAGCAGACAGAAATTCTCCAGGAACTTCCAGCCCATCACCAGGCGCTGACTCCTTTGTGTCCATTCAGATTCAGATGAGGAGAGCAGGCATTAAATCCACAGCAGATCTGCGGTTTAGGACTCCAGTTAACAAGGGAGGCTTTGCCTTGCTTATTTTTACATTCCAGTCATACATAAACAAAGAATATAATCTGCTTTTGAGGATTTAAAGTCTGTGGATCTTGCTGTCGATGTTAAGGTGCTTGGCCGGTGCCATCAGCCTCTGTTCATCGGGTCTAACATGCCAGGACGATTCCATCCCCCCCCAAACAATGTTTTAGAAGGGGAGGGGGAGGGAGCACTAGAGAAGGGAAAATTAAGGTTGCTTTTGAAGAATTGCTTGCTGTTAGGGAAGGCAGGGAAACACTTCTCGTTCAGATTAGCAGGGTTGGGTAATGACAGAGGAGACCTTTCGCAACAAGCCCTTGCGTTTCATCAGCACAGGAGCTCTTCGCTGGTGCACTGTCGAGCCCCGTTCTGACCATTACAGCAGTGGCATTTTCAGCACCGTTTCCCTCCAGAGGCTGTCCTGTAAGCTCAAATGTCTGGAGCTATTTACACTGCCTATCTTTGCCCTTCTGTGTAGCTAATGGACAGAGTAGACACCACTCCGAGTCCTCACTTAGATACCCAAATTGGATGCCTGCAGTTAGATGATACCCCCACTTTCTCACACACTCCCTTTCACGTCCTTCTCACACTGTCAGATCAGTGCTAACGAACCTGAGCACCCACAAAACTAAGTGTCTCTCCTTCTAGGATTATATTACCCCAGGAACAAACTGCATCCTTTGCCTGGGAGCTACGGTTCGACCGGCTGCTGGCTGTTGGTTTGGGCAGATCACAAAAGAAGGCTCGTCGACTTCCTCGCACTTCCACGCATGTTCAAGAGAATCCATGGAGGGAACGCAGGACCATCCCTCCCGCGCTCAGACACCTGTCTAGAGAGGCAGCGCCTTGCACCCAGGGGTTGATTTGTAAGGAGAAGGGGAGAAGGAAAGAAAAACCTCTCTTGGAACGTGCACACCACCTGTCCAAGCGGGCAGCTTGCCTCCGGCGGTCTCGCTTCGACGCGTTACCCACTGGTTTTGGGCTGTGAAACGCTGGGTTGCGATACATCTGTAAAAGTAACAGGCACCGTAAAGTGAAAGGCGGGGGGGGGGGGGCTCCGGGTTTCCTGCAAAGTGTAACCAGCAGGAATGAAAATGTAAAAGAAACACCCTCCGGGGTCTTCACAGAAGCTATAAACCCAAGCGACTGTTTTGCCAGGTGTTCTTGTGCAGCGCCTGCTGTTAAAGTGTCTCTCTGCTGGCACCTCGCCTGCCTCATCTTCCCAGTAACCCCAAGCCCACTGGGCAGGCAGCGCCGAGCGGAGCAGCCGGGGAAGTTATTAGCCAGCACAGCTTGGCAAGGGCTGGACCGGCGACAGGCTTTGAGCCGCTGAATGAAGTGTTGTCATTTCCCAGCTGGGAGCGGGAAAGAGCACGGTGCTGCTTCCTGATGCTGTTATTTTATTTTGCAGCGGCTTCCCCTTCCCGCTGTCTGAATGTCACAGATTACTTCACTGCTGTGCGAGCCTCGTCGGGGGGAGCGGAGGGGGGACTGAAAAATCTGGCGAGCGCTTCCCGAGCTGCCAGCATCCCCGGTGCCCCAGCTGCCGTACAGAAACCAGAGGCTGGAAGGGATGGGTGGAAAATTCACCTTTTGGGAAGCAAGAGCCACGCACAGGTCAGTAACCCACCTGCCAAGGTCTGCAGACACCCAAGGACCCTGCTCTCACTCCCATCTATTTAACCCCTCCACACCAAGGCTCGCAGTGTCTTGCTGGCTCAGGAAACACAAGGCCCCAGGCTGCTTTTTGGAGCCTGTCAGCAAGCGCTCTTTTGTCAAGCAGAGGCCTTCCTGTCAAGTGATACAAAGTGCTCGCTCTCCTCTTCCCCCTGGGAGCTGCACAAGCTTCCTCCAGCCGCAGCCCCAGCCTTTGTCCGCCCAAGGGAGCGGGGCAGCTGGCAGGACGCCCAGGGGTCTGCCAGCGAGACCACTCTGCACGGCTCTGCACCACCACGCTGCACGCAACGGGGCTGGGCAGGGGAGGCGATGGGGAATCTGGGGGAGCAGGCTGGAGAACGGCAGGGATCACCGGTCTGGATGAACGGCAAGGATCTGCGCATCGCTTCGGAGCAAAGCGACTCGGCTGATCCCGCCTGCAGCCGCTCAGGGTCGGTGCCCCCGTGCCAGGGACTGACCTACTGCACAGCTGCTGGGAGACCACACGCCGAAGTGGGAACAGCAGCAGCGAGGACTACATCCAAAGGCTCCTTTCTGACCCTTTCCAACCTGACTGGCTTCAAACTCGAGGCAGACAAAAAAGCAGAGGGTCTATCTGATCAAGTCAGAAGATGTGCCACAGCCACATGGTTTCATACAGCTTACAGAAAGCTCCTTCCCACGGCAGGGTAAGATCTCTGACCAGTGCCAAACTGCAGCACTCAGAGAACTAACAAGAATAACCAAGAATAAGAAACAAAAGAGCTGTGACATGACTTCCCCAGTGATGCTACACAGCTACAGCAGCAGCAGTGGGAATGTTAGATTCTCCAGCATACAGGAGAAGCCCCTTTCACCAGAGCATCCTTGTCTTCACTTACCTCTGAAATTTCATTTGGCCATGGCCCTGTTTTGGGGGGACTGGCTCCACATTCTTTAAATTTACACACTTGGATTTGCACCCTGTAGGCTGTACACACAAAATAAGCTAGGCCAAATTGAGATCTTCTTCCATACCTTAATAACTAGCACCTCTTACCCTGGGTGGAGAGCCATGGGAGGCAGAGCAGACAGCATTAGTTCAAGCTGGAGTGATCTAACACCGACCCACAACACTGCCACTGACTCTCAGGTGGGTCATGTTCTCCTTTCCTTGCTGCTTGGTTTAGTGAAAGGTCTTCCCTGTGCCTTGGATCTGCAAAGCAGGGACAAGGGTACCAAACGCCTCCGCAAAGCATTTTAAGACCTATCCACTACAAGGTGCAATACCCATGAATTCTGGCAGGTCTGTTGCCTGAATAAGGTAGCACACAGAGAGCTCAGAGGGTAAGATGAGGCTACTCAGATAAAAGTATTCTGCTTCATTTGCTCATTCCGAAAGAGATGGAAAGTGCTTTCTTCAGTATGCAAATGCAGGAAGGATAATTCAACAGCAGAGCTGAGGCAGCATGGTGTGTCATTGCGACAGTCTTGTTTGCAGGTTCCCCACGTAATTGTCATACCAGAGACAACCGTCATATCTGTAACATCTAGTAAAAGCTGAGTGTTGTCAGGAGCAATTAAATTTACAATGTTTTTAATTTTTAAGCTTAAAGAGCACATTAAAGCCACTGCAGGAAATGCAAAGTCAGACTTCATAGCAAAATTAGTGTCCCAAGAAAGGCTTCTCCTCCGACTGCAAGGGAGGTCCCGAATCACATTCTCCTCCAAGTCATTTTTCCTTTTACTTCCACAGTCGAAAAGACAATTCATTTTAATAGACAACACCAATAGAAAATTCTATGGCTTAGGTGCATCACAGCATCCAGAGAGGAGGACTACAACCGGAGCATTCTTTCTTCGGTATAAGTTTTCTAGCTATCTATCCAGGAGTATCTGCAGGACAGGCAGTAAAAACTCAACCTGTATCAACTTCTTGATGAATTCCCCCAAACTAGGTGAAGATCAGTGTACCAGTGCTTGATAGGAAAAGGCTGAACTCTCAGCTCACTTTTAACTCATCAATCCTCGTCCTGCAACCACAAGAGACCACTATGACAGGAACGCGGGGCTACAGTTGCACACCTTAGCTGGCCTACGTTGCCACAGTCATTGAAGTTGGCTGTAGGTCGGGTCAGTTTACTACAGCCGCTTACAGCAGCACTAAGGGAGGGTAGAGCAGGGCTGGTAGGGAGTCAGGGGCAGCAAGCAGGTAGGACAACTTCTCTCAGCAGTGGTACCAGCTTGTGAAGGCTGAAAGTACCCGTGTTAGACACGCGACCACACTGCCAGCTCTGGGCTGAAGGACAGAAACCGTTTGGTAGTGCACAGCACTGCTTCGCAGTAATTCAGACTAGGAGGTATTTGCCACCGCACAGCCCACGGTTTCAAGGAGCATTAAGCAGACAGGTTGCATTCAATCCCATGTCAACATGCAGCCTCTGGCTCTGATGTTCGGATTGAGTGAGTGTAACTCTCCACTGATCTCTGGGGCGATGAGGAAAACACTATCCTCACATCCCTCAAGGCACAACGGAAATCTTTTCCTTCTCACTTCTTCTTTTTCACCCCTCTTAAAGTGATGGCGTTCCTCACCAGCTGTAATCAGCACGCACGCTCTCCCAAAGTGCCATTTAATACCATCACACAAAACTGCAGCGTGACCCACTTGGGGTTATTATGTGCAATAACTGCAAGACACAGCAGCTCTGGTCTGGCAGGCTCCAAGAGGCTTTCTGCAAGGGCACTCACTCAGTCCCCCCTTTCTGTAGACTCTCAGCTACGTGCCTCAGAGATGGACAGCACTTCTCCCCGTTGTATCCACCCCCACCTCCACTTAATTTCATGCTTGGACTGTGACTGCACTAACAGGGCATATCTAGTTTCTCCCTCGTATGCTGATTAAACCGACATGGTGCTTTGCACAGTCTTTCACGGACTCCTTATCTCAGGAACAAGAGGGAGGAAAAAGCACAAGGACAACTCTGAGCAAAGCAACACTGTCTCCTTTCCTGGCACTGGCGGGAGTCTCTTTGGGAAACGTCGTGCACCCTCTGTCAGGAAGCTGGGAGAGAAAAGTTAGGATGGCTCAAGGGCTTGTCAGGGCAGGGCAGTCCTGGTAAATGGGAAATTCTGGAGGTCTGTTTAACAACAACATTTTCCATCCTTTTCACTGTATTTTTCAACTGTATCACATCGAGGAGATGGGCAGAAATCAGAATGCTCAGAGAGACTGTGCACAAAGGTTTTCAGAGGTGGCCTCTGCTTCTGAGAGCTCTGCAAGAGATGCCCAGGAGTGGGTGGTGCCCTGTCCTACCACAGTGCATGCCCATGAAAATCAGGATCACGGCTACGGAAGCAGGGCACTAAAACCGCAACTGAGTGCCGCTACTTTACATCAGTCTAAAACTCACTAGATCAGTTTTAACCGAATGATTTTTTCCCAATACTGCCTTCTTGTCTGCCAGGCGTTGGTGTTGTTGAACGTAATCTAGCAAGTTTACAAATATTTTCTGGAGAAACATCTTCCTTTGGGACAAAAAATGTACTTCAACATATGAAATCAGGAATTTCATCTAACCCCGTTTCCTTGGTTTTTCAAATGGTTGTAAAAGAAGGAAATATTCTAAAGCCCACAATAATTACAAAGGGAATTACCACCATACCAGGATACATCAGTGGCAGAGCCATGGGTAGACACAGGGATGAGAGACATCTCTCCTGACTTTAGGGCCTTGAGTGACTCCAAACATAGCATGCCCCGGGGCAGCACAAGATGTCCCAGGTCATGCACATGGAGCTGGCAGGTAGGACACTGAACCCATGGGATACCCGTATTCTGGCAGGGCAACGGAGCCTTGGGTAAGAGCCCCCGCGTACCAGTAATCTGTGTTTGGGAAACCGAGTAATAGCCTAGATTTCCACAATGCAGCTGTCTATGTTAAAGCTACTTCCCTTCAGCTCCCTGTACCACAAGTATAGAGAGACTCTGTTCATCTCACGATAATGCAGGCGCTTAAAACAGGTCAGATGATTCCCACGACAGGTCTCCTAGCCCACAGCCCAGCATACTCTCAGCAAAGACTGCGTTTGACAGGCTCTTCAGACAGCAATAGAGCAATGATGGCAGACACTACAGAATAAGGACGACCCCAGATCAAAGCCTTCATCAATCCTATGATCTGAAGCTCTAACAGACCTTCGTAAAGTGCAAATGCATAAACTTGCCTTTCTCTCCTGCCTCGCTCTTGGGCTCTAGCCAGATACAAAACTGCTTTGGTACCATAAGACAGCCTTTTCACTCCTAATGGGCTTGTGAAGCACTCACAGCTCCCTTCAGCTCGTACTAGAACGATTCAACACCTTTACAAGTTCCTTGCTTTCTCAAAGGAGCCAGCCCAGCCTCTTCAGAGCCAATTATAGGTGAGTGCAATGCAAGTATAAAAGAACAGACTCTGTTTCCAACCCACAGGTTAAAGGCTTTGCTTAGACAACCTCTAAATCCACCACAAGCATATTCACTGTCTTCAAGTCCCACTTGCAAAGATGGCAGCACCTGGAAAAGGAATGAGGGGAGCTGATCTCAGAGGTGGGTTGATCACCTGGGCTTTCCCAGCAGTTCCTTCACTTGTCACACAAAGTTAAGTCTGAGAAAGACTTGTTCTACTCACTCATACCTACAGGTGACATTTGTGCAGTTGAAAACAGGCTATTTTCAGGAGGAAATATCTTTGCTTGGCTTGGGTTTTTCGATAGAACCAGACAATTGCAGCTGATACCACTACTGAATGGAGCTAGGCCAGGTGGGTTATCATTCCAGATAGCCGGTCTACTGGAAAGTGCTTTCACACGTGCACACACACACACACAGACACAGAGTTTGGCTGGGATGGTTAAAACACTGCAGCACTTATTGCTCTTTAAGGTCTATGAGTTCACTTCTAGGCTCCAGGCCAGCTTGGAAATCACATAACCCACATAAGCAGCAAGGTTGTAAGGAGACATTTGTCAAGAAAAAAGATAGTTCCTGTGTGCGGTTACTCGCAGGACATATCTCAGCAACCCTGAAACCAAGATAGTAACTAGTCAACACTTCGGGGACTATCCTTGGCGAGGTCAGCCAAGAAATGACTGCCCACCACCATGAGTGAGAGGGTGCTCATGCTGGGGCAAAAAGGAGAAAGCACCTCCTAGGCCTTGCTCTTTTCTGCAGAGAAGCGTAGAAATTTTGAGTCATACTTTAGCACTTTTATGTCAAGTATAAAGGCCAAAGAGGCATAAAAAGGCCATAAATCACTTGTGCTGTCTAAAAAAGACAGGGAAGCATGGGTAGGTACCTTTCAAGGTTCTCCTTGCAAACACCGTGCAAGGGGCAAGGGAAGGATGCCAGGTAATCAGAGAATGGCATGATGAAGAGGTATGGAGTAAGAGTGGATGGCCTTACACGGTCCACAGGGCACCTCATTTATAGACATGCCTCTAAAGGAGACTGCAGACCACCATGGGTCTCTTTCCCCCACCAGAGTAACACATAATGGGCAGGCAGCAAGGTAGAGTAATGCCTCTCAGAGCTGAGAATTGATCTACCTACAGAACAAGATCTTTTTCCCAAAATCCTAGTGGGATAGTTGTGCTGGCCATTCATAAACCCATCCCACTGTGTGCTCCCTCTGCAGCACCTGGTGCACCAGCTTCAGCTGGATCACAGCAGGGTGAGAACTGGTTTTGAGACACGAGGGGGGATTAGGCAGCTCTGTCAAGCCAAATTCTGATACCTCACAAGCACGTGCCATCACTGAGGAAGTCAAACGGGTTTTTGGCCCATCATATGGGGATGAAATTTATGCTGAAAACAACCTAAATTAAGCGCAAACCCCTATTGCATCATGGTGTAACACTCTGCGTGAAAACACAGCTATTGATATCATCAGGTTTCCCATCCCTAATAGCAGTATTTTTCTTATTTTGTTTTAATTTTTGCTGTTAAGAAGTAGCTCATTATTTTTTGGGGGGTGGGGTGGTTATGTTTTTTTCTAATTAAATTTATGTTTTTTTCTAATTAAATCGTGACAGCGGTGTGCAGAGAAGCACGGCACTTCCCCTCTCTCACCAGGGTAAGCCACAGCACAAAGGCTTGGGGCTGAGCTCACATCCTCTTCAACAATTAAAAGTCAAGGCCAGTAGCACAGCCAAAACTTGACACGCTCTTTAGAGAACAAAGGTCACAAGACTGAAGTCTTCACTCCCCGCTTTGCCTGAAGCAGCATGAAACATCCTCTTCAAAACCTAAGGCAGTTGAATCTTCATCAGGTGACGATGGCTTTTTGGAGAATAAAGACAACTGACCTCTGTGTCTTCCCTCCTACTGTTCCACAAGAAACTCTCAAGCCACCTAATTAGTATAAATCATTTTCCAGTAAGTGCTCCTGCCCCATGATGGCCTCATCAGACACAAGGTCCAGAGATAATGCTCCTGATGGCTGTGATAGCAGCTGGGCTGACACTGGGCTGAAGCAAGCCAGAAGCCGGACGGTCACAGGTGATGGCTGGCCCCAGCTCCCTGAAGAGCAGAGCGGGCTGAGGTGGCCATTGCAGAGCTGCAGGTCTGACCTCCGCACAGCTGTAGGCCACATCACTGCCCAGCCAGGGGCTGGAGAGGACAACAGCTGGGCAGGAAACCAGCCAAAGGAATGCTGCATTAGAAATCCCGGCACTCCTAATGCTTTTGCATAAATAGCTGCTTTGGAAGATTAAATTAAAAACAAGTCATTACATGGTTAAATGGTTAATTTCATGGCCCACTCATAAAGCTGACAGAAGTCAGTGCAGCCACAGTGAGGCCCTGTTCAAGCCTTACAGCACCAACACTCCCCCTTGAGAAATGAGGCTTCACTAAGTAATTTGGTTTTGGCTAATTTAAAATTAATCCTCAGAGCACGTTGCTTGGTCAGCTTCGGAGTCTCACTCTTGAAAAAGTCCGAAGGACAGACTCAGAGGACAAAAGTCAGCCATCTTCTTGCCCATCATGGGGTAGGGCTAACATCCAGACCAGAGAGTTCAGAGGTCTTCCTGTCTATTGTCCCTTCTCAATGCGCCCTGCTTTGTCCAGCACGCTGAAATCCTTACCCAATCCAAAGGTAGCCTCCAACTTGAGGAAATGTTGTGTGAGAGGTGAAAAAGGCCTAACACGGTCCCAGCTCCACCTTCTTTGCTCAAGGCAAGGACAACCCATGGGGAGAACCTACAATGGTGGACTGAAATTGCCTTGGTGTTCATCAGATTCGCCTTACTCCTTTCCACCGCCTCAGACAGACTCTGGAAGTGGATGCAGATTGATTGCATTTCCCCTCACACTTTGATGTGCTTCTAGTATAGCTCTTGTCCCAGCACAGAGCCTTCCCGACTTCTCTCCACCAGCCAAGGAAAACGCTCACAAAAACGGTATTTTTAGGTGCTGTTGCATCCTATCAATCTGAAGAGCAAGTGGCATTTTGCTGTCACTATGCCCCAAAAAATAGAAAGCACAAGGCACCGCAGAATGAGACCTCTCACTTCCGTGAAGAACTAGAAGGTGTAAACCTGAGCTCTTCCAAACTTAGGCTCAACTTGCAAAGATGAAACCAAGCAACCCCCACCAGCACCAGCACAGCATTTGGATTCAGCCATGAACTTGGAGAAACCGAAGTCTGAAGCAACGCTAAAGCAAAATTCAAACCAACCCTCTCCTCTTCTCTCCTCAGAGTATGCTCACTCCCTTGGTACTGTCGAGCTTAGAAGGAAGAGTCAGGTCATTACTCCAGCAGAAGATGTTTTGCTGCATTGTTTTTCAGTCCGATTGGCCCAGCGCAGCCAGAGAAGAGTGAGAAGGCAGCAGGCAGCCAGCAGCGGGAAAGGACGTGGGGAAAGAAGGGCCTCCAAAATGAAACCCACTCGAAAAAATGATTTTTATATGAAACAGCCTCTGTTGACAAATAGTTCTTTGTCCCAACGCAGAGAGCACGCTTCAGGCAAGAGCTGCTAAGGCAGAATTTCCCTCATGCAATTCCCTGCTGAACAGAGATATGCTGCAGAAGGTAGGACTGCCTCCATGTGCCCTACCTGCTCTGGGGTGAAGACGGCACATTTCCAACCGTGTCCTTAAGTAAATAAGTACTCCATACCATGTATCGATCCGTTCTACTGAGCCAAACTCAAAATCTTCATCCAGTACCATTGAAGCCAGGGGGGCTGCGCTGCTGGGGCCCAAGCAGCACTGCTCCTCTCCTCGAAGCGTCATCTGTGTTGACTGAGGCTCAGAAAACAAGACGCTTAATAAAACACGAAGTAGCTTCGATCAGGTGACACTAACTGATACCTTAAATTACAGCATGTAATTCTAGTTTTAAGAACTTTATCTCCCCCCAAAAATGCAAGACCGGGAAAATTTCTAAATTTTCTTCAGTTTTCTGTCCTGGGATGATGAAGAAATTCTAAAAGATGGATGGATAGGAGCTTAACGGTCCTAGGATCCGCCACCAAAGTTTATCCCTAGAAAACTGGATTCAGGTTTACCAGACCTTAATTACATATATAAAATAAAAAGAATTCCACCTCTTCCTAAAAACTAGTGATTAAAAAAAAAAATTGATAAAGAAGTCATAATGGACAAACACAGACTCGCATTCCCCCTGCTACTTGCTAACCACAGCCCCTAAAAGGAGATAATGGAAGCTGCTTTCAAATGAAACCTCTAAATAGGTCTAGAGCTTGTTTTCTCCAAACTCAGCCAGGCATTACTGCTGCCACAGCCACTTTCAATCAAGCTTTTGCTGCAAAGCAAAACAAAGGAAGAAGTTAAATCCATGGGAGATTTCCAATGAATACTTAAAAATCTTTTCATGGGACAGAGTGAGGGAACTGCGTACCAGGAATGACCTCAGAAATCTGGTGAGTTCACTACGTCGCCGACTGTTCCCTCTCTCCACTAGATTTTAATTAGCTAATTCAAGGCCTTGTATGGAGGAGGAAAGAGTAGTGCTTAAGCAGCAGAAAGTTCAGCTAAATTCACTGTGTGCTTGGAATTTAATGTACAAATACCAAGATCCTTTCGGGGACACTGTTAAAGGCAGACCTACGGCCACTTGGAGCTTTCGAAAGGACCGCGTACACAGACGGTGTCCTCACGCACGCAGCCTCAGCAGCTCTTCTTGATATCAAGTCTATGCCCAGATCTGCGCGCCGTGCGTACGCCTTCCGACGCAACGGGGATGCACGCGGGGGGGAGGTGCTGCCGCGCTGTACGCGTGCAAATTTGCGACTGTGCAGACACACAACACGCTCCAGAGGCATTTTCCCTGCCTGCCCGTTTCTCCCCCGTAAGCTCTTTTCACCCGCCTGAGGAACAAAGCCACCGGTTGAAAGAGTCAGTAAAAGCGCCTTGTTACGCAGAAGAAAGAGATACTTTAACTCAGCTGTCAATAAGTTTTGCCCATTTACATGTGTGCAGAACACTTTGAATAAATTACGTTTCTAGGATTTAGCTCCACAACACCGGCCGAACAAAAGCGGATGTACAGCTCTGGGTGAGGGGAGGAGGCCGAGGGGGAAACACATTTTGCACCAGACAAAACCCCTTCCAGAACCATAAGGGCAAAAGGGGTTGGTGCTTTTCTTTGAAGAGCATGGCTTTTACATCACTTTCAATCTATTTTCAGACACATTTTCTGCTTTAAAAAGCTGGGTTTGCATCAGCTATAGACAGTCAATACCACATGTGGTCTCTGTGGGGGCGAGGATGGGATGGTTTTGCTTTTTTAATTACAGATACAACAAAAGTAAAAATGATGGGGGATCCATGGGGAGCTGCTGATGTCAGGTAGAGATGTGCCCCTTGGGGGTCAGATTCTACTTGGAGAGTGAAATCTGCTCTCCCAGCTCTTAGCAGGGCCAGCAGCCAACAGAAGCGCTTACGAGACACTAGCTGGGGTTTATCTCTTATTTTAAATATGCACACACACGTCCCCAGGTGACTATCTGCAGAAAATTTACCTGTGGGGAGTGAAACAGAGGAGGATGCAGTCTGTCACCTCACCGGCAGGGCAGGAAAAGCAGCTTTCTCACAGACCTGTTCTACAGCAGGGGAATCACTTCAGCATTTTGCTAAGAAAGAGACCCTAGAGGGGCAAAACCCACTGGGCTAAAGTCAGTGGGATTTAAGAAGAAACTGGGAAATTAGGTTTCCTGATTATTGAAAGGAGACTTTCCCAGATGACAGATACTCCTCTCTATCCTTCACTTGCCTGCAGGGAAATAATCACATAGGGAGATGCTAGAATGGGTTTAATCAAACACAAATTTGTGCCCCCATAAGGTGTAAGTAGATGAAGCTCCCAGCTCCATGCCAGGCAGGACAGACCAGCCACGCTAATACTACATGCTGATCTTCACATCCTTCAAACTGCAATGCCATGAAATAAAGCCTGGCTGCCTTCCAGGGTTGCACCGGTCAGTGACTTTAATAAAAATAAGTGAAGAAAAATAGATCCAAGAGGCTGAAAGCTCAGGCAGGTTCCTCACGAAAACAGCAACTGAAAATATCCCCAGCTGACAGGCTCTACAGTGCTTCGGTGACAACAGTTTGGGATGGGCAGCCAAAAAGTCCTAAAGACTACAGGATTCCTTCTTCCAAGGCAGCAAAAATGAATTCCTGACCTCTCTGATACGAAAAACAAAATACACTGAAAGTGAGAGAAATGGAAACTACCAACATCACAGCTTCGTGTCTAATATCAACAGGAACATACAGAACCTTTCGTCACTGCTTCAAACAAATGAGTGACTCAATCCCTTCGCAGCAGCAACCCTGGCAACCACTGCCAGCGAAAGAAACAATGTGAAAAAAAAAATCCATCTCAATTAGGCAAGTTCTGTGCCCCCAGCACCCACCAGTGATTTGCGACAGACAAACTATATGGGAAAACTTTTGAAAAATATCTCATCCTCATCCAAAACGGCCTCTCTTCAATTACCACCCTCAGCCAGTCAAAACCACTGCCAGAAGCGTGCCGATTTCAATGCTTTTAATCTTATCTGCAGAAGAGGATCCAAGGCATCAGCTTCACTGATGTTTCCAGGAAGAACAGCCCTAATCAAGCATTTCTCCCCATGAATAACAGACAAGGAATGTCTCCGCTTGGCCCGTAGTAGCCTGTGAAAAATTGACAAAACATGGCAAGATCCGCTTTGGAAGCAGGGGAGAGCTAGCAGAGGATACGATCATTGTCTTATCTCCACCAGTACATGTTGTGAAGGCAAGGCTGACCCATGGAAAGCCTATCGCTCCAAGCTGGCCTGCCCAAATCTGCAAGGTCAAATACAGACCTAGAGAACTGGTCTACCATGCTGGATGGCAATCACCCCAAATGAAGGTTTCTGCCCAATAGATGTTTTTTTTTCAATTATGCAATAATCACTGATTTTCTTAAAGTTTCAGCTGCTCCAGCATTGCAGCAATGTGAAAGCTGCAGTCAAAAAACACCCACGCTTTTCAGAGAACTCTGAATGTGCAGCAGAAATAGTCAAAGAACCACAAACCACTTCATGTATGAATCTGAGACTAACCAGCCCTGGCTTGGGGACTTGATCCATCGCTCCAGAAGGCACCAAGCAGGCCATGTTGACTTTTTACTAGAGGATACCCCTGAAAAAGAAATGCAAATGCTTGCAAGCTCTTTTTCATGCCATCTGGGCCTGGTCATTCCCAACCAAACCCCACGATCCCGCATGGTTAGCAGACAGTACTGCATTTGCCAGGAATAATTGCTAACGTTGGGATGGCTGTTCCGAAGCAAGTAAAAGCACCCTCAAGTGCGTGCGTGCATGCAGATTTGCCATGGCACTTCTTAGAGATCTGACAACACGCAGCAAAGGGTCAACAGTTCTCTCTGGAAGGCTGTGTTGATATCTGCTGCAAGATAACGCACCCTGCAGTCAAAGAGACTTACTTATTTTCTAGGCTCGTTATCAGTTGTTATTGTAAGTAAAGCAGTACTATGTCAAATGCCCCTTCGTTTTGACCTTACCATGGGCAGGACCCACTAAGATCTCACGGAATGTGAAATAATCATTAATACAGTCATCATGGCAGTGCTAGTAAATCATACAGCTCAACATCTTTTAACAAAGCAATAAAATTCTACCAAAGACACACCAATAAACTGCACATATGAGAACTCTTCCACCCCCAGCCTCTTCCCTCACATTCCAAAAATGCAGAACAGCAGTGGTGACGTTGGCTCCCATCCTCTAATCCCCAAATCCCCAATTACACCGAGGGAGCTGAAGATAACACAGATTTAAGACCTGGAAGGAAGCTTCTTCCAGAGGTAGAAGAAAGGTGTTAAATCAGCATTCCTGGGTAATGGGTTCATTTAACACGACACTTCTCCATGTGCAGACAGACAGGCAGCATAACGTCCGTGAACCTCTGGCCTCCCATGCCAGAGAGGGGTTTGGTGGTACCCGAGCCTTCTGCAACTAGCTGAATTTCATGCCACAAGGTGAAGTTTCGCGTGTGTAAGGAAAAGCGCTGGCTCACATATTAATCCTTGTAACACTCACTGAAGCCTGAGGCTGAATTCACGTTTATTGGCTTTAAATTAGCCTTTCCTTTTCCACTTCAAAGAAGCTATTCCTGATTTACACCAGATTTGACGTTCCTTTGCACTGTAGTGGGGCTCCAGGCCACCACATCCACATTTTCCAGTTCACACGAAGCAGGAGCTGCTGTATCGACCCTATATCTAGCCATGGTGAAGGCCACCAAGTCTCCTGCGTGCGTCACCATCCTTGTCAACAAGGGCAGGATTTGCAGCACTAACTCAAAGAGGAAAGTTTTGCTTCCAGCTCCTGATCCACAACCCACAACTCCTCCTCCTGGATCCAGCTACAATCCAAAAACAAAAAAAGAGAAGTCATGTTTTCAGGGTCACTGTGAAATGATGTTGTTTTCAGCAAATAGAACTGCCTGAACCTGATTTGTACATCCCGTCCATGCTTCACAATGAAAACACCATGCAAGGTTAGAAGTCAGACCTTTGAGGCCCTCCTGCTTGGGATGCTAATTCCCTGCATGGTGACAAGAAAGCCCCAAGGGCTAATAATCCTTCCCACTCTGGGGTATAAATTGATCACCAGGAGGGAGGAAAACCACCCCTTCCCTCAAACACATATAATATTACACACTTAGGAGCAATTAGCCTACGTGTGAAGCTCCCAGACACAGCTACTTTGCTGATAGCGGCCAAAACATACCACAGGTCTGTTCTCAGATGTTTGTCCAGATAGTGTGAACCGTGATGTGTCCACAGGCACCATCCTGGCGAGGAAGAGTTGGGGGCTCTGGGTAAGGGTGGCCTAACCTGAGCTGAGATGTTAGGTAGCTAAGGAGTGAGCTAGAGCCTGTCCAGGCTCAGACTTGGGAAAAAAACCCTCAGCGGGGACATGCCTGTGAATTACCCGGAGGCTTTAATTGCTGGCACTGCATGGAGATAGATGAGCAGTAACCATATATAGCATCATCATTAACTATCCCAGGAACCTAAATATGGCCAGGAGTCAACTCTCTGATTCACCTAAATTTAGGTGTCTAATTCCCATTACGGTGTGCAGAGAGCTGGTCAATACTAGATCAATGCCCTACTTACTGACATCTCCATCAGCTTTGAGGGCAGCTCAGACACCGATACATAGCTCACAGAACACCTCTGACAGTGCCTCGGCTTCATGCCACAGGACAGCATTCCTGTGCCTGGTGGTGTGAGCCCCCCACGGAGGGGACGAAGGGGTCTCCTGGAGAGCCTTCCCACGCTCCCCAGTAGTGCAGAGACTCTGTGCCCATCCAGAGAGTTAACACACCAGCACAGCTGGCTCAGACAATAATCTGTAGACCTGCAGATGCAGGGAGGATCAGTCCTACCTGAGCAGGAACACACAGAGAAAGCCCAGTGCATGTCAAGCCCACAGCCTCAGGGTTCATCAGGGCTGTGCTGGTGCTCCTGGAAGACTGCTGCCCGCTCCAGAGGGGAGCCAGGGAGGGGAGCCCCGTGTGCAGGCAGTAGTTGTCAGAAACCCTTTTTCATTCTCACTAAATGCTCAATCCAAACCTTTCCTTTTTGCTCGAAGTCTTCGCAAACACTAGCAGAACCTTTCCCGTTAATCTCTCTTCATCTCTCTAAAACAACACAGACTGTCTGTCTCCAGGGAAGGCTGTCACAGGATATGGGGGAGGAATCTATCATTTGTAATGCATGGAAATATAACTTACATGTATCAAAGGCATTTTCTGTAAAAACAAATACGCAGCAAAGACTGGGAGGCCAAAACCCCACTGCCTTCAAGCTACTGTGCTTAGCGATCGTGTGAGCAACAGCCTGAGCAAACCCAATTAACGTGATTTGCAGATTGCACAGATTAGCAATTGTGTTCCAACAGCAAATCCCACAAGGAGCCCCTTTCCCTTATGTTTCTGTACAGCTCCTTATCTGTTACTATAATACATAAGGGCACCTATCTAAATCCCTTAAACTTACATACTGCCAGGTATGCTTCCAACAGCACCATCCAACCAAGAATTGGGGAGATCTCTGCAGATTTTAATTCTCAAAAGTCTCCAATCTCTACAGCAGGTATTTCATGCTAAAACTTTGACACTGAGGCAGCAAGTGGCTCAGTTTAGCTGTTAACACAAAGTTTGGAATGGAACAGAACTGTCTTGAGGACACAATTTCTGATGGGCTTCGCACTTGCACCACCAGCTGTGCCATGGCTCCTGCACCCTCCAGCACCTCTGGCTTGATCCACATTTAACTCCCAGTGTGATCAGATCCAAATGCGACACCCTTTGCATGGAAACAAACCAAATGAGTGGCATCTCAGCAAAAAAAATACTTATTCTGAAAACTGAAAAACATTGCAGGATCCACTCCTGGAGTGGAAATTATTGTTTCAGCTTTATGAACAGTTGTCTCTCAAGTAAAAATGCTTGATGTAGGAATACATGGTCAAAGTTGCATGAGATTCTAGTACTGTTTATTTTAAACCCAGAAATACCCCTCTAAAATGAAGAGGTTTGTGAAGCTGGGAAAAAACTACAGCGGCGACAGAGGAGGAGTGAACGCTTTTTTTTTGGTACTACATCAACTAAAGAAACATTTTCTGTTGGTTAAAACAAAAAAAAAATCAAGATGTCTGATGAATAGTTCTACTGATATTGACTGGATTTCTATACTTCTAAAAACATGCGCACTTCATAAATACACTGAAATATTCTGTCATCACCAGACAGAACGTGCCAGTTTTCTATAAATATAGACATCTGGCAGTGGTTTCTTCTACTGTTATGGATTTCTGGTGCAAAGAACGCTACTTTGTGAGCAAATGCATGTTTGAAATTAATTTCATATGCAACAGATTACATTAAAGAGCAAGAACGATTTGCTGGGCAGAAGCGCGTAACAAAAACACTGTGTTCCCATACTGCTCCTGACCCTCTGTACGAGGTTGCCTGCACAATACTGGAGGCATAAAACATTTTCCTCCAAGCAGTGCCGCGAAGCTTAATTAAACCATGCCCACAAATTGCATTGAAACTTGAAAGTGGGACTTGGTGTCTGGCATCGTAATTCCAACCATGGCGAAACACCACTCAGAAGACAATGAATATTAAATATCAGTGAATAACAGCATGCTTTGTACAAACCACCTGAGGAGTGCCATGAGCAACAGCCAGATATATATTCATAGAATCATTAAGGTTGGAAAAGACTTCTAAGATCATCAAGTCCACCTGTCACCCCAACACCACCAAGCCTGCTAAACCATGTCCCAAAGTGCCACATCTACACATTTTTTGAACACCTCCAGGGATGGGGACTCCACCACCTCCCTGGGCAGCCTGCTCCAATGCCTGACCACTCCTTCAGTAAAGAAATTTTTCCTGCTATCCAATCTAAACCCCCCTGACACAACTTGAGGCCATTTCCTCACATCCTATCATAAAATCCAGTGCTATAGGACTGTGCCATGACTTTATTTCTTTCTCTTTTTATTGGTGGGATTTCCAGCCAGATCTCTATCTTAATCTGTCAACGATGTGACCAGCCACAGAGTTGCATCAGACAGAAGCCAAGCTGGGGACACCACGGGCTCACAGCAAGCCACGAGCATGGGGGGACACCTCACATCACTAAGGGCTTGCTCAGGCTGAAAATGGATGCTAATCTCATATTCCAAGGGTGACAGAAGACTTCTCTGTGTAAGGCTATGGGCTATATTTCCTATCCAGATCTGTCTTGCTCACCAGGCTCCCTATAACAAAGTCATTAGCATCAGCAGGTAAATCAATTTTTGCCTGGAAAAGTTTCCTTTCTGGTTAGCTTGAGCCAAGTGTAAACACTTCATTGCAGGTTAACAAAAGCCAGCAGCCCAAACAGGGATAATGCTTCGGGAGAAGGGGAGCTGGAGTGAGGGAGAAGTTGAAAAGACAATTAATCACAAGCTTTCCTACACCGTGATGCATTTTTGCCAGTGACCAGCTGTGACTCTGTGTCGCTCCTTACCCCCCTTAAACTCTGGTTGAGGGGAATATTTTCCAACTGGAACCATCAAAAGAGCAGAGTCCAAAGCATCCCTCATCATGCAGCCTGGGCTGCCCACCTTCCCTGTTCCCTTCAGTAAATACCACTAATTCACCAGCTCCGTTAGCACCCTTTGTTTTTTTTCTCTCCTAAATCACTATAAAAGCATTTTGGGACTAAAGACAAAGAAAAGGGAGGGAGGGAATCCACTAAACCAAACATCTCTAGACAGCTCTCAGTGTGTCTCAAATACTCAGTAAAAAATCGAAATAAAGACAAACCCATGAAGCCTCCATACCCTGCATTATCTTTGCAGGCTGGCTGCTGCCTTATCAGCTCTGACAGAAACCGGCATTTAAGAAAAATTCAGTAGCCTTTGTGTGGAAGCTGGTTCCTAAGAAAACATACAGCCAAACTGGTGGAAGTTGGTACAAGAGGAGAGGGTCAGTGGGTAAGAGACAGCCTGAAAGCCTCCGCCATCATCTCGCCGTTCTCCGCCAGGAATTATGCTGCAATGCACGATTTTTAGTTGTTCTTCATAATTGACTCCTCACACTTCACACCCATTGCACAGGCCAAGAGCTGCAAGGGTGAACACTAACTCAAAATGCCACTTGCTCTTATTAGGGAGTGATGGAGTCCAGGCAAAGCCACCAGCTCTTGGTACCAGGTTTCAAAGTGCATCAGCAATGGAAGAAGACAGAAGATCGTGTCCAACACTGGTGTTAAGTATCACTGTCTTGATGGGGAAGGATAAAGATGTTTTTTTTCCCCCACCCTCACTTATAACAAAGATGCTCTTTTTGGATAAACTCTCCATGGAAGAATGTGACTGTTAAGGGGCAATTTTTTTCACGAAAAGCAAAAGTCCTGTTTGCTTTTGCACGCAACTCGCCATGCACAGATTTTGGCAGCCACCCTGCACAGGAGTTGGACTTGCGCTTTGCAAGGGTGTGAGGGTCCAGCTCTTAAAAAGTTATGAAAGAGTTATAAAACACCTTTGCTTGATGTTAATTGATGGGTAGAATGAGCCAGAGAGAAAAGAGCTGTCTCAAGGCCAAGGGCTGCTTTTCAGCATCTCATTTGTAACGTGACAGAGGGAACAGCTGGGGGGAGGCCGTCTGCCTCTCATCAACCCCAGAGGGAAGGACAGACAGACAGACGCTCCCCAGGGAGCTGCTCTGGCATTATAAATGCCTCCGGTAGAGGGTGAGTGGCTTTATACCTCTGACCCGACCCTTTGTCCCCCAGAGAATCCTCACAAATCTTCCTCAACAGCTAGAAAAAAATTGAAGTAACACAGCTGGGCCCCAAAAATTTCTTTTTTTCTCTTCTTTCTTTTTTTTATTCTCAAGTTTTGCCCAAGATAATATTGCAGGGGAGGCAGAGGAACAAAGCAAAGAGAACTGCAAGTGTGGGGGGTGTCTCCACAACCAGGCTCAGGCCGTCACGCAACAGCACCCTTCAGGGCACTGCCCACCCCAAGCACCCAAAAATCACAAAGCAGACTCCAAAGTAACAGGACTGGTTTAGAGGAGTCATGCAAAACCTGCTTTGGATCTTTCTTTGTTTCCCTTCTGGTGTCTAAACCAGCCAACAACGTCAATACATGCAACGCATATTTTCTATCTGTCCTTCAAATTCATCAAGGCTGAAATCCATAAGTTAGTTTCTCTTTTCTTCAACTGAAAGCTGAAATATTTCCAAATTCCCATGAGCCCATAAATATAATTTTAAGGAGAAAAACCCATTGTCAGAATCCTCATGAATTAATTGCTACCACTTCAGCCTATGCTTAGGTCCTCTGTATTTCAAATCAGTGTAACATGCTGTGTAATAGGTCCTCAGCAAGCGTTTCTTTGAATACAAGCAATCCTCAGGTGCTTAAAAGTAAGTATGCGCTTAAACACGCAGTAAAAATGGTGTTGGAGATCAGGAACTTCTGTAGTTGCAGAAGTGCATTGAAATATTCAGTTTTGTACCTCCCCTCGTGTGTCTCCAATGTCGTGCTACATGGGTTTCAATGAATTCAAACTGGGATGAATTCAAATAGATGTGTCATACACTATTTTCCTTGCTTTATTTGATTTTAATTACTTTTTAACAGTACTGCTGTTTAAAAAAAAAAAAAATTCTCAATTGAGGGTGTTGGTTCTGCCTAGGGCTGCTTGGCTGTTTTCCACTGAAATGCCCTTTCAACAACCACCAAAAGCCTTTCCAAGCAAAACGAAATCTTTTGGAAGAACCTCTTTTTCTGTGCCTGTGTGAAAATGTCCCTTTCTCAACTCTTTTCCCATCCCTAGATTTTAGGTTGGCTTTTCTTTTCACTTTTTCAAGAAGAAACAGAAACCCATTGTGGGCTCCAGCGGGATGTGGAGTAATGCTTGGGAGAAGGTAGACCTTGTTCACACGCACGAAAACACCTTGATAATAATGGTAATATCTAAATAATCTCTCTATTATTTTTTCCCATTCAAGGACTTTCAGTGGTTGTTTCCATCAAAAATAAAGTCCATGTAACGCCTAGCTCTCCCTAAAGACAACGATGAAGTTTGTGTGCAGCAGAGAGGGGATGACCGGGCTTGCGATTCACGCCTGCAAACCGTGCGGGACGTGCGGTGCGAGCCCTTCAGCCCATGCATGAACAATACCTTTGCACCTGCTTCGCCTTGGGCACTTGCCCAGGGTTTGGGCACAAGATTATCAGAGAAATCCTTATCAGGGCAATGTCTGCTTTGCATGGGGCGCTGGAGGCAAATAGGGGATCTCACCTTTCTCAGGTTTACGTGAGTAAAATAAAACTCAGCTGATTGATGGGTCTGGTTTTTGCAGGGAGCCTCTGTCAGAGTAAAGCATAAAGTCAGTATACAAAGAGCTGTTAGTACCTTGCAGTTAAGACTGTAGCTGTCTGTCTTTCATTCTGGGTTTGACAGCCCTTAACACAACAACCGGGCTTTGGTACTAACCCCAATGCTTAAAAAAAAAAAAAAAAACAACACACCAGCTCTAACAACAACCTTGCCTTACGCTGTGCTCATTGTATCAACCAAAACTGTTGCCAATATTAAATATTTTAGATGTTGCAGTCCTCCTCCAGCTCTGCCTTAATATCTCTGTCTTGTAGTAAAACACCCTCCCAACACATGCCACGGAAAGAAGGCCCTGCTCCTGTTTGAAGCCGGGGATACTTACAGCAGAAAGCTCAGTTAATTACTTTGGTGCATTTTTCATCTCCCTCAGACAAGTTCCCAGGTTTGCTGGTTGGGGGGAGTTTTGCGTTTCGGACAGTACCTGCGTTACTCTGGCAGAGGGAGCAGGGAAAGCACCCACAAGTATGCGAACAACAAGATCCACATCAAGAGGCTCTTAAAATCCATCCAGGCTTGCTCCCCTCTGCTGCTATTTCAATCAGTGTCTGATAACTAAGCTGTTCCCTTTTAATTCTACATTGCATTTTTTGCTGTTTTCTTTCAAACACTTGTCTCAGTGGAAGTTCGATGCTGTTTTTCCTTCTGGAGAAAGAGACCCCAAAGTTGTATTTTCAACCTCCCGGCTCAGTATTTCGCAGATATTTTGAACCAGGGACTGCTGCCAAGATTCACATTTTTCCACAGATCACCGCATACCCTCACGCTCTCAGCAGAAAGCCATCACGGTGACACAGACGCGGGGATGGACTCTGGAACAGTTCTCCTTGCCCTGTTCTTGCCCCTCTCGCATTGTCCAGACCTGAGAAGATCCATCAGATTTTAAAAGATTTAAAAAAGAAAAAAAACTAACCACCAAACACATCCCTGCTGCCTTGGGGATAATTATAATTATTTAGTACCAAGTTCTGATCTTCCTGAACGTGCCAGAGTTTAGCCTTCCGACCCAGAGCAACCCCAGCAGCCTTCCTGTGGGTACTGGGACATGCACCAGGATCTCCCCCTCTCTACAAAACACTGCATCGACAGGCAAGCGAAAGCCACCCTTTCTCCGGGGTGCAGGGTCGTGGTTCGTCACGTTAGACACACATCAATCATCCCCAGCCAGAATTCACCCACCACGCCTCACAGGCCAACATCAGCAGCCCCCCTCCAGAAAGCCCCTTGAAGCGTTGTTGATGCAGCCCTGCGGCTTTACCTGTTTACCCTATCGGCTCTGTTCCCCTGGAAAAATATTTTCACCTGCGGGGAGTATTTTGCACGAGTTGCTTTTCCCTGCCTTATTTTTGCAACCCCCTGAAGTGGTGCCAGTAGTCAGAAGTCCACACAGAGACGAAGCCAAGGTTGAGGGGAACCTGTCTCCCTCCCAGCCCTGGGCGACAGACCACGTTCACCTCGGCACCGGGGTCGATGAACACCGTGCCTGGGCTGGAGCGAACGCGGTCACCATCAGCGCTGGTTGGAGCCCGTCCTCGCTGCCGGCTGTGCTCCTGCCTCGCAGCAGGCAACGCCGTAGGAGGGCCAGCAAGTGCTGGCAGCATTAATTTGTCATTTCCCAGCTCCCCAAAATGATCCTTCTCCCTCAGAGGCCAAAAGCAGAGGACGGAGGAAGGAAAACTCCCGTTTTCCTACAAAGCACTCTGAATTTTCACCGAGACAAACAGAAAATTGTCACAATATAGACCGTGCAAGCTGGAATCTCCCAATGCAAAAGGGTCAGAGATGTGCTACCCTCTCAGTGAGCGGAACCAAGAGCAAAAGTCAACGGGGAACAATTACTGCCTGTTCAGGACGGCCCAGACCACTGCTGGATGAGAAGTTTCTGCCAGGGTAATATACACTTTGTCCAATGCGATACACTGCGGGACGACGCAGGATCCAAATCTGATTATCTCCACTCTTCACATTCCCTGCCCCCGGGCAATGTCACATGTCACAGTGTGGACCCTGCCACATTTTACATTCCTAAAGGGTCATTTTATAAATGTTCGCATAAATGCTAGGTCCTCCAAAGTACTGAGCCCTCCTGCCATAAGTGGGAAAGGACTTGCTGCTTGTGGTCACACCGCAATACCCCACAAGCTAAGGTCATGCTCCTATAACAATTTAACTCATCTCATTTTTTTCCAGGTTGGCTTCCTGCCCAGGTTGGCTCCCCAGAACAACCAACAGCAAGGTCAGAAGAGCTCTCGCACTAGTACAAGGGAGTTACAAGCCTGGGAATAGGGCAGGACAAGGACAGGACAGTGGTGGGGTCAAGTTCAGTCATCTTCAGCTGCCATGAGATCACACCGGAGAAGCATTTACTGCCAGGATCCAAGCGGCTGTGGTTGGGCAGAGGAAGAGGGGTCCTATTTGCGCTGCTGATGACCCAGCTTCGC
This sequence comes from Opisthocomus hoazin, assembly GCF_030867145.1. NCBI lineage: Eukaryota > Metazoa > Chordata > Aves > Opisthocomiformes > Opisthocomidae > Opisthocomus > Opisthocomus hoazin. Next base: position 7,700,178 of record NC_134418.1, on the reverse strand, counting down.
AGGACAGAAATCAAGTGCTTGACCTTTCCCAACATCATGTGAAGCAAATGCTCCATGTGACATCTTCAGCATTATCTACCAGGCACAGGTGCGTGACTGCATTTAGAAATGACTGGCACTTCATACATAACAGCACCTTTCAACCCAGCTCAGCCCATCCAAAACCACTTGGAGGCTCAGTTACCATCTTCTTCCCACCAAACCTCCACACCACCTTGCCAGCTCAGGAAGCACCACATAATTCCCTCTGCAGTCTCACAGCTATTACTTGGAAATTAAACTGGAAGCCACAACACCTCTCTGTACGCTGGTAGATCTTAAACTTGGCGCTTGGCTTGTCCCGAGACCATTTCTCACCCCCACCCCTAAATCGAATTCCGCAGAGAACAATGCTGCTGGTTTGTGTCCACAACAGATTTATTCCCTGCCTCTAGCAGCTCGCGCCGCCCGTACCTTCACGGGGCAGTAGCTGCTTGAAGCGAATGGTTCCTTCTGGTTTCTGGGAATAAAAGGCTGCCCTCCATAATCAGGGTATTGTTCTCCCTAAATGGACCCAGACTCTGTAAACACGCTCCTCTGCGCAGCACTGGGAGGGCGACTGGGAGCGTGCGTATACGTACATCCAGGGAATGTGTCTTGTTCTAAAACCCACTAAATTATGTTAATTCATTTCCTCTGCCTAAACAGCGGTAATAAACTTCGGGAAAGGAGGAGGAAAAAGTAAACAAGAGTCAATTACACAAAGGTGAGGGGGAGAGGTAACCAAATAACTCCACCAAATGTCTCCTTTGGGAAAGGACATTCACATTACAGCTGGGATGGGCTCCACACAGCCCTCCCACCGTCCCACTGGAGGTGTAAATGCAACCGTAACAATTTCTTTCTTTTTTGTTTTGTTTTAATAAGGTTTTAGCCTGTTGTCATGAATTCAGTCTTGGGAGCTGGAAAATGAGCCCCCACCAGTGCCCTGACCCACGGTGAGTACGTCCCCAGGAGCTTTGCTCCGCATGTGATGCGAGCTCTCCGGTGACTGAAGCCAATACGAATAGTCAGAACCTACTTGTAATTTTCTAACAGGAAAATAATTTCACTAAGCAAACTACCACGCTTTGACTGAAAACCCTGATTAGCACAGTTTGAAAACAGGGCAGCACACTGTTCTGGGAATTAACTTGCTTGACCCCTGGTCTATAATGGCACTCAAATAATCTCTGAGTCAGACGAAGTTGAAAAACTCATGGAAGACCACACTGAAAGAATTTACTGGATTTATTGGATTTTCTAGGATAAAAGAAAAATAAGCTTCAAACTCCACTTAGCTAGTCTGTGGTCTTCACAAAGACAAGTTTTTTCTCCTGATACTATCTAGAAGAATGCTGCCCGTGTAAGCAGCACTTTTTAGGTCTCTTTTTTTTTTCCTTCACTAGAAACTCTCAATAAATAGTAATAAATATTACAAATACACAGGTCTATTGCTGTGGCTACTTTTGAGTAGCACCTTGCTGCTTTCTTCCTTGGCATTAGTGGTAAAACTTGGGGAAAGGGGAAAGATTCCCATCCCTATGAAGCTGCAATCCTCCTCCCTATAGGAGTACTCGTGGGGAGAAGAGCCCCAGACTAAGCTTCAGATTAAATATCCTGAGGCTACTTTACCAGTTGCAGAGAAAGACTACTCTGGTGTTTCCAATGAACTTCCAATACCAGGATTAACCCTGTATACAGCACTATCACAAAATAGTGCTTGAAATCCTCCAAATCTGCTGGTCTACCCCTGTTTGAGCAAGGATCGAATCGGGAAGAGCATTCTGCCTTAGCAGTACAAGCAGGACCTTGCTCTGCTCTAGCTAAAACACTGACCCATCCCTACCTTAGGGTTTCTCCAGCCTCTGAGCAAAATGCTCTGACTAGCCTCTACCACTTCTTTGTGTCTCTTTGTATCCCAGAAACAATAGATGTGTGCTGAGAGCAACAGCAAACATTTTCAGATAACAAATCCAGCAATTAGAAATCAACTGTCCAAAGCCAGTTCCCCTGCATATGCAAATATCTCCCTAATAGATTTAAGATTCCTTGTCAATCAAACCTGTTGAGGAAAAGTAAACACCTGTCCCCAATCATGATTAAGTTGAAAGCTCCACTCTCATTAGTCCTTAACGAACTTAACCCCGGCAACACTGCATTTCTGATTGGTTGTGAATACCAGGAGGAGGAAAGATACTCATCAGCTCTGATCTGTTAATCTAGTTTTATATTAACTATTGCAGATAGCGATGAACCCTCCCTGTGGCTCGGTGCCTCACTGTGCAGAACTGAAACACAACCTTGTCTTACAAGGGCCTAATTTATGCTCTCTGGTAGGATTATAAATTTAAATCCTACTCACAACTACTCAGCTACAACTCACTGAAACTAAAGGGACTATCACCTTTGTAACTTAGAGCAATATCCAACCCTGAAAATATGAAACGACTTAGCAGAGTACAGAGCCTGATCACATGCTGGTGGAGCTGGCAACTCTTCTCCTAGTTTCCCACTTTAAACTGCCCAAAAGTACATTAAACACTTCCTAATGTTACTTGTCTGACTAAAGAGACACTGTGATTGCCATCAAAATCTTGTGTTAATCTGCAAAAGAACATGAAAGATTTTGATCCACCCAGCAGGCGAGCGAGATGGCTCATAGCATCCTCTCTCAGCAGGGTACCCGCACTCTGAAGGAGTTTTAGCTACCAATTTTACAACTGGTCGACACCAAACGAGCATTCTTCCTTCCACAGAGAGCCTGCCATATCTTTGGGGAGATATTCCACAGTGTCCAGAGGTTTGCCCTGTTACTCATTAACCCTTCCATCCTTGACACACAGTTCATACACCTGTAACTTGGCTGACACTTGTCATTGCTTAACCAGTGTTAACAGATCTGCTTCGGTGAGAACAACTGCCGAGAAAAATACCTTCCTCAATTACTCCAACTTACACAAATCTATTAGTCGATAATAAAAAGGAGGAAAAGAAACCAGTTCACAGCGCTTTAGCATCTGCATCAGCCTAACTCCAGCAATTTGGCTTGTTCGGTTTAGGGAGGCTGGTGGGGCTGAGTAACTGTCCCTTCTCCCTCCTTTGGGACTGATTTGGCCTCAGACCACCCCTTCTCTCTAGGAAAAGGAAGACTGAAATCCATAAAATGCAATAGTAAAATACTAGCTAACACAAATAAACACCCCCCCACACCCCCCTTTTCCAACAGAATGCTTCTACTCAGAGTCACACGCTGGTCAAAAGCCAATTAAGCATCACACCTATACCTAATGATGCAGGAACACCTGGGATGACACAGCTGAAAAAAGAAATACAGCATAGATTTGGGAAAGCTGCATCCCAGCATCCTCTTCAGAGCACACACGCTGCATGCTCAATACCCTCTCCCACGGCTTGGCTGCCCGAGGCCTCAAGCTCAGCAGTCCATTAATCCGGCCTAAATTTTCTCTTGGAGGTTGGCTAATGCTTACACTTCCCTCCACATCCTCCTCCAGCTTTTTCCCTCTCCCAAGTATCCTGTTCCAGGCAGAACTAGCAAGCCCACAATTGCCGTGGAGATTCTGCACAATGCCAGCACCACACTCTCGCAGCCATCAGTGCAATGGGCATCTGGAAGCAAACCCAGCAAGGAGGATATGAATTTAAAAAAATGTCTATCGCACAAATGAAATCCTCATTTCTGCATTTGTCTGCTGTACCTGTGTTTTTATCTATCTGACAGCTCCTAAAATACCCAACAAAGTCAACACCACCCAAGGGGCATCTACAGTACGACACCTCTTGCCTTACTCCTCAATCCATTGACAGAATATCCAAGGCTGTGTAAATCTTTCATGAAATAAGACTTAAGGAGAAATGGTTTCGGGTCCCATCGAGCTAGAAGCCACTTGTAGAGAGGCTGAGAATACAGGTGCAGCAGTCTTGAGAAACATTAACCTGCTCTGAGCAGCCTCTGTTGCCAATTTACATTTTCCTTCCCTTAGTGAAGCTCAAAATTAAGTTTAAACACTCAATGGAAGAATTAGCCTGGAGTTATTGGCCAAATGTCTTTGTGAAAATTGGAGTGGTTTGGATGAAATAAAAACCTTAGGTTATTCGCAGCACTGCTGGATACCATGTTTCTGCTGTGACACAATGGGGAGACTGTGCAATCAGGGCAACCAACCAAACTCCATGCAGCCCGTGTTTATTTGACTCGGAAGAGGGCAGGGGGGGAAAAAAAAAAATCAGAGATGTGAATGGATTCAGCAGCAAACGGCATATATTAACTTGTTAAATAACTCCCAGGCCAGTCTTCTGCCCCTCCACACCTATCAACACCGCCCGTAGAATGGCACCCTTTCTTTGGGGATAAATCCCTCTGCGGCAACCCAAAGTCAAAGCAATCTTTCCAACTTGCTTTCAGCCCTGGCAGCACGCGCTCCAGCCACCAGCCCGAGCTCGCAGTGGGCAGAAGCAATGCGTTTCTAGAATAAAAAAAATTGAGTTCAAGCTGTCTGGTCGAGCAGGGGAATAGCGGGATCCAAAATACCACGCTTAGCCCACATCTCTTCTCCTGTCAAACATGAGGGATCTATACAGAGGTCGATATCACAGATAATTTGCGTAAGTCATCCTTCAGGGATGGATCCAAAGCCCATGGGAGTGAGTAGGAGTGACGGCACCAACACTCACAGGCTCGGAATCAGGTCCTAACCTGTTAAAACTGGCCTGGGCTGCATCTGCATATCTCATACGACATCGGGACAGCAGGATCAGATTATTCAAGCTTGCTTTTGGAAATATTTTTCTTTTACCTTACTACCACGGCTGCTACGAGTGAGCACCAGACTCAACAGGCTTGCATCAGACAGCAGTCTTTGCAACTTCTACATTCACACTGGCTCTGCTCTTAAAAAAAGTCCCCTATATGACCAGGAAGGTTCCACCTTGGTGCAAAATATTAGGACAGGTCAACACAGCTAAATACCTCTGAAGGCATTAATAGCAGAAAAAGATCCAAGTCAAGACCGATTACAGAGAGCAAGAAAAGGAATAGAAATCCAAATTAAATGTTCAAAACAAGATCAAATGCATTTCATCTTGAGCAGCCCACCAGAAAACACAGGAAGAGGTCAGATGAAAGACAAACTCCTTGAAACCAGACAAAATGAGTAGGTTAATGAGAAGAAGGGGAGAAAGGAGCATTTCCACCGACTCCAATAATGCTGGGATACATTTACATGGATCCTTTGAGCGGTATGATTTTACAAGTCACTGCAGACACCAGTAGGAGTTTCACGTCTCACGAAAATCAGAAAGCTGCACTGGTTCTACTCCCACTGAATAAATAAAGCTATGACTAAAGGTTGGTGGTGGTAGGTATTTTTTTTTAATTTAAACTAGGCACAAGAGGAGCTTTCTATTCTTATTTTCCCCTTTTAGTGGAAATTTTTATCTCTCCCAATAATTAACCTAAAAATGCACAGCCAGTGACCATCTCTACTTTGTTCACCCTATTCCATAATGAGCATTCTGCACCCAGATGTACCAGTGTTGCTTGTGGCGAGACGGCCGCTCGGAAAGGAATTATCAGACCGTTCGCTGGAAGAGATCAGCTCTATCGGCCATTAAATTCTAGATGACGAACTTCATCTTTAGTTAATAAATTAGTAACAATGGTCCCTAACCTTGAAAAGCAGGTTCCTACCTGCTAGCAAGTGTCCCTTTTGCTGTTTTTGTTTTTGAATGACATTTATCCTGAAAGAACTATTTTCTTGTAATTTCTCAAGCACCACCTCACAGCACATTAAAGTTTCTTCTGTGGATAAAAATCACACTCTGGAGTTTAGCCTTCGCTGTGTACAAGTTCAACACAGGAAAGACGTCTTATAATTTGCTGCTTGCGTCTTCTAATGAAGGTCAAAGAAACATATGGACTTGGAAAACAAAGTTATAAAAAACTTTAAGGAAAATCTAAATATATTTGAGCAATTTGCCGAGTTTTGTAATATTCCTAATAAAAAAAAAATAAGATCAACCCTAATTTTCCAGCATGACGCACGCTGTATTTTATGTTTGAACTCAGCCGCAATTTAAAGCAGCCGACAGCCTCAGAAGAAGGGAGGAACCAGCGTTTAAAAAAATAACCAGGATTTTCTCAGATCGTCATGTTGGCTCTAGGTACAAGTCACACTGACAGATTATTCATGGGTAAGTTCCCCACGAGCACGATCCAAAAAATGCCCCAAACTTAACCAGAATATGTGCAGGGACTTACATAAAATCTGAATCAGGCTATTAGATCTGAACATGCTTCTCTTTCACAAGCAAGAAATTACCTAATCGTTATATCTGGCAACAACCACTTAGCAAGAATAAAGGAGTAAAACAGAAGCCAAGCACCATCTCTCTTACATTATAATTATTTATCTTTTCCATTTCAACTACCACTCACTCTTATAAACCCCAAAGTTACAGAATGGTAAATACGTTCACCAGAATGAAGAACTCGCCTCCCAAGCAACAAAAAAAACCTTCTAGTGGCCTATTCTCTTTTCTCCAATACTCAGACAAAGAAAAATGGTACATAGCATTATTTCTACACAAAACTATTGAATTTTGAGGTGGTCCCATCCACAAATTCCCTGTAAAGCAGGCAACAACCAGGCTTGGAAGCCAAGTGTCGCACAGAGAAGTGCCAGACCAGAAAGCAATTAAGGTCCCGTTCTTCCCCTCCCTACGCAATGCACCGAAAATGAAATCAACATCCAAACTAATTAGTTTCCAGCAGAATATCAGTTTACTCGCTAACAGGAGGGTTGTTACTGCTCTTACCAAAAACTTCTGAACATACCGCATGAAATCTTGTTTAAGCCACGGGACCAAGCCAAGCACATCCCAACGTTACCGTATATGGTCACCAAAACGAATACGATGGCAACTTGACAGATTGGGAACAAATATTGCGTTGTGTGTCACTGAGATAACATAGGCAGGAAAATATCAGATTGTATTACCTGTGTCCGACCGGAGGTGTGGAGTGGTAGGAGCTACATTGCTGCAGGACATAGTCACTAGAGGTTAGTGACCCAAGACGGCATTCGTCCCCGCGGAGGAGGGCCAGGGCAGGATGCTGAGGCCTTTTATGCCCAGTATAGGGCTGCTTGGAGAGAACAGGAATGGAGTGACACGAGGGACGAGCCACTGGACCTGCACTGTTAACCCAGGTTCAGGGCTGACGCGATTCGGTGCAGCTGGCAACCAGGCTGATGCTGCTGCCTTACGCCTTGGCTGTCAGCTGGAGGGCATAGTCCCTCTTCGAACACCACAGCATGCAGGTTTTGTTCTCAAAGGCTGGATTTTGTGCACACAGAAGTTCTTGTCTTCACCCATGAGGGAAAGGAGGAGTTTGGGTATTTACGAAAACAGCTCCCGAGGAAGACCTTTTAGGTACAGCATCTTTCCAGGAGATCTTTAGCCCGGAGTAAGATTGGTCATTGGGGGATTTATTCCAGATTTAGTTTTTTGGAAGGGTTAATCCAGTGCATTTGCAGGTGTAGACAAGCCCTTAGCCAAAGCCTTTAAACTGTGGCCCCAAAAGCATCGGTTCAAACTTGGCCAGAGCTACGTCATCCTTCATCCCTCCAGACAACAGCGAGTTCTGCACCTGACCTCTAAATTCAGACCTGTTTCTGCTTTGCGTGGATACTTTGAATGTATTGCCTCTTTCTTAAGACTTTATCTTAGTTTCCTAAGATGTCCCCTTTTTTGCAGTGTTTTGTACATCGGCAAGGTGACATATTGGGTCACTAGAAGGGACAAGAGCCTGTTGGCACAGCTCCGAACCTGGAAAAATGCCCCCGTTCGCTGGGGGCGGAAAAAAAGTTGCCGCATTAGCCCAATCAGTCATCCCTGCGGGGCCCTTCGCCTTAAAAGGCATCGCCTAAATAAAGATGCAAAAATAATACAACATAACATTTAATGGAAGATTGCAGCTGAGCACTCATCTGTCAGGAAATATCGAAGCCGGAGCGCGTGGGCAACTTAACTCTGCCCCCTTGTGCAAATGCACCACGGCACAGCTCTTCCCCAAACACGAGCACGCAATCAGCCGGCTCCAAACGAACGTCCTCATTCAGGCATAAGCCACTTTTGCCTAACATAGGGAAAAGAGAAGGACCAGCACTTTCACGGAGGGCCTCCTCAGCCACCTTCCTCACTTGGTTGCAAGCCAGCGAGCACCTCTTTCACTTCTGACGCCTCAGATTAGGAGGCATTGGCAGGCTTTGGGCCACACACATCTGATTTGCAATCAGGATACAGATATTAAACACTGTTTGGACAAAACAAAGAACCCTTCTTCCTCCAGAGAAAAGCCTCAGCCTGAGATTTGGCCAAGGAACTGTCTATAAAACCCGAGCAACTGAAACAGGTAACATTTATACATCTCCAGCGGCCGAGCCCACCGTGTGATACATTTGGAAAAAATCCGCAGGCACGTTAACAACTGGGCACATTTTTCCAAGAATCTGAAATTATCCCTATGTAAACATCTAATTATTGGGGATATTCAACAGCACAAAGTATGGCTGCAACGTGCTGGAGAGTGTCTCATCTCTTCTCACTTGCGAGTTTGATCTCTCATCTACGTCCTCCGCTATCAAGAATACTTTCAACCTCTAAAGGTGCAAAGCGGGATTTAAATGTTAGGGTATTGTCTGTATTTCTGCAGCAATGACACCTTTTTCTTCTTCACTTTCCCTCTCTTGATATCAGCACATGAATGAATGAATGACATTTTTCATGAGTTTGGCCCTGGTTTTTAAGCTCTATTTCTACATCATTTTAAATAACCAGAATCATCTCTCCACCCGCTTGCAGGATGGATTTTTCCAGCTCTGAAAAGAGTTCAAATAATCCAGTTACCAATATGATCCTACCAAAGCTACATTAAAAAGACCTTTACACAGGAAAAGCGATGATGTCCTGAAATTACTGCTGCTAATTTTCTGTCACTTCTTCACACAACGGCCCACTTCATTTTCCAGTGGCAATAAAAGAGTACGAGCAAGACAAGTGCAAACCAAATTTAAACAGGGTCAGCCAGTAAAGCAGCCGATACTCGGCTCACAACAGAGACAAAAATCTTTTTGTCTTCTCCTGCCCACTTCAGATCTTTTCCGGAACTCCACCAACTTCTCAGGTCCATTGCAATAATACACATCCATGAGGTCATCTTAATTCCTACACTGCTGCCCATTGCCTACAACTTAAACTGAGCCTCCATTGTAAACCTTGCCTGGAATTCAGACGTGCAGGACTTCCAGCCTATACACTGTTTTCTTATTCATTCAGCTTCCAGTCGAATCATTTTATGGTGCTTTTGCCTCCATAAAATATTTGCTTGGGAGCCAACGCCAAGGAGGAAAAAAAAGCAACGGGCTAACCAAACCTTGGATTTTTAGAGTAATGCTTCCCCTCTCCTTTCCCACCCTCACCCCCAAGGTTTATTTCTGGCAAGTTACGGCCCAAGCGAAGGGCAAGTTTAAACCTTTTCATTCGCAACTGCATGGCACTGGGTGATTTAAAGGTCTTTCAACAATTCAGGCAACTCTGATACTGTTGGGGATGGCAGCTGGAGCAATCTGCATCCTAAAGCCATACCCCCTTTCTCCTGGAACAATGCAGCCCCTCCTTTGTGACCGGAGCTGAAAGCAGGGTTTCTCGTTCAGGCTTTCCAGGGACAGCACCCGCCAGGGTATGACACAGGCGAGAGCGGAGGAAAAGCCACCGCTCCTTCCACTCTGATCCCAGAGCTTTGCTTAAAGCACCTTCCTATAAAGAATAGTCTTTTTTTTCTACACCCCCCCCCAACGTCGCTCCCAGGTCAATGTATTTCAATTTGCTTCTGGTAGAGTAACCTGTTTATTGAAATCTGATCAACTGCTGGAGCCCCAGCGTTAAAATACGTTCTCGCTGTTGGGAACTGTCATTGTCTGTCACCGAGGAAGTTAATGGACGTGTTTGTTTAGTTTGCTGGTGGGAACACACAGGGCAGAGGCTGGAGGGATTGCAGGAGGGGAGAGGTATTTCTGATCCACAGAGGAATGCGGTCTCTTTCCTTTAAAATTGTCTGTGTATTTTTACACACGCACGAGAAAAGCCCCTGGAAGTTCACCTGCGCCTAGGAGACCTCAGCAAACCCGGAGTGACCGCGCTCCATCCGACCCAATGGCCCCGAAACACGCAGGTGAGGAGGCACCGCACATGGGCACACGCCCGCAGCCCTGCACAGACCCGCAGCGTGCAGGGGACGAGCCCCAGCCCGCTGCAGCTCCCTCGCGGGGTCCCTTCCGAGGGCACCCCGGGCGTTGGCGGGGCACGAGCCCCGCGGAGCAGAGGGAAGGGTGCGAGTCACAGAGCGCTTGCGGCGAGCGCGGTCTCCTTACCTCTCGCCGAGTCCGAAAATGCAATTATCCCAGCGAAAAGGAGCACGAGCTGCAATTCCATTTTGAAAACTAGATCCCTCCGTATCGTATGGACTACCGTCCTCTCGGACCTGGGGGCAGGAAAAAGGAGAGCAAAATAATTACTGGGGGGGGAAAAAACCCCAAACAACCCACAACTTCGCAAAGTTTTAAAACCTACTGCGAAGACTTCAGAGCAGAAACAGCAAAAGAAAGAGCAATGTACTTGCAATTCATTCCTTGGCGCTCAGCGAGTAAAACTTTGCCCTCCTCTCTGCTTTAGCGTGATATAAATCAAGAACCTACCGAGGCCACTCAGCTCCTCTAAGTTTACAGTTAATGCATAGTTCTTTGGTATCCCGTACAGAACCAGTCTGGAAGGCAAACAAAACTCCAGCAAGCGACCACAAAACGAGACTTCAGGTTAACAACTCGTGGAGGAACTCGGGGAAGGGGGAGGAGGAATGTTACCTCTCCCCATCAGCAGCCCAGAAGAACTTGGTGGTGCTGCTCCAGTGCCCCTCAGACGGGCTCGGCGCTGGGCGTGCGCCTTCCTCCGCGCCGCAACTTCTCTGAACAGCACTGATTTTTCCCTTTCCTCTCCCACCCCCCCCCCCAAAATAAAAAATCCCACTTGTTCCAGAGGCTCGTCCCAAAGCAACACCGCACTTAACTATCCGGATTCCTGAAGATGCCTTCGCTGCGATCCGCAGACCCGGGGCAGCCCAGGTTGACGTTAATTACACCCTGTTCGCCTCCTCAAACTCTCACTCTCTAAACACGGTCTGAATTCCTCACCCTTGTAAACTCCCCGGTTTAAACACCCGGTGCCCCCAGGACACGCAACGACCCCCGCACAGCATCCAGCCCAGCAAACAGAGGGGCTCGGCCATCGGCTTCCCCGCGGGGAGCCGGGGCGGGGGGCGCTGCCCTGGGGAAGCAGCTCAGCCCCCGCGCCCACCGGTACCGGGGTATCCGCAGCCGGGGAGTATCTCGGTCTCCCGGCCGGGGGTGGGGGGAAGGGGAAGGGGCCGGGGGGGGGCACTTACCTCGGCCGCTGCGGGGGTCTAGCAGCCCGCGCTGGCGCCCATCCCCGCCGCTCGCCGCCTCATGCCCTCCGCGGCCCCGGCGCCCGGCCGGGCGCTCCGCCGCCGCTCTCTACCTCATCCCCCCCCGGGGGCGGGGAGGGGGGGGGGAGGCTGCCTTGGGGGGTGCCCGCCCCGCGGAGCGGCTCTCCCCCTTCACCGCCGGCTTGTTACCAACACACACACACCCCCTCCCCTTCGCCCCAGGGGGGATTTTTCCACTAGGGAGCCACGGGCGAGGAGCAAAGGGAAAAAAGGGGAAACCCTTGTGAATGAATTTGTCCGGCTTTCCGAGAAGGGCTGCGGGTGTGCGTGCGGGGAGGGACAGCAGGGACCTGACAGCTCCTCCGCGGGATGCCCGGTGATGCCGTCCGGCGGCTCGCCCAGCCGGAATCCCGTTTAAGGAGCGAGGGGAGGAGGGGAAAGGGGCTGGGGAAGGGGAGGGGAGGGGGGGGGGGTTGAGGAGGGGGGTGGGGGGAAGAACCGTGGCGAGAGAAACAAGCGATAAAGCAACTTTCCCTGCAGGGCTTTGTGGCCGTGGGGGCAGAGCCGCCGAGGAGGGCGGTGCGGGGCCGCCCCGCTCCAAACTTCGCACCAATCCCCGGGAGCCCCCGCCCCCCCCACCGCCCCCCTCGCCCGCCGCCGCTCCCCTTAACCCTTTGCGGGACCAGCGGCTCGCGAGGCTCTGTCCGCGCCCGGGAGCGCCGCAGCCCGTCCCGCAACCTCCCACTACCCCCGCCCCGGAGACCCCGCAGCGCTCCCCGCCCTCCCCCGCCATCCCATCCGTCGCCTCGCAGCCCCCCGGCGCTGCCCCGCTGTGGCCCAGAGCATCTCCCGCTCCCCCCCACCCCGCACCTTCGGGACCCCACGTAGCCCCGGTAAGCCCGGCGACGGTGGAGACCTCCAGCCCCGCAGCCCCCCCGCAACCCCCCCCTTGCCGAACCACCCCTCATCCCAAGGCGGCGGGAGAGCCCCGTCTGCGGGGACCCACCGCGGAGAAAGCGAGGGGAGGTGGGGGTCGGCTGCCCCGTTTTCATCTCTCCGCTTGGACGGGAATCGGGCCAGGCAGGGACTGGACTGGACTAAAGTAAACCAACTGGAAAATAAACTATGGAGCTGTCTGCTGCTTAGATTAACTGTTACAATTATTTATAATTTACTTTCAGACAGGACTCGGCTGATGCATCCGCCCTTACAGCAGATGACTCTGCGCTCGGGGTGAAAATCAACCTGGCAGCATTCACCGCACAGACTAAGCAAACCACCGGCAAAAAAGCTGCCGCAATAGCCATACTCCTGTGTCAGGAGAGAAACACTGTAGCTGTTGATGTTGTTGTTTATTAGATCTCTTAATTGATGTACTCCAGCACGAAGGCCTCCTTGAAAACGAAGCTGTCTCGATGCTCATTCAATGTGATTGGCACCAGGAGAACCCCTAAACCCAAGCCAAGAAGCAGCTTGAACATCCATCTTACCCGTCTTGTCAGGATTGTGAAATCACACCCTCTATTATTATTATTACTAAATATTTTTACTCGGTAGTTCCTGACAGCGTTAAATCTTGGTGCATAAAATCGATGTGAAAAACATTCAAGACTAAACATATAAACTCCCTGAATCAGAAATAAAGCGGCTGACAGTACTGGTTTTATATTCTACATATTTATATCATCATTTTTATTATTAAAGTTCATTCATCTGAGAAATTCCAGATGGACTGCTCCTCCTATCAGGCAATAACTCCAGCCTCATTGACTTCAAAGACAGTGTTGACTGAGGCAAACCTTCAGGACTTGACCTACATGGTCATATTCATGCCATGGATTCTGATAAAATCATTCCAGCTTGCACCAGGATGAGATCTCAACCGCACGCTACATCTCGAGGGATGATGTGTACAACACCTCCTTGTAACATTTCCCAGCTGTTTTGCCACGAAGGAGTCAAGGTCTTTGTCCCAAGGACTTCACCATCCAGGTGATCCAGCCCCATAACTTTTTCCATGACCTTCCGTTCCCCTGCAGACTGAAGTCCAAAGCAGCCTCAGTTCTGGCTCAGATGTGGGAGGCCAGGTCGTCACAGGCACGTTTCGCACCAGGTTAGAGGGACCTAACTGAAGAGCTCCTACTCCTTGGGTTGTTTTTCTGGGTCATGCACTGAGACTGAGGTTTAATTCCCAGATACACCATGGCTTCCTCGTCACAGACTGTCTAGAGATGGGTGAACTCTGGGCCCGAATCACCTCCTGTCTGCAACGAGAGACCTGCTTCCAACCCAGGCTGTGCCCAAGCCCAGAGTCAGGCATCCAGCTCAGGTTGGACGCAGCAGATAAAAATCCTCTGTTGGATCCATTCCGTTCATCCTCACTTCCTAATTGAAAAATCCCACATGTGCCTTTGTAGGCTCCAACATCTCCCAGACTGTGGGCATTTCTCCTCCCAATATACCTATACAGCAGCAAAATCCCTCCTGCAGCCTTTCACCAGTGGGAAGTTCTGGGAGATGGAGGATTACAGAGCTGATACACGAGATTTTCAAAAGCATCCAGGTGCCTAAATACCTGCAGATCCCCCTTAAGCCGCTGTCTTTAGGCGTCAAGAAGCTTTTCAAGAATCTGACTCCAAGTGATGTTGCAGAGGGATTACATGGGGCAGGGAACGGAGCCCACACTTCCATACCCCAGGCTAAAATAACCAGAAAACAACTCCTACTGACTCCAAAATGTCTGAACAATTTTTTATTTTTTTTTTTGCAGGGTCTTGGGGGTACCTGAAAGACAGCCTGAAACCGTGCTGTAGTCTTCATCCATCTCATTCCCAGTACTGCAGTGGAGGAATAAATGTAAAACATTGATACAACAAAAATAATTAATATTCCTGAAACAGCTCCTAGTTTATCAGAAACAAAATCTCATGCTGTTTTCCCAACACTTCTACCTAAATAAGGAAACATGCAGAGCTGTGTTTTTTCTGGGCTGGCTGTAATTTGCAGGATGATTGAGTAGTCTGAAAGTGAACAGCCCCAGTTTGCTCCTGCACCCCACCCCACAGTCCCGAGACAAGGCTGTGGGAAAACAGCTTTCTGGAGCTGACAAACAAAACCGAATGCTAAGCAACGAAGTACGTGTCTCCGCACGGCGTGAGGAGCAGCCTAACAGTCCGTTTGTAGCCCAGTTGTCCCTGAAGTCCTCTTTCCAGACCATGCCTTTCCAGATTTTGCATGGCTGTGATGGTCTAGTGAATGTCTATCCCCAGAGCGACTTTCCTCCTGTCTCTGAAACCACGGCTTGGCCTTTTTCCATCTTTCTTACCTCCTTTCTCCTAGGAGCCGCTCACCTCCATCATCACAGAACTCTGTTTTCCCCCATTTTCTCCCTTCCATCTTGGTTATTTTGCCTTTTCTTTTCCTCTGCAGATGACATGGGAGATGCAGCACCTTCGGACTGTAATTCCTAACCTATTTCAGCGATTTTCTCAAGCTGCAGGTGGCAGCCAAGCGGTTGAGTTTCCCCATCTCACCAAGCACCCCAGGAGCCTGAAGCCATCCAAGCAGCTTGGGCTGGCAACGGTGCCTTGCAGGAGCACGAGGCCCCGTGGCACGGATCCACAGGGACATGCCACCGGGGCGGAGGGTGTGCGGGACCGGGCGGCTGGGCGCAGCTGACGGAGCACGTGAAGGTGATGGAAGGGCACGGCCAGGATTAGGCGCATTCCCTCTGCCCGCCGCCCCGTTTGTGCAGCTCTCCTCAGGTTACCAGGGGGAGCAGGCACCCGGGGTCAGCCCGAGCATCCATCTAGGATGCCTGGCTGAGGGGATCGCTCTGGACGTGGGGAAAGGTAAGTAACATCGTTAATGGGGCAAATTTCCCTTGGTGCTGATAAAGCTCTTGGCATGTGACACGACAGCACAGAAAATGTCACAACTGGGCAGACAAGGAGCACAACACACACCTTTCCACTTGCACGCCACCAGGGTCACTGTGCTGATCTGTTTGGGTCTATTTTTAAGGTTGAAACTGTGTTTTTCAGAGAAAGCAGTGTTTTGTGAGAGCTGAATCACTGTCTCCCCTATTTGTGGTACCTGAGACCTAGCTATAACCTAGGTAATATTCAGAGAGGAGGTATGGGCAGATGGAAAGATGAAGCAGGGTGATACAGTCCTGAGATCTGTATTTTTTTCTTAATAAAAAATGACATTTCTTCTCCCCACACATACATACACATATTCCTTTAGACTATGCTTTTCTCTAAGCAGTGTTTCAAGGAAATGAACGGTTCATCATATGCATAGGGATAACTTTTATACATGAAGCATGAACGCCATTGTCAGGCAGAGAAGAAAACATGGTAGCGGGGTTAAACTCTTGTCAACCAAACCTTGGGTCCGGTGCAGGATGCTGGGAGGTCCCGCTGCCCCATGGCCATTGCATCAGGGCTTTTGAGGCTTTTTGCAGGTGCATACGATCCCTCCGCTACCTTGTGGCCTCTGTCTTGGTCTGAAGCACCACCAGGAGAGGGTTCCCAGCCTTTTTCCTGGGACCAGTCGCACACGCTGCCCGGTCTCACTGTGCCTGGAGAATGTGCTTGGATTTCTCATTGATGCTAAATTTGCACATGACGGCATCTGCGGGAAATGCTTTCCACCATCCCCAGTTGGCCGGGAGACCCTATCTCTCTTGGCCAGGTTAGGCGCGCTGTGTCAGCGCTCCCTGGCACTAGGGAAACGTGACAGCCCTGAGCAGGGTACGGGCAGCGCTCGGGGAACGCCAGCCGGCCCAGCCCAGGAGGACACATCCCATCGGCCACGCGAGCCCCTCACGCTGCCTTCTCAGGGGCTGCCAAATGAGGTTCAAGGTCTCAGTGGCTAGGCACACTGCTCAGCAGCTTAGTTCAGGTCTCCAAGATGGAATGGAGCAGAGGACAACTCCTCTCTCCAGGCAAAGCCGAACTCTCCCCTTGAAGGCAAAACTCGCTTGTGCAGGAGAGCCAGAGCATCCCAGGACAACCCCAGGAAGTACAGAACAATATTACTCAAAATTCAGCTTCAAAAGGCCTTCCCTGCTCCAAAAGTGTGTATAGGAAGGTCCTAGTACAATAAAACAGTACAATCGTTGCAAAATTCTCCTTCCTTGCAGGACAGGTATGCACAAGGAAGGAGTTTAGATCAAGCAACACAGATGGAAAAATGCAGAGGTGGTTTTGGATGCACAGGTCCCAGACCTCGTCTGCTTTTCCTCCTACTTCTCTTAGTAGATCTCAGCAAAAGTATTACCTCTCACAACAAAATGTGCTTCCCTTCTGCCCAACGACCCCACCACCATGAGGGCTCTGGCAGGAGTAAACCACATCTGACACTCAGCACGCCATTTCCACACTCTCAGAAGATGCGCAGAGATCCAGATGACGAATACGGCATAAAAACGTACGGCAGACTGGGTTGCCATTTGTTTGAAAGAGCTGTACTCCTTCTGCTTGCTTTAATTGTATCTCATTTTTCTTTCTCACATCTTTTCGCATCACCTCAAGCAATTTGCTTATGCTCTGTACTTTTTTCCACTCTTAAATGTTTGCAGGCAGTTCCCTTACTCAGCGTTTGCTCAAACTACAAGCAGTTAAACTTTCCAAATGGTCTCCACAAACACATCCTTCCTCAGGCCCCTTATCCTTTATATCACTCAACACTGGTTTCTTGGAGCCAGTCTGACACTGATGTATGAAGGATTTGATTTTGCTTTCCTTTTACATCTGGCTAGTCCAAGAATAATCCCACTGGAGCCATTGGAATTGCTGTAAGTGAGAAAAAAAAAGCTGATCAAGCCAACAGACTCATCTGTGCAGCAACGACTCAGTCCAGGTAGTCTGAGCTGAAGACTCTGAATATGCATCCCCGAATCTAAATGTCTTATCTGGGGAGGTGACCACAGTTTTGAAGGCCTAAATCTCCTCTCTTTGCTCCCTGACATCCTCCTCCTGTGCGGGGAAGTTTGTCTATACACACCGATGCTGGGTTCAGCAACCAGATATAGCAAAGATGAAAGGAGAGATGCAAAAAATAACATAAAAAAAGCGCCCAAGATCAACTGACAGACTGAAAAACAAAAATGTCAAATATTAATTGCTGCACAGACGTGAGGAATGTTAAGGGAAACTGTTTGGGGATTTATGTTCAAAAACATGAGACAACTTCCCAAACTGTTTCCTTTCAAATCTCTCAGCATTTTCCATAAATTCCGTGTGCGTGTGTGGCGCTCTCTGATAACGTACAAATCTGCATGCATAAACTGTTTTGAAATGTTTGTACAGTTTCATCCAAAAACATGACTATATGTTTGTGTTTCAATTGTCAGCAGTAGGATATTAGGCAACAGCCACATGCGTCGTGTCAGGGGCACTGGCTGAGTTTAGGTGGTACTCGCACAACCTCCCCTTTTCTGGCTGGGTCTCCGTAACGCAGAGAAACCAAATTATCTGAGGGAAGAACCTGTAATCAAGCAGGGTGCAAGAAACAGCACAGCCCCTGCTCTCGGCAACCAGGGTGCCAGCCCAGACAAACCCACTGAAACCAGTAAAGCCATTTCAGATTCACGCGAGCATAACCAGGAGCAGAAATGTGCTGATTTCCAGGTCAGGCGTCAGAGTTTTTGCAACCCTGCAAAAAAATAAAGCCTTTTGTGGGGGTGGGAGGGAATGACACTTTGCCTCAATCAGTGTTGTTTGAAATGTCTTTCATTTATTAACATTCTTGCTGAAGCTGAACATTAGTTCCACTTTATCAGGAATATAATGCAGCTGCATTTGCTGGATGGGAACGCCACCAAAAATATGTTAACTGCATAGTCGACAGCTATGCCTTGTTTACTCTCATGCACAAAACCATACGGAAACAATCCTCATAGGAAATATCTTTCCTTTTTCTCTATCTGTACACAAATACAAATAAGAAGAGAGGCTGAAATGGGACGCTTGACGAGAAATGGAGTGGGAGAACTTTGCTGCACTCTCCCCAGCGAACAGCGGGATGGGGTCAGCCTTCAGTGGGTAAGGATTTGTCTCCCGAGAGTGGCAGAGGGGGCTCAGCACCACGCTGTGCTTTTGCTGAGGAGCACCGGCTGATGAGGAGCCTCTCGTTCCATGCTGCCTGGACAGGCAGGAGCTTCATTTCACTCAGGGTTTGCTGAGAAACTCTCCTTGATTGCCCCAAGTGCAGATCCTGCCAGGCCGGGACGCTCTGGTACAGCAACTGGGTTTGCAGGGAAGATGCGTCCATCCCCTCAGTGCTTTCCCTCTAGACCATTCCTCCTGGAGATGCATTTTTCCTGAAGCAAACGCTGCAGGCAGGCGGGGTGCTGGCTCGTGGGCGGCTCTCAGCCCGTGGCCACCCCACCACAGCTCAGCCTTGGCATCACTCGTGCCGGGGGATGAGCTGCCCGAGGAAACTGGCTGGCTCCAGTGGTGGGTTCCCATGGGCGCAGGGCATGGGGGCTGCAGCAAGGGAGGCATCTCCGAAGAGGTTTCCCCTGAGCTCAGGGGAGAACTTTAGGACCTTCGGCTGCTCAAAAGTTCATCAGACTCTCCTTGTCCTGGTGCCATGGCCACGGCTTCGTCCAGCAGTGCTGGCAGGGTGGCTGCGGGCGCAGGGCAAGGCTGGGGGGAGGACACTCACACCAAGAGGACAGATCTCGATGGACCTGAGGAGTGCTGCCTGCTTGCCCACAGCCTGAGGAGCATGGCTACAACATCCACCAAGATGTGACACACCAAATACCGCACAGCAGAGCCTCCACCCCACCCTCCCCAGCCACAGGCAGGGTTAAATATTAACCGCATCGGGTCTGCTTTGGCTAGGGAGCTGCAGGACAGCCCCTGCGGTTGGGCAGCCACCCCCACAGCCATCCCCACGTGAAGGGAAGAGCAGAGAGCACGCTAAGGAGTCCTGGAAGTATGCAAGGAGCTGCCAACGTCTGCTGCCAAACACTTTTATCGTTAGACGAAGATAAATCTGTTGCTTACTTAACCCAGGCTTTATGAAACTCACAGCTCCGGGTTTCCAAAATAACAGGAGCAGAGCAGGGCTGGCTGGTGTCCTGGTGAGCAGCAGATATATACAGGGCAGCTAGAAGATGACAGCGTTTCTTGCTAGAAAAATGGCTGGAGACTCAATCATGTCTCAGAGAAACAAAAGAGAACCTAAACCCCCACGGGCCTGAGAACTTATCTTCTCGTGTTTCTGTAAAGTGCAGGTGTCTGTTTACTTAAGAGAGCGTTTAAGATACGATGTTAATGATGAAGAACAAAAAAATCTGCTACTCAGAAAGAATAATGAGGAACATAAAAATCTCGCAATGCAAGGCAGGTGTAACGCAATCATGAAAGAGCAGAATAGTGTCATAAACACGTAAGAGGATGTCCTCTGGTTCGGGGCCCAAGGCCAGAGGGACAAAAGCTGTCAGCGACACAAGGTGCAGATCCCACCGCAACGCTGGCTCTGAGCCCAAGGGTCTGCTCGCTGAGGTGCTTTTATTCACGTTATACGCGATTGTGAGTTCGAGGAATTGAATGCCACCCTGGGGTTTTGGTGGGGCGCTGAGCAGCAACCGTGAATTCGGGGTCTGCCTCCTCTGAGAGGTGCCCCATCCAGCTGACCAGGCACCACTCACTTACAGAATCACAGAACCACAGAATGGTGGGGGTTGGAACTGACCTCTGTGGGTCACCCAGTCCAATCCCCCTGCCGAAGCAGGGTCACCTACAGCAGGCTGCACAGGACCTTGTCCAGGCGGCTCTTGAATATCTCCAGAGAAAGAGACTCCACCACCTCCCTGGGCAGCCTGTTCCAGTGCTCCATCACCCTCAGAGGGAAGAAGTTCTTCCTCATGTTCAGGTGGAACTTCCTCTGCTTCAGTTTGTCCTGTCGCTGGGCACCACTGAAAAGAACTTGGCCCCATCCTCCTGACACCCACCCTTCAGATATTTAGAAGCTTTTATTAGGTCCCCTCGCAGCCTTCTCTTCTTCAGGCTGAACAAGCCCAGCTCCCTCAGCCTTTCCTCATAGGAGAGATGCTCCAGTCCCCTCACCATCCCCGTAGCCCTCCGCTGGACTCTCTCCAGTAGCTCCTCATCTTTCTTGAACTGGGGAGCCCAGAACTGGACACAGGACTCCAGATGGGGCCTCACTACCAGGGCTTTTGTGAAACCTCAGGCTTCCCGCAGAAACGAGCTGGACTCTACCCTGGTTTTCAGGTCTTTTGGCTGCTTTAGGGGGGGATAGGTGCTGTAAAACCATTGCAAATACTGACTGGGAATAGCAACTCCCTTTTTAGTTCAGTAGTCCCAATAAATGTTATCCTTTTTTTAATACTAGAGTTATTATCTGGCAAGAATATAGTCCCTTCCTCTGCCACCAGTGACCCAGGCTGAACCTGTTTGGCCTGTGTTATTGTGCTAGTGTAATTCAGTGGAAAAGAGATTGGATTAAACAGGCAGCTCTGGAGGAGTAAATAAAAAGCACACGCTTTAAAGAGTAAATAGACAAGTCTGGGTATAATGGAATAACTCCTGGTGGTGCTAAATCAAAGAGAAAATAATGCCCTCGCTAAAACCTGAACACGGATGTTTGTCTCTGCAAGAAAGAGAACCCAACAAAACCCGGAGGGGAGCAGAGGATGATCTGGGGGTGTTCACAAACCCACACTAGAAACAGTACCAAAAAAAAGGAAAGCCTAAAAGAAGAGAAATGAGGCAAGATCTTAACAGCGAGGCTTGTGCTGGGGAAGAAGCCAAATTTCTGAATGATCTGCGCGTGTTTCCTAAGAGCCGTGCAGCGAAAGCCGGGTTAGCTCCGGGTAATTCCTCACTGATTCCAGATCAAATCTGTTTAGCAACAGAAATATTATTTTTTTCCTCACTGCCAGCCCTGCAGTTCAACCTGGACTGGAGGGTCAAGTCCTCAGCTTCATCTCCCCTTTTCCTTTTGTGCTGCTCCAGCGAAGTCAAGAGCTTGTCTGAAGGCAGTGATGGGATATTCCTAGCAGAGGGGATCCTACAAGAGCAGCCAGCGGCTCCTGTCTGGGCCAGCATCACGATGTCCTGGGGCAGGAGAGGGCTGGAAGGACGTGGCGCTCGCTGGCAGCCTCAGCAAGCAGATTCCCACTTTGGAAACGGTTAGCTGATGGCATAAATCAGCCCAGCTGTAAAGCCAATTGATCTGTCTTCCTCCACGGGCTGTTTTACCCCCAGCAAAAGGGTGAGAAGCAGACGATAAGCAGCTCACTGCATCCTGCCCCTGCTCACCAGTGCTCTGCACCCCCAGGAGCCCTGCAAGAGAAGCAGGGCACTCACCTCTCTGGGACCACAGCAAGAAACAAAGGTTTTTGCAAGCCCAGGATCTGGTTCTGGTTGTGTTCGTAGCTGTATAATCCAAAGTGGATCCTGGTCTTTCTCCATCCCTCTGCTGGCTTGGCCTGCTGAGAGCAGGGGAAAAAATTTTAACATCGACTCTCAACTGAATGTATGAGCCGTAAATATCCAAGTGGGGTAAAGCATATGTGGAGTCGCTTTTCAGAGCTGACACCTTCATTTGCATGTGGTGGCATCAGAAAAAGTACGTTGTGAATGGCTCGGGGACATTTGTTTCCCCTCAGCTGCAAAGGAAATTCGCTGCGCTTCCAAGGTGTGAGAGTCCTTCCCATGGGAAGACAGCACAGTGAATCTGGGAGCCAAAAATGAAATTCTCTCCTTTTCCTCATTTCTACAGTGACTGTAGTGTCAGAGATTTAACGAAGAGTTTTGACAATACATACATTTTACATACAACATATTGTTATACGTCGGCTCAGCTTTATGGATGTATTACCTCTTCTCTGCTAACAAGGGAATAGGGATCATCATTTCAGTCGAAAACAGACATACAGGTGCAGAAGGACTAAATAGGTTCAATTTTATACAGCCGTTTTCCTAACCAGACCCCAAATGTCTTCATAAATCATTTGCTAATATGGAAAGGATAAGAACTTTTGAACATTTTGAGGTCCTGATGTGACCATTAATTGAGATATCCGGATTACAGACACAATCACCCCTACTTGAGCATAGCACTTGAAGTGAATAAATGAAGAGAAGGAAATATACATATAACTATATATATATATGTATAACTGTTCTATATATATATGAAGCAGTATGTATATATAACTGAATTTTATATATAACTGTAAAGTTATACAGTGCAAAAGAATTCTTCAAGGAATACCACATCCTGAGCCTTAGACAAGGAAATCCAGGCCAGGCATTGTGGAAAAAATTAATACATTTCAAGGCCAGGCAGAATTATGAGGATGATCAATCTGAATAACCAAAGTGCATAAACTCAGCCATATTTTCCAATAAAGTGGAGTAAGTTTGAGTCTGTCATGTAACCCTACACTGAGGTGCAGAACTTGGGTTACAGACACCAAAGTCCTCTGTATGAAAGGCTTACTAGGCCTTCACTTCAGAAGAGATTCAAAAGCAAGAAGAGCGTTAAAACTGTAGGTCAGCATTTCCAAATCACTGACCGTGACTCCCAGTGGGGAGAGCCGTGCTGGTTAGATGAGCTGGCAGAAATTTGGGTGCAGGAAGTAGGACTGCATAGCTTGAAACCTAGGAGGCCAGGAAAGAGTAGCATCCTTCAGTGCAAAAGCAAAGCTATGACCACGAGAAATGGCTTGTCAAGAGAATGTGGAACAGGAGGGCATTTGAGCTAGTGTCTATAAGAAGAACATAAGAAGGCCCTTCTTTTTGAGTAGAGAAACATTACTGCTAGCATCTATATTGTATATTTACTTTTGTTAAGCATAGGTCCTTGCTCTTCTGAAGATACAACCCAAGAAGGAGAGTATGGCATACACAAGAACATCTTAGTTACTAGTAGCTACTTTTTGCACAGCTCTTAGGGGTGTGCTGGAGCTAAATAGTTCAAACATTATCAGATCTGAATAAAACCTCAGGACACAAAACTCAAACTGGAGTGGTGGTTAGCCTAGTGCCATTTCTGACAAGCCCCTTTGAAGGCAGAGTTGCAGTTTATTATACTAACAAACTCCGGCAGAGTGGTCCTCCAACCAGCCTGGAAATGCATATTTCATTTTTAGGCTAAGACTTTTGCCATCTACTAAGGGCTTTTGAGATTTTCTCTTGATATTCCCCACCCAGGGACGAGAATGTGTAAACTGACCTTGTCTCTTCTCATCTATTTGATGTTGGCACTCAGAGAAACTGATGCCTTCCTGTATTCAACTGTTGGCAGGCTGGTTTGCTTCTTCTGTCTTTGTGTTTCCTTCAGGAAGCTGAATAAAAGTCACATTTAGAGTGGGTACAATCCTGCGAGAAAGAGTGCAGGTTCTTGGAGGAGCTGCTGTGTTTTTCCCATCACTTTGAGGCCCATTTGGTGCCACTCTCCACCTCAATACTGTGGATTTAGTTGGAAGCAAAGGCCCCATTGCACTGTGCAGGAAGGCACGTCGTGGCTGCACTGGAGAACAGTTTCCAGGTGTGACTCTGTAGCAATCCATCCAGGGTACAGCTGAGTCTCAAAGTGGAATTCTAACTGGGGTCACTGGGGTCCTGTGCTTCAGAACAGTGAACCATGTCCTTGGCTAAGTTGGACAACATGGATTTACAGACCTGAAAAAACTAGATGCCAAATTGCTTCAGAGTTAAACACAAAATTCAATGCTGGCATGACTCAAAAGTTTCTAGGAATAAACCACATCCTTTGGAAGTATAGCTCTGTTTTCCCAATCAAGATGTTTTTAAAAAATCTCAGACGTGCGAAAGGCACTCATATCAACAACTCCTCATTAGAAGACATGAGGAAATTGAGATGCTTGGAACTGCAAGCTGAAATACCACATCTGTAATGTTGTAATGTCTCTAGGCTTACATACATGTTTTCTGCATAGAGGCGGGGTCATCTTTGGATGTGTCAGGACACCAGTATAGCCAATAACCCGGTCATCAGTTCTCAGGCTCATGCAAGCAGCTGTTTGGTTGCCATATAGATATACACGAGTCTGTTGACTCACGCATCTCTAAGCAGTATACTACTATTCACAAATTAAATCTCAGTGAAGCCTCCTGCTTCACTCATCTGTGGGTATGTCCGTTTGATGGAGAAGCAAGACGCACTGGCACGTTTAGTCACTTGGCTGAGATCCCCCAGTCAGCTGAAGCTCTGGAGCCCAGACTCCCAGTCCTTCCTAACAAATCTTTAGGCTTCGTTATGGACACTTCCCATTTCAAAAAGAGCAATGTAAGGTGTGAGAACAAGTCTGCCTGCAACATATATACGAGGAGAGACCTCAGGGTCCCAGAGCAACATGTCTGAAGAGCTTTCACTGGAGGAGGGTTTGCCACCAAGGACATACCCAAGCTTCGGCACGGAGCATGCATGAAGCAGACACCAGCCCTTTTCTTCTCGCTGCCAGTTCAAATGTCAACTGTATGCAGGCTCCTGATTTATAGCAAGTCATGCCACCACTCTCGCGAGCTGGAAGTGAGAATGCCTGCGTGAAGCCCCAGATGCCACCGCAGAGTGCGGGACACATGGTGTGAAAGTGTCTCTTAACGATGCAGTCCCTGTAGGTGTAGGGCAAGCGGCTGGCATCACCACCCCCTAACAAGGAGAGTTTGCACAAACAGCAAACATGAACACATGGGCTAAGGCTGACAAAATACCGGTCAGAGATGAGTTGTAGCCTCAGAACTTGTCTCCGAGTCCAAAGTTTTCCAAAGTTTGGGAGCATTTAGGCCTGGAGCTGTTGTTCATCCTGTTGGAGACAGAAGATCTCATAATGACATGTTGTCAGTTGCTTTGGTTTCTAGTGCCTAATCCAAACACCTGCAATGAGCACATGGCACTCCCAACATCTTCCTCTCTTCCTCCCATTGTCCTCACATGTTCTCACTGACTTGAGTCAGTATCGTGTTTAGGGAACCTTTGCAGACACTTCTCAGCTTTGCCAGGAAACTGTACACTCATCCCAGTTTGTCCTGAAGATAGTCTAGGAGTCTACGTGTTTGTCTATGCTATAGGAATTACCTTGGCTAATCACCCCCCTTCTTTACCCCAGCGTTAAGACAAAAGATAAAGGGAGAAATAAATGCCACCAAGTCTCGTTGTGGTGGAGTAACAGATGGGTGGTTTATCCCTCTGCTGCGAAAGCCTCCTGATGGTGCAGAGACATTCTTCTGAGCTCCACCACAGGCAGCATGACACCACCTTGCTCCTTACATCTAATGCCACACAAATTGAACTATATGATTTCCAGGGCCAGGTCAAAAGTCGCTGGCAAGATCCTACCGCTGTATCCCAAATACAGGGAAGTGTCTGAGGCCCAGAAGTGCTAGAGAGCATGAGGAAAGACAGGTAGGAAGCTCTGCATAGGGCCATCCAGACCTGCTAAGACAGGCATTGATCATCACTGGAAAGCCCACACAGTTCAGTGCAGACTCTGGGCAGGCACTTCTCCACTGTGCTCGCAGTGCATCCCGTAGCTACCTCGCTTTCTATCAATATCTGATTACGTCTTCCCCCATTGATAAAGGAAGCACGATGATATACTGAAAATGCTGAAATTTCCTTTCATTTCTTCTTTGCTTAGCCTTGTCTTCCTCTTAGCTGGTAAGTGCTGCACAGACTCTGTTTTGCCATGTATAGCAGCAGTGTGTGAACAATAAATAACAATGATATGCTTTCAGCCAGAAAATAAAACCCATATGTGTCCTCAAGTCCCTCTTTTCTCTTGAAGAATTCATGCAAACATTGGTTCCAGAGACTATTATAATCCTGTTTACTTGTCAATGCTTGGAGTGAGCATGTAATTACAGTTCCACTGTAAGATACTTAACATGTAATTCAATGGCAAAGAGCTGCCACGTTATTACAGTCTTTTAAGGTTGGATTTATGCCCCGAAACCTAAATTAGTCCCAAAAATTTCTGTTCAGAGGAGGATAATTTAATGCAAACATTATCAAGCACGCCAAAGAGCAAATTTCACCAAGACATGAGACAGTAAAAGCAAGTAATTTTATTTTCTTTTAAGCTTGCTTTGCAACCACAGTTTTCTTGGACTTGTAACTTCCTAGACAGGCAAAGGGTTTGTGTTTGAGTAGGGTGTAAAAGTGAAATGAAATCTGTCAGTACCAATGAAAGAAACCTTAGGAATCAGTTCTGTCCTTGGAGACAGACACAAAACCTCTGGGACATGTCTCTTACAGTGATACCCAATGGTGCAATTTTGTTGTCAGTACTGAGCTAGAAGGTGCAGCAAGTTATAGGAGCCTCTGGCCTTCGCTCACTTATTCACCCCAGCACAGCTACATCTCTAGGATCTGTTGTTAAGCTACTGTCTGTCATGCCATCATCATCAACAACATTAATTGGGCCCTGCCTTAAAATAATCCATCCTCAGCACCACAACACTTAGCACTCCTACGGGCCTGTCCATACAAGACTCTCAGAGGGCTTTACATGTCCCGACTGCTTAAGCAATACAATGTGCCCAAGAATTTGGTCAGAGGCACAACGGGGGTAGCTGTGTTTGCCACAATAAAGCTACACACTTGCCGATGGCCACAGCCAATGCTGCTCGAGGAATAGAGGAAGGACTCCAGCTCTTGGCTATGTTCATTTTCTGCATGCCCAGTCCCGTATTTTGTTCTGAGCCTCAGTTTCCCGTTTGTGAAAGGAACTTTGGGCTTTCAGACTTTCCAAGCGCAGGGTGACAGCAGCCATGGGACCCCTCTAGAGCAAGTGAGTTATCTACGGCAGTAGAGGTGCCTGGGTCTCCTTCAGCACGTCTCAGCTAGGTTGTCCTTCTCAAGCCATTCCCTGACCTTCCTAAAGTTCCTGGCCAGACCTCTGAGTACGAACATAACGCAGGCTATTTTGTTACAAGGCATAGAGGCCACAGCCAGGCTAAGAGTCCACAGGAGTCATGTGAATGTGGGCAGAAAGTCCCCAAAGCTCGGAGGAAGGAGAGCAGAGGAATGCAAGCGCGGGGAGCACCTGGGACCCCGCGCTGCCAGCAAGCCCAGGTGTGCACCACGCAGGCGGGGGGACCGCGACCGTGAGCCGGCGACGACAGCTCAGGGTCCTTAATGCATTAGTTCCTGGGGTCTCACATGCATCTGCTGGAGGGTTTGAGATCTGCCGTGGGCCAAGGGGATAATTAAGCAGGTGGGCTGCTGACCGTCCAGCACGCCTGCCAAATCCAGGCCTTCTGGAAGTGGGTGTAACCCTACGGAAATCATGCAGGCATGTGGATGTATGTGCAATATCCTCACCCATGCATGCACACAAACACGCGGGGGAGAGGGAAGGGGCGCGTGCACGCACGGGCTTGCACATTTTTTCAGAAGCACAAGCAGACCCCGGGAAGAGAGATGCGCGATCTGCAACGCAGAACCCATCACCTGAGAGCCACCATACGCCTCTTGGAAAACGTCTGGCGGTTTAGCTCTCCTCTTAGCAGCTCTTGGCTCTTTTATTTAGGGCGAGCTCTCCGGTGGGCCGCCAGGACAGCCAGGTTCATACAACAGTTACATTGTGCCATCTTCTGGTTAAAGGCTGCGGACTCCCTCTCCGGGAGTCCTGTATAACTCCAGCGCAGGAGAAAAGCTGCTTTCTGATGCCTGGAAGAAGTGCGATCTGGAGACGATCTGGAGACGCCCGGCAGCTCGGCTGATGTGGTGTGACCTGCAGAAACGAACCGCGCGCGCAAGGCAGAGGCTGTGAGGATCGCGGGGATGCAGGAGCTGCCAAACAGAGTCCTGCTCTGCCAAGCCTGCTGCTCTGGCCTCCGGGAGAAATGACGCTTCGGCATATCTCTTCCGCGTGACGTTGAGATGCCCCTACATCCCTTTAGCCAGCTGTGCAGCTATCAACCATTTGTAGGTGCTGAGCAAAGCCACAGGAAAGTGAAAAGGAAAGTAGATTCAGCAGGGTCCTCAGAGACAAAACATACTCATCTCTCTACTAAGGAGGATCATAAATATACACAAACGCATGAGGACACATGTTCAGAACAGCTGCCAATTACTCATCTGGATCATGAATATGGGGAACTGGATGTTCCCAACCCACCCTTTGCTGCAGAAAAAAAATGAAGATACGCAACTGCAATGGGATATGTGATCTTGGAAAGAGCTCTTCGTGGAGAAATAACTGGTCTGAATGTGCAAGCCTAGACTCGATGCAAACAAATTAACTGACAAATCCTCTTGTTTTGCAGCAGCAGAGTCTATAATCCAAGTTTTAAAACACGGCCCCTGAAAGCAGAGCAATTTCCAGCACTGCCACATCACGCCCAACTCTGCGCTCACTTGCACCAACATAGCTCCCTTGATTTCAACAGCAACATTTCTCCACCTACGAGGATCATTTAGCAGAAGTAGGTGTGCAGGATGATGGGTTCAAAAGGAGCTAATTAGGCACAGATTAGACGGACAAATTGGAAACAACGATTTCACTAAATACTGGCTAAGCAAACACAGCTTCGGGGAAGATCCATGCTAGGGATTGTCATCAGCAGTACTAGTGTGAGCTGGATGAATTAGGTGCACAGCGGTCCCCACCAAAAAGCTGGCATGTAATGATGTTGCTTCAGGAAACGGTATGAAAGGATGAAATCATCTCCTGTTCCAAGGAAGGGGAAATAGCCACTGCGTTTCAGACACTGCAGAGTATGGGGCCTGACAGACCGGTGGCTGCAAGCGTTTGCCGTCCCAGTAATATTTAATTATTTGGCTGTAATGAGCTCTGCAAATGTGTTTAGTCTCAAAATGTCTTTTTACAGTGCTCTGAAATTTCAAGTAAATCAGCATCTTTATGAAAGCAGCCTGATGATGTTACACGCAGGTACCAGCCAGCACTGAGGCACCATTTCATTCTTAGCTTAAACTAGAGAAACAGAGATGGTTTTATAAGATTTAGATGACTTCAGCCTATTCAGACCACTTTATAATCTGCCTACACTTCCTAAAATGCCAGGCAACTCCTTGCACAAGTCTGTCATCAGGAGGAGATATGGGAACACGTCCAGATTTGGAAGTAATTCGGTAGATCTGTACCCTCAATGATCTGGCAGACGAGCAATCAGGAGCTTGGATTGCACCATGCTGCAGCCCAGCGGTGCGTGGCACCTCTGTGCACTACACCGACAACGGGACTACGCTTACCAAGAGTCAGCTTACGCTTAGGCTGACATCAGGATCACCAACAGCCGAAGAAGGACTTTGGACCCGAAGTTAGTGGCTTAGTGGGTTGCACTGAGAACTGAAGCGTACAACCATCTCATGGCAAGGCATAAGCTTTGCTAGCATCTGACCACTGCTGTTATCTAGTCATCTTCTGAGAATGAGTAAGTGCCTCCCTACAATTGCATCATTGCTTGAACACGTCAATAATAAAATACGAAATGCGTTTCCTGCCTGCAAGCATACCAAATATCAGTCCTCCTTATATACAGCTTCTAAACCTCACGGCATTTTTCTTTTGATCATTTCTGTGCCTACATTTCTCAGCTCGTACAGGCCAAGACTGATTAAAATTTGTCACTGTTCATTCATGGCTGCCATAGTTTGCCTCCTCTCCACTCCAGTTTGGCTCTGTCCTCCTCCACTTTTGGTATCACAAGCTGACAGCTATATCAAGGTCTTCTACCAGGTCATCAGCACTGATGAATGCACCTCCCACTCCGTGTATTTTGCCGGATCCTGTAACCCATGACCTCACTCTCCCTTCCTGGAGGACAATCCTGCTTCACCCTCCACCTTGGATGAGCCACCCTCCATCCCCTGCTGTGGTCACAGCAGGAGTTTTTGACCCATCCTTCCCTTTGCCCTTTTACTGCTTCTCACCTGCAAGACTCCAGCATTTCACTGCAGGGGAGGTCCCAGCCACCAGATCCCCATTCCCCACCTGGCTGCCTGCTCTTGGCATTCCTGTGTCCAGAGGGGACAGCAGCCAGCTCTCCTGCAAGCATCACAGATGGAGTCCAGAGCCCACAAATCTCCCTGATGACCTCTGGGACAGAGAGAAGGAGCAGGTCCCCAGCTGACCAGGAACTAGCCTGGTCTTGAAGGCATGAAATAAGAGTCACCTCCACTACTGACCTCCTTGGCACCCCGCTGCACCCTGGGGAGGTCACCAATAGCAACAGCGTTCTGCTCCTGGATAATATATAGTCTGAGCAAGTGTATTTTTAACCACTTAGTATTTTTATCCTGTTTCTAGCAGAGCGCAATATCGAATACCCTGCTGAATCCCAAATCCGTTATGGCTGCGCTAGATTCGCTGCATCTGCTAAATCAGGAAGGCAATTATACATTTGTTTGCCATGATCTATTTTTAATAGGCCCATGTTGTTTGCAGGCTATTGGATGCTTTTCTGCCAAATGTTGTTACACAGACTCCTTCAACGCCCTGTGAAGTCCCTACACTTCCTCAAAACACACAACAAGTTAATAACACAGAAGACACCAAGACCTGATTTCATGGTCTTCTTAAAGACAGGTAACATGTTCACTCGCTGCCAGTGTTCAGATGCCTCTGATCTGGAGATTTATTGACTTAATTTTTTGCTGGCAGGTTTTTTTCTCACTAGATGCCTGATCCAGCAGCTCTGGGGTTGTTCGATTCCCATTGACAGCAGAGAGAGTTTAGGCTGATCAAGGGCTAGAGGACATAGCCCTGGCTTTTTTCAGCTCCCCTGGGTGCATTTCCTCTGTTGATTTATGTGCGAAATAGTTAGTTTGCCTTGGTGGAGAAACAAAAACACCCAAGTGCGAAAAGAAAAGGCGACTGAAGACACAATGGTCTTGTCGTTATTGAAATGTGCTTCTCACTTCAGAAACAGTCTGTGCTCAAACAAAGTGATAAGTGGGGACAGAGATTCAGCCAAAATAAACCTCCTTATCTTAAAAAAATTCAGCTTCCTAAAGCCAACCTGGATCTGATCTGTGTGAACAACAAGAGAAAGTGCAAGCAAGCTGAGATATTTCTTAGAACAACATTACTGTAGGACCCAACAAAAAGCAAACTCTGCTCGTGGGACAAAAGTTATTTACAATTAGCACTGACACTATGCCCATGAGAGGTCAGATGGAGAACAGGCCACTAACCCTTCTATGCCTTGCACGTTTAATTTACAAACATAGGCAACGATCCTGCGGGGAGATACCTTGGCCGGACATCAAACACCAAGAGGTTTCCATTGTCTGCGAACTTGCCTTCAAAAGCAACAGGACTCCTCCCAGCACGTAAAGTTAGAGGCCTTTGGTTAAGAATGGTGTATTAGACTGATTTCACCAACTCCACTGAGACCAGAAGGATGATTCCCACTGCATGGCACTGAGGAAGG
The DNA here is from genome assembly GCF_030867145.1 of Opisthocomus hoazin. Lineage (NCBI taxonomy): Eukaryota > Metazoa > Chordata > Aves > Opisthocomiformes > Opisthocomidae > Opisthocomus > Opisthocomus hoazin. The sequence goes on along the minus strand of NC_134418.1, from coordinate 7,668,207 downwards.
GTCTTCGTTTCAAGTCCTGGCCCTGCGAGAGATTTCTTGGGTACCTTTCCCCACCAAATTTACCTTCCTCTTTTAATCACATTTCTTGAGGTTGGATTGAAATTAAAAAAAAAAAATCCAGAGTGTATTCTTTGTGAAGGGTTACAGATCCCTTCTGGACATCAAGTCAAACCCTCAGGTGCTGTAAACAGGCAGAACAGAGAAAACAATTTAGGCTCAATAAGGTCGCTGACTGTGTGGCAGGGGAGGTGTGGCACACTATGCCTTGAACTCCTTCCACCTTAGTGTCCCCTGATCCAACCTGACAGAGGTTGACCAGAGAGTTAAGCTGTGTTTTCACTGCACAGTGAAAACCCTGCCAACGTCAGACACAGATATGTCTGCCCCAACCCCTCTGCCCACCTGCAGCACACAGATCAGTCCTGGACTGGGGCACCCTCTCCTCCCTCCTGCCTCGCTGGGAATTGTGGCTCAGGATTTGCTTTTCTTGCCTGTTATGCAGATTACTTTTCTTTATGGACAAAATATAAATATACAGGGGGACACATGCATATGCGGATGCATGCACACCAGCCTGTGTGTACGGGCTCCATCTGTGTCTTTTAGTTAACATAAACAATCAGGAAAAAAAGGGGAGAAAGATATGACGCATCATGAAACCTCCAGGACCTCTGTGACTTCTGCACATGAGAAGTTGTCCGGTTGCCACCAGGGGCCACCACCCTTCAGCCAGCCTGACTTCTGGTCTATTCCAGGGTTTTGCCTGATAAATATGCTCTAAACTGAAAAGTCCAGCTACTGGTTCACACAGATTCTGAAGAGCTTTTAGGGTGCCACTAAAACACAACCCTGAGAGAGGACTGTGCCAGATGTGGGCCCCCCAGTTGGCCCACCATCCTCTTCCACTCCAGGTTTACCAAAGTGTTAGCTCCAAGTGAACCATGCTGTGGATGCACCATGACACACCTGAAGGAAACACTGGACTGTATGAGAGATGTTGTTACCCACACAGCACTGGCAGTGGACATATTGACATCTCCATATGGTAAACATAGTGCTATGGATGTGCCCAAAGGGCTGACAGTCCAATGCAATCCCACAGGAGCCAAGTTCACCACTCAGCTCAGACCAAGAAAAGCTTTTGCCAAGTATTTTGCAGAGGGAGAAGGTCTTCTCCTGGGACACTGTTTCACAGCAGGGCAGAGAAGAAACGACACTTCAGAGCTGTCCACCCTGCCTGGGCACCTTCTGGAGCCAGACCTAACAGTGTTATCCCCCACTAAAGCCTATGTACCACTGGTATGGTTGCTGGAAGAAGTTCAGCCCCACCGTCAAAAGATCGATGAAGGGAAGGCACTAATGAAGCAAGGCACGTACTCAGAAAGGCCGTTTCTCCTTTTCTGAGTTGCAGAGAATCTCTCAACACTGTTTCAATCATATGACACACTCGGCAGTAATGTGGCCTGAATTGTTGCTCCTCAGGGGTCTGTCTGCCAAGAAAATTGAGGAATGACTCATGCCGTGGTATTCGGAGCAAGAGGAGGGCAGGACCTGGAGATGGCTAATGATTCAAAAGCACAGAGGTTTAGTTCCAAGGGAGGACGGACTAGTCCTACGCATGATGCAGGAAAAGGGCCTTGCAGCACGTGGGACGATGGAGCAGAGCAACGGGTATGTATGTGAATGGTGGGGAAATGCACTCCTCTCCTCAGTCAGAGACAGCATTGCTTTGAGGAGGCAAGGGATGCAGATCTGATCCACCACGGACTGGGACACTCAGAAGACATGCATGATTCAAAGCTGAACCAGATGATTAGAAAACAGATGAGGGCTGTTCGGTAGCAGCCTGAAATGGGGTCTGGAGGTTTCTGTTGAATTTCTTCCAAAATCACAGGGAGGACTCAATGAGGACTTTCAAGCAAAGGGCCAGGACGGCCCTTCCTCTGTCAGAGAAGGAAAATTTGTTAGACCTGTGTTGTATTCCTTCCCTGTGGAGACACACTGTGATCCACACATCTGCTTTGGAGAGACCCAGATCTGCTCTAATGGTATTTTTGGGAGATGCACTCAGTGAAGCCTTGAAAGTGGGTTGCACAAGGGGGAGAATGCACCCCCTTTGCTACTCCAAATATTTGCTCTACATCCATGACTTTAGCCATAACAAACCACCCACTTACGGAGCCCAAATGGCCCATCTTTTGCAATTCTCAGTGCTTAACAAATCACATGGAAAAAAGCTGTACCTCCTTTCCCATCCCCTGTCCAAAGGAGAGAGTCCAGCAGTGGGAGATGGAAAACTGTTATAAAACTGATGGCTCGTTGTCACATCTCTGCTCATCTGCTTTCTTGCATATCTTTGTCCATAAAAGTCCCATCCTGCTATACATACTAGCCTCCTCCAATCCAGGCTGAGCATCTCACAGGAGGCAACACCACCTCAGAAGTGAGGAAGGACCATGTAAATTTTAAAGGAAAATGAGCAAGTTTCAGAGAAATCGTACCTAAAGAGGCAGTTTTTCCTTGAAACTAATACAGAATATGTGCCTGTGCTAATGAGACACTTCGCACTGCTGAAAGGAGCGTGGAATGGGAAAATAAAACACCCACCATACTCCACTCACTGCCAGCAATGAGCTTGTCCAACTGCTAAAATGGAGACACAAAGGAAGTTTGAAGGCTGCGAGGGGACCTAATAAATGTTTATAAATATCTCAAGGGTGGGTGTCAGGAGGGTGGGGCCAAACTCTTTTCAGTGGTGCCCAGAGACAGGACAAGGGGCAATGGGCACAAACTGAAGCAGAGAAAGCTCCAGCTGAACATGATGAAGAACTTCTTCCCTCTGAGGGTGACAGAGCACTGGAACAGGCTGCCCAGGGAGGTTGTGGAGTCTCCTTCTCTGGAGATATTCAAACCCTGCCTGGACGCGGTCCTGTGCAGCCTGCTGTAGGTGACCCTGCTTTGGCAGGGGGATTGGACTGGATGACCCACAGAGGTCTCTTCTAACCCCTACTGTTCTGTGATTCTGTGATTCTGAGACAGCTCAGCTGCTCTGGGGCCGGGGTCGGGCTTCAGCTCCCTTGCTGCTTGTGGGCATCAGGAAAAGCAAGAGGTCACCCAGCGGCCCTGGGGACAATAATGACAGCCGAGCGTGGCACTGAAGGCAACATCTGGCCCAGGGCAAGCACCATCCAGGCACAGGGCTGGTGCAGAGGTTGAGGCTGGCTCCTGGTGTAACTAAAGCATGGATGGGGTCTGAGTTTTGGCAGGGGGCAGAGGGGTTCCTGTGCTGTTGCGTCAGGGCCAGCTGCTGAGACGATGTCTGGACCCAGGCACTGATTAGAAATTATCCCAGACGGAGCAGGGTGAGGGCAAGGGGGGAGAAGTGAGTGATGGATTAACCCGTTTGGAGTCACACTCTCCTTATAAAGAGCGGGTTACTTTCTGCTCCAGCGCTGAGTTACGCGAACAGGCATTGCTGAGACAGGGCCTGGGTGAGATTTATTTATCTTGAATCCCTTTAAACATTTCAACACCCTGTGGCTGCGCACCCAGCGAGCCTGTGAAACCGCATGCCTCGCAGTTCCTACCCTCTCCCCGCTCTTCCCTCCTGGTTGTTTCACTCCCTCCTTGCTGCAAGCCAGATTGCTTGTCAAAATTAACAATTAAGCCATCGGAGTCACGCACTCGGCTTTCGCCTCTGCCCATCTGGAAGGGCCCTGATCCTGCCTGGGGATGGTGGGACTTCTCATAGGCACATAATCAGCACTAAAAGACCCGACGGCCTCTTATTTTCTTTAAGGTCCAAGGCAATATGGATGCCGGGGAACAGCACAGCATGGGTCGCTCCCTTGAAATCATGTTAGCTTTGGAGCGCCTCTCACTGCACACAGGGTGAGGCTTGGCATGTGTTGGGAGGAGCTCCTACATCTGCAATCCATCACTCGCAGACCTGGCTGAGGAGCCAATGTGATACAGCTCATTTCTTCACTTCTCTATCCTGATGACTAATGAAACACAGCAGGGATGGTTTATGGGCTGGCCCTGAATCGCACAGGAACCCCAGTACCCCTGTTTCCATCCAGCACCTTTGCCTGGAGGATGCACTGAAACTGTGAGGGCTCTCTGCAGGAACAGGGAGCTGTTAGTTACGGGTAAGCTGCTCCACTGACTTCAGCAGAGTTGCAAAAATGGAAAACAGCAGTAGCTTGTCCCAAAGACTTCCTCGCAAAAGGAACAGCCAATGTACACAGATTTGCCCTACTCTGGTGCTACTGGATGAATTTTTCTTGCTGTTGAACCTGAGTTGAAGGGCTTGCAGCTCAGCCTTACTCTTCCAAGCTGCCCTCTGTTCATAAAGTGTCTCTCCAAAAACATGACATCCACCATCCATCAAGGCAAGAATTCTTTGGCAAGACATGTGGACATTTCAGCCTCCTTCTTCCCAAGCATCCTCAGTACCTTCACTGCAAGGCAGACTCTCATTGCCACACCACCTGGTAAGTGTCGTTCTTCACTATCCTGCTTTTTCTACCATTACAATATTTTAGCACCATTTAGAACAATTTCATCCAAAGATCTAAAAGTACTTTACAAGGTTTAGTTAATTAAGCCACTGAAGTATTATTACATCTCTCTTATGGAAGAGAAAGCCAAGCAAAGATGTTAAATGACTTGCCAAACGTAATATGAGTCAGTAGCTAAGTTGGGAAAAGAACCCAGGAGTCTTGACTCTTAACCCATGGCTGTAAACTATTTTTCTCTATAAAACAAAAATTAAGCAAGCAGAAGGGTGGCAGCATGGCTTTTCTTTTTACTTGAGCTGCCTTCTAATTAGGACACCAAGGAAAACATTGGTTCCTAATCTTGGAACTTGGTACATTTGTTTGAAATGGACAGCGTGGAAGTTTTGGGGGGCTCTCTGCCTTTTTGAATTCTTACATCGTGGTCGTATTTAAAGAAGCTATTGTGCTAGGAGTTGTGGACTTGTTGTAGAAATGAGCTTTGTGTTATCATAGAATCCTAGAAAGGTTTGAGTTGGAAGGGACCGTTAAAGGTCATCCAGTCCAACCCCCTTGCAAGGAGCAGAAGCTATCTAAGAGGTTATTTATCTAAGAGGTCAGAGCAGATGATTGAAACTTCACTTCAAAACAGTCTGACAAATCTATGACATCTTCCTGCTAACTAAAGCATTAAAACCAGCAGAACAAGTTACCGTTTGTTCCATTATTAAAGCGCCAGAAACGGGAACATAAAGGTGATTTCTCTTGCAGAGAAGGACTCCTCTTCCTCCAGCCCAGGCCAGGATCTGCAAGTGGAACTGCTCCAAGTCTAAAGATAAACACAGCGATAGCAAGGGCATTTCCATCAGGAGGCCAAAGAATTTAAAAGAGGAAGGAGTAACTGGGACCCCAATGAGCCATTTGCCTGTATCCTGCTGTCCGTAAGTTCTGTAAATTATGAGGGAAAAAATGGTGTGCGTAACTGAAAGCTGCCCCTAGGCACCAATAATTTGTCTGACCTGCGTTTAGACACCCAATCCGCTCAGCTCTAACTAGCCTTGGCAGCCTCACACGGGTCATATTTTTACATGGATGAACTGTTCTGCAACAATTTCCTCCAGTGTTCTAGCAGCACAAACAGGCTTTTCTTCACAAGCAGGTATGTGTGCCTTCTTTTTCCAGTTATTTCTTCTCTTGCACACATGGTTCGTGTGACCATTTGCAAAGAAAAAAAGCCCCGAGCCCACTCACTCTTTCCTACTATCAGGGTTGCAGTTTTGTGGGACAGGAATAGAGGTTTGCTTAGGTTTAGACTCCCTTGTTTCAGGAGGCAACAGAATCATCTTTTTCTTTTGTTTTTCCAAGTCCTACCCCTAACTTTCACTAACATTTGCCCGCAATATGATGTTTTCTTACTGGAGAAATTTACTTACGCTCATAGTGACAGCCAGAATTTACAGTTGCAAAATTCCTATTGCTTTCTGGGGTATTTCTGAGGCTGGATTAGACATCCAGGAGAAACCACTGTGAAGCAAGGGAGCGAGCTGTGAAAGCTGTGCTATTACCTCCCTAAATCCAGCGCTCTCATCCTATGAGTTTGCTTGCCATGGTCAAAGCCCTGTAGCACCTTGGGTCTGTGGGACTGAAGACATAGTAAGAAAAGCATTAAGAAAGCAGGTGGCAAGGGCACTGTCAGAGACACATAGATATATTTGTATAAGCATACAAAAGATATCAATATATTTGCCCTTTCTGGGAAGGGATTCCTCCCATGCATGAAAAGCTGCGTGACCTCAGGGCGTAGCACAGGGTTTAGGGCCCTGTAGGAATTTGCCCTCGTGCTTTATTTAACACCGAGTAGGGCTGCGCCTGTATGAACCGAACACATCCAGTGGTTTCCCTCAGACATTTTGATGATGGATTGCTGGCATCACTTGTTTTCTTTTGAAGGCAATTCATTTATCAGAGACAATTACTCAACTGATAAGTTCAGTGTGTTCAGCTGTTCGTGGCTACACAGCAGCTACAGGCCAATAAATATGAGCTGCAATTAGCCTGATTAATGATTTCAGATCACTAAACTGCAGCTTTGTTTAAGATAAGGCTCTAATAAGCTTTTCTGCTGAATCTGGCAAGTTTACCGCCATCGGTGACACTACCTTCATTGTCAGTTCCCCAAGCCCAGCAGCTCCTTCAGTTTGACTTTGTGATAAAGCGAGTCCCGCTCCTCAGGACCTCTGAAGAGCTCAGCAGGTGTTTGGCGGGTGGTGTACAGCAACGGGGAACCCCCTTCCATCTGCCACATAGCAAAGCACGAAGGAAATTGTTTCCAAATGTCCCTTAATTTAGAAGTTTATTTCCCCCCTCCTCAGCCTCCTGTTTTACTCCTCGGGGCTGCTGACCTTCACCTCCGCTGCCATCCTTTAAGCCGCCGCGTGAATCCTGACGCTGAGCCAGCCGCGGGTGTCTCAGAGCATGGAGCAAGGAGCCAAGGGAAGAGAAGCTGTAAGAGCCCAAATATTGTGAGCAGACTTTTAAGCAATGGAGAGCAAGTTTTAAGTGGATCACATTTGATTTAACAAGTTGACAAGCACTAACACTGCTACAGTGAGACTTGCAGAGCACAGAGCTGCGCGTACTGATAGCAGTCCCTTCAGATGGGATGGCATTGGCATTTCATTCATTTTCTGGTTGTGGAGAACACGAGCCTGAATGCATGTGTGCATACACGTGTACTTACATGCTCTTCCTCTGCCGCCCTCTGCTAAAGGAATCGTTGTCAGTGATTTTTGTGCCACAAGCCTAGACTGGTAAGGACAGTGCCTGTGGTGCAGCAGTTTCAGAGTTACAAGTCCCACTAAGCTCCAAGCATAGGCTCGAATCAACCGGGAAATGAGCTGGGTTTCACCATACTAGTCCTAGTATGCTTCAGACAGACCCAGTCTCACCTCCCACTCCTCCCAGCGAAGACATTTTCAGGCTGAAGAAGAACTTCTGGGCATTGCAGGCCTCCAGAGATTTGATTTCAGTGGTCTGGGCAATGAAGTGACTGGCTTTTTACTTTAGATGGACATCAGGTGAAGATCTGACCATCGCTATTAGATGTTCCAGCTATACCACAGGCACTTCTCTCAACCAGCTCACTCAGGGTCTGTAAGTGGGGTGTCCTCCCTGAAGCTGGGGGAGAGAAACAGGCCAGCTGTTGCTAGCAGGAATCTGCTGGTTTCTGGGCTCAGGGTAACACCACACACAGGGACACGGCTGCTTTCCCAGACGTTTCTCAAGTTTAGGTGTTAAATTACCACTGCAGGTATTTCATCCCAAGATGAGAGTCTCAGGTCTCCTTCCAAGGAAGAAATGGTGGAAGAAGGCATCCACCTCTTGAGTCAGGGTCCTGCAGCTGTAGTGTTTGCCTGTGCAGTGCAAGATGTTGGGTTCAGCTCCTGCATCAGCATGGGGGAAAAATAATGCATCAACACAGTGGCATTTCACCTCCACATCTTGAATCTGAATCTCTGCATGGCCACAGAGAGCAGGGAGGAGAGCCATGGAGCATATAGCAGCCACAGGCAGGAGGAGGAGGAGGAGAAGGAGGAGAGGAGGAGGAGGAGGAGGAAGAGAAGGAGGAGGAGGTCATCCTTGCTCAACTCATTCCCAGGGCCCTTCATGCATTTTTACATTACACTTTAGAGGAAAACATGCTGCAGCTGTTAAGTTTATGCCCCCTCATTGCTTGAGTTTACCCTGAGAATCCATTTAAAACATGGTGTAAACATTTAGTAGTCATTACATTTCCCTGGGAAGTTTCCTCACAAATGACAGGTAATAGGTATATTTTATTAGCTTAATTGAAATTGCTCTCTCCCATACCAGCAAAGCAGAAATCTTTGTCAAACATAGCCAAACACTGAGCTGTTTACCCAGATGTCCCCAGAGGCTAAGAAAAAGGAAAAACCCAAAACAAACCCAGCCCAAACTGTAGGCATGCAGGGCTGTGTACTCAGGGACCTGGATGTGCTCATTCTGCAACCAAGCCTGAAGCCAGGAAGGCTCCTCAGAACCCTCCTGGGGGAACCTGCGTCCTGGCAGCCACCCACTCGCCTGCTGGTCTGAAGGGCTGAGAAAGGACAACAGGAAAGGAAGAGAAAAGGAAAGGAGGAGAACAGGAAAGGAAGAATTTTTGATCCAGAGATTTGATACAGCCTGTGCAATCATCTGATCTTTGTTTTAGAGAGAAGGGAGATTTGGGTGCAATTTTTTGTAGTCTGTGGCTGCTTCATTGCATCATGAAAAGGAAATATGCCCATCAGAAACTCCACCTGTTGGGATTGGTTCAGGTGAAATCTCATGGCTGCTCTTTCCTCTGGGTCTTCGTTACTAGAGGGATTAATCTACTGAATCCAAACTGGAGACCAGCCATCTTCCAGTAAGAGCCCTCTGATGTGATTATAACTGTAGTATTGCCATGAGGATGCCCCAGAAGCAAACAATAAATCCTGGAAAATTTTGAGGCCCGTAAAGTCTTGATGTAGCATATCACACACACACAAACACACACATCCCCCTCAAGGCTGCATATCTACTGATTTCAAAATTTCTCAGGTTGCCACAAGAACACCTTTTCTCTGGGGTCATACTGACACATTGATGCCCTGAGGACCCAGAAGCATGATATGAGGCTAGAAAAACTTCTTTTTATTTTCCACAGATCTCAGAAAGAAAGTCTGTGCCTGACTCTGGGTTCCTATGGACTTGTAGGCTTTTGAATTAATTTGCTGAAAACTCCCATTCTGCTCCTACAGAAAATCATCACCAAACTTGGGGACCTTGTAAATGCTTACAAATATCTCAAGGGTGGGTGTCAGGAGGATGAGGCCAAACTCTTTTCAGTAGTGCCCAGCGACAGGACAAGGGGCAAGGGGCACAAACTGAGGCACAGGAAGTTCTGTCTGAACATGGGGAAGAACTTCTTCACTCTGAGGGTGACGGAGCACTGGAACAGGCTGCCCAGGGAGGTTGTGGAGTCTCCTTCTCTGGAGATATTCAAGATATTCAAGACCCGCCTG